>NC_051419.1:20237444-20238150 GCF_015228065.2 Penaeus monodon | reverse complement strand
CGCATAGCATTTGTTACGTATATAACATATTGTATGTGCATTTAATGATATACATACATAAAAGCGCAAGCCTTTAGTTCATGACCAGATCCCCGAAAGGACCCTTCAACCTGCCAGGCAAAGCTCCACGAACACCTCTGTTGGTTAATCCAGGCAACTTTACTATGAATTTGTATCTTGCATTACATTAATAGTTCCTCTTAGTAAAGTTAATTTGCTTCAATAATCGTCAGATTATAGTAAGAGATAGTGGGAATTCCCCAAAATACCCTTCAGACTAACGATGAATACAAGGTTTAATGAAGAACAAAAGCAAGAATAGTAAATAGTTTCCCCTGTGATTCCAGGGCATTGTTAGTATACATACTAGATTTAGAGTGAGTTATATATGCATATATCTTATATACTGGAAAGTATGGTGCAGATGAAGTGGCCTTAACTAGTAGTGATAATGATGGATAAATAGATCAGTAAAGAATTAATATATATACCAGCTTTTATACATCAAGTCCTCAGATGTAACAAATAATGATCTCTTGAATATGTTTGAAAAAAAAATTACTTTGTATCCTTCATCCCTTTTTAGCTATCAACATATTTATGCATCTTCTCTTTCCCTTTCTTCAATGTATTATAAATAGTTGCATATGTATGAGGGTAAGTAAAGTATAGAACATTGTAGGACTTGTAAAAGGATAAAAAAGTG
>NC_051419.1:20236267-20236804 GCF_015228065.2 Penaeus monodon | reverse complement strand
ATTAAAACCTAATCTGTTTAAGCAACAACCAAAAATAGTAATTTATTTTTTAACAAAGGAACCAAGTATAAGTTTTCAAGTCCTTCAATACACAGTGGAGTAAATGATATGCAAAAGAAATTGAAAGGTATAACTAAAATTATAATAAAATAATTGTTATTGTCAATATCATCACTAATGTTGCTAACAACAGTTTAACAATATGCTATTGTACTACTACTATTGGGTATAAATAAAATATTTTGCTTAGGGGATCTACTACGCTTTTAGTGGTTCAAGCTATGCAAGTTCAGGCTATGAATAGATATTGTAATGTGGAGCAATGATTTACAGTATATCCATAAACATGGAATTCATCTACAAAATCTGCTGACAGTGTACTCGAATATCTATTAGTGACCTCGCACTGTATTCCTGTTTATTTTGATTTTAGGAACAACGATATGTATATATGTATTTCATGTCTACCAACACAAGTTTTCAATAAATCTTATTTAAAGAAAATGTCTATGATTCCTTGAGACACTCATAAAATGC
>NC_051419.1:20235511-20235728 GCF_015228065.2 Penaeus monodon | reverse complement strand
CGCGAATCCTGATTACGATTTGAAGTATCCACATGCAGTTTTTCTAATAAAGTTAAAAGTACAAATATTCGTGATTTCCTGTTCATATTGAGTGCAATGCCTATTATCAGCTGCCTGCACGATTTGCTGCATGATTTTGCAACACTGATCTCTATCAAAAGAAGAAGCCGCTCTAGCTGCAAAGCGCCCAGCATGCCCTTCCATCTGGCACCGCCCA
>NC_051419.1:20235241-20235483 GCF_015228065.2 Penaeus monodon | reverse complement strand
GGGGTCTCGAGGCGCCCGAAGACCACGACTTCTGCCAGGAGGACCCCGAGGGACGCCGCGAGGCCGAGGACCATGACGACGAAGGCCGTTGCCGTGGAGCCGAGGGTCATCGCCGGGACGGACGAGGGGCGGGGCGGCGGGGGGGCGATCTCCCACCGGCGGAGGATCTTGTCCAGGATGCCCGTCGCCCGCATCCTCAGGAGCCTGGGCGGGGGAGGAGGGTGGCCGGAGGGGGAGTGCTT
>NC_051419.1:20234765-20234929 GCF_015228065.2 Penaeus monodon | reverse complement strand
TGGTGTCGGTTATCTATGAAACATATTTCTGAGTTGCGAGTAATATAACTTCTATTAGATTATAGACAAAGTTTTTTTAATTGAAATAATTCGATCAAAGTGCGCAATTGTTATTGAAAACAAAACAACACACTATCAATTTCACAAAGAAAAATACAGAGAAA
>NC_051419.1:20234540-20234696 GCF_015228065.2 Penaeus monodon | reverse complement strand
CTTTCTCGGTGCCCTTACTCTGCATCAAATATGTCCTTGAGCGGCGACCCCTGAGCCACGCCTAACCCGACGATGAACTCCCCGTACCTCTCCTCCGTGAGGGCCACCAGGCGCGTGTCCTTGCTGTACCTGCGGGAGAAGCGAGGCTGCTGCTGT
>NC_051419.1:20234038-20234296 GCF_015228065.2 Penaeus monodon | reverse complement strand
AAGCACACATCCCAAAGCCCCAGCAAGGCCCCAGATCCCCAGGCTACTTACTCGTACATATACTCATTCATCTCTAAGAAGCAGGCGCTCTTCCTCGACAGGGCGTGGGCGAGACATGCCTCGTAGTGAGAAGCGAAACTGTCGGGCGCCCCTTGGAGGAGGATCTGCCAGGCCGCCTTGTACAAGGGGGAGTCGGAGTTCTGGAAGAAGAGAGGAGAGATGAAAGGGTGGAAATGGAAAGACAGACAGACGAAGAGC
>NC_051419.1:20233411-20233494 GCF_015228065.2 Penaeus monodon | reverse complement strand
GGATTTAGGCCTTGCTAACCTGTCAATATGAACATATACACGAATCTAGTGCGAAGAGGCCGGAAATGCCTAGCTAATGTCTG
>NC_051419.1:20228847-20229558 GCF_015228065.2 Penaeus monodon | reverse complement strand
TTTATTCCGATATATAGATACATACAGACTGTCGATGAAGAAGCCTAGTCTGCATATGTGTATTCATGCGCAACGCTTTCCCATGGCTACAAATACACACCCTAATAGTCGACTCCACGATGGCACCGGAAGGCACTGCCAGCATGTGCGTGCCAGCCCTGACGAGGCCGGCCAGGTTGGTGAAGGGGAGGTTCGTGCTGGTGACGGAGAGCGCGGAGATGAGGACGGAGCAGTAGAAGACGTAGACGACGGTGCCGAAAAGGAAGATGGTGAGGAAGATCGTCCTGCTGGAGGGGCCGGAGACTCTCGCGCTGGAGCCTGAAGGAGGAGGAAGGAAGGAGGTAGAGGATGGGTCGGTGTTGGAAGAAAGAGATGCAGGTTGATAGACAATAAAGGGACGGACGGAGAGGTCACAAGGTAGAGGGTTAAGAGTGAGAAAGAAAGGACAAGAAATAATGTCGAGATTGAGAATTCTTGAGATACTATACAGTCATCTTTACTGCTCTAAAGTATTTATAGCCAGTGCTTCTATTCATACATCAAAGAAATTAAACCCCCGTATACAGTGAAGAATGAAAATATCAACATCGCATGAAAATAAACCCCGTACACAATGAATATTGAAAAATATCAACATTGCATGAAAATCAATAAATCTCAAGAGAATAATAAAAAATCATAATAACAAGTAAAACACTACACCACGAAAAT
>NC_051419.1:20228686-20228775 GCF_015228065.2 Penaeus monodon | reverse complement strand
TAACCTTGCTGACAAATGGCCCCCACAACGAGCAAGAAGGACTCCGAGAACGTGACCTGTGACGCCTTGACCTGGCACCTACTAATGGC
>NC_051419.1:20228425-20228633 GCF_015228065.2 Penaeus monodon | reverse complement strand
CTGGGGTGAATTCCATGGTGTAGCTTCCCCATGTGATGCCGCCTCGCGTTCCGGGTCTTCGCAACGTTAAGAAGTAGCTGAAACGTTTAGATTTTGTAGCGTTAACGTTTTGTAGATTGCTTTGTAGTGGCGAATAATAATTGCAGCGTTGATATGATCGTTTGTAGCCGTTACAATAATAATGATAATTATAGTAATGATGGTGATG
>NC_051419.1:20227034-20227358 GCF_015228065.2 Penaeus monodon | reverse complement strand
AACAAGCCCTATAGAAGTGGAAATAAACAATGATAAAAAACAAAATATTGGCATTTAACAAAGAAATTTACCCTCCAGTCGAGATCGGGAGCGTGATGTCGATCACCCTTTCCCTCTCCTTGTTGATTCCCATTCCAACGAGGATGTCGGCTCGCCCCTCGATCAGGTCGTTCATCATGCCCTTCCAGGTGCCGTCAGGGCGCAGGATACCCCAGGTCTTGTCCTTGGACCTCGCCCAGCTGCACCTGTTTGGGCGAAGGCGGGGATGTAAGAAATTTCGAGTACATTTCGGTATTTCTTGGGTGAAAACGCTTAGTTTGATGA
>NC_051419.1:20226537-20226991 GCF_015228065.2 Penaeus monodon | reverse complement strand
TTCTCTAAGACCGTTTTCACACCATGGCGACACAACGCACGTGGAAAGTGGCAAATGACACGTGGTATGGTTATCTCAAACCAAGGTTACACGTGGCGCGTGTTATTCGATTCACAAGATAGCATCATCGGAGGCTGACGGTGTTATTGTTGTCCAAAGTCTAAAGTAATCTTGTGACAATTATCTTTCTGTCACCTGGAATAAAGCGGATGACTTTGGGGCAGAATGTAATGCAAGTTTGTTCCAATATCCTGAAAATACTTGTAAGGAAAAATATTTTGATAATTCTATCATTGAGAGTATTATGTATTTCCCCACAATTTGTACAGATATTATGTTGATTGGTTCATTGTCTTGAAGAGGTATAGTTGTGCACGAGAGCAGGCACACAACGCATTGTTTCATCATGTAAGACCGTGCCTGGATAGTCTCAACCAAGCCGTGATGTCAAATG
>NC_051419.1:20226085-20226211 GCF_015228065.2 Penaeus monodon | reverse complement strand
ATGATTTCAGACCAGGGCTACACGTTGCGTGTGTCACTCAGTTCACAAGATGGCATCATCGGAGGTTGACGACGTTATTATTGTCCTACATCCTAATTAATCTTGTGAAACTTACCTACCAAGTGG
>NC_051419.1:20225626-20226051 GCF_015228065.2 Penaeus monodon | reverse complement strand
CTTGTATGGGAGCGGCCAATGTTCGTTTTCAAGAGGCGTTCCATGTGGTGTGAAAGTGGCCGTAGTTTATCTCGCTAGAATGTAGTTATGTACTATATTAGTTATCTTTCGCCTATATTAGTCATCTATCAATTTATTGTACTTACGTGAAGTTATGCCGTTCTTCCAAGTGGACTATGACGTCATAGTATAATCCAGTGACGTTGATGCTTCCGTCATCGAGCCACTTGAGGATAGTTGCCGGACGCCACTGGTTCAATAATTGTAATGGTCGTGAGGTAAAGAGATAATGAAAACATTGGTGAGTGACAAAGTGCTAACCTTGACAGATGGATGTATTAGCAACAAAAATAATGCTGATTAGTAAATGGAAGTTCTGTAAATATAACAAGGAAGAATATTTCAAAATACGAATAACATTATTT
>NC_051419.1:20222865-20223530 GCF_015228065.2 Penaeus monodon | reverse complement strand
ACTGCCCCGCCCTCACCTTCTCAGCAAAGCATCGCAGCGGCCGCCCCTCGAGGTCGACTCTCCTGGCAGCGACGCCCGCCCGTGGCAAGACCAAGACACCGGCAACGACCCGAACATCTGTCTCGAACTCTACCTTCTTCTGCTCTTCTTCCGCTTTTTTGACACGAAGGAGCAGTCCTGTCTCCCCCGAGAACGAGGTCGTGCACGTAGGTTCACAGGTCAGGTCAGCAGATAGGGCCTTCAGGCTGGTAGGGTGACCTGGAGCTGCTCTAAGAATGTCCAGAATGTGTCTTGGAGGACGCCACCACAGGCCGACCTGTTTCGTGCGCCTTGGTAGGGATTCGGTGACTTGGTATTGTTCCCAAAGTAATACCTGACCCTCGGCTGTCACCTGTGCTATCTGAACCTGGGAAGGACGTTAGTGATATTATCTTAACGATATGAGTTAGTTCTGTCTGCCTGTCTATGTACATTTTAATGCGAATGTGACTTTTACTCATTTATGTTTGGAAAATGCTGTGTAGCAGGATTCGATTATCATTTTTTAAATATCATTATTAAAGTTTACCACTTTGATCCTGTTACCACTGTTACTATCACGGGTAAGTCTGATCAAATATCATTATCCCATTCTGCTATCTATTGTCTTCTGGTTAAGTTGAATA
>NC_051419.1:20221902-20222214 GCF_015228065.2 Penaeus monodon | reverse complement strand
TCTCTTCATGTTATGTCCATGACTCTTATATTTCATGCCGTGTCACTCACCAGGTTTAACATGGGAAAGGAAACATTTTGAAGGAATGCCTTGAAGGAATCATCTGAAAGGAGAAGGATCCTCAAAGAATTTGCCAGGTTCATCACCTGAAATAGATAGATAGACAGATGAGGAGATTAATAAATTCTGCGCCGTGACGAAATCATTACAATTTTCTATTATTTCCCATAAAGTGCATTTCAGAGGAGGTAAGACAGAAATGATTATGGATAGCACATTTATTGATTAGCTGCGACTGTGATGATGAACACT
>NC_051419.1:20221115-20221868 GCF_015228065.2 Penaeus monodon | reverse complement strand
ACCCGTCACCACTTACCCGTAACAATTCGAAGACATGAGAATTTTTATATAAAGGCAGTACCATCAATAGCGGCTTGCTGTGTGTGGCAGGTATAAACAAACGGCGGCTAGCATTCATCACTTCCATTGTAATGTTCGGCGCTCTCCCCTCTAACACACCCACGGGAACTCTCGTCTCTGAGCCTAAGAGGAGAGTTTGTCTCACAATGTTCCTCCATGCGTTGTCCCACTCTGCAAGGAGATTCTTTCTGATGGGGGAGGCCAGGTTTGGGGATCCTCAGCACCTTATTTCTGGACATTAGTTTTGTAGCTTTATTAATTATGTGTGTACTTTCATTCCGATTATTTAGGTCATCTAAAGCTATCCTTGTGGAAATATTTTTTTCAATACAGTTTTCAGATTGTTATGATCGATTGTTTTCGTCTATATATATCCTGCTATTTATTCATATGAAATAAGATTGAGCGCCACACAACGTATACGGGTGCAATACAGAAAGAAGATACAGTAAGAAGATACATTCAGCAGAAAAAATCCACATGCTTACCTGGTTCCTTCAGAAAGTGAACGCCTCCCGTGCCGTAGAACCTGACGTAATCACCGAGAAAACCAGCCAGGACACCGGACCAGGTTTTCCCACCGTCAGAAGCAGAGTCCGAGAAGTGACAACGTAACACCAGAAGTATCAAGTAGGTTTTCATTATGTGTCATGTATGGCTGAAGGGCGCTAAGAAATTTAGGAAGAAAGGTCT
>NC_051419.1:20220716-20221047 GCF_015228065.2 Penaeus monodon | reverse complement strand
GTTTGTATCTTTTGGGGAAAAATCTTGCTGAGAATTGGAGGACCTTTCGTGTCTGTGGCGAAGGAGAGAGTGGTTGGGTCTCGTTCCTTCTGCGCCGAAGTGACGTTTTTTTTCAGACTGCTTAACAATGGAATATTTTATTGCGGTTATAGAGTGTTCATGCTGGGCGGAAGTGTATTACTTTATATTCTCTAGGACAATATAAAGATTTTAGGTGCTACAATGGAAACTGTCTTCGCTGATGGATTTATTTTTTTCATTTTTATAGTGTTTTGCTATTTAGGTCTAATATGTGCTTTATATGCAACACATGTGCATGTACGCATGCATT
>NC_051419.1:20218422-20218509 GCF_015228065.2 Penaeus monodon | reverse complement strand
GACCATCAAGGAGCATAAATATAAAAGAAAGGCATGAAAGAGTGACACGGCAACTAAAATTATACTTCATAAAGTTTGATAAACTAC
>NC_051419.1:20213000-20213110 GCF_015228065.2 Penaeus monodon | reverse complement strand
AGTATGAGTGATAAAACATTTATTAAAATAATAAAACATTAACACAGCAAAAAAAAAAATATTGAATGTAAAAACACTAGCACAGTAAAACAGAACTGTAAAACACACAG
>NC_051419.1:20206646-20206816 GCF_015228065.2 Penaeus monodon | reverse complement strand
GGGAATTCTGCCTTTTTTGTTAAAGTGAGAGAAGCTGGCTAAGTGAAAAGTAAAAGCGCGATGGACCTTTCTTGCTTTTCTGCCCATTTCCAAGACTGATTTTGCTGCAAATGCTATCCCCTTTTTGCTTGACCTTTCTGCTATTCAAGTATGTACGTATTTCCCCTTTA
>NC_051419.1:20206122-20206516 GCF_015228065.2 Penaeus monodon | reverse complement strand
CTTTATAACTGCCACGAGATTTAATATGTTTCTCGTAATACTTGGTTTTCATGAATAAATTATAATTTATATAATATGTTACACAATTTCACGCTTAGGAATATTCCGTCTGTGGCCCCATGCTGTATTGATTACTCTAAGGTACTGCGTTCATGATGGTATACGCAGTATGTACTGTGGAAGTATTGGAATTCAGGTACACGCAAACAGCAGAGCATAAGGCGGGTGTGTGCCACCGCGAGAGAAACGGAAAGGTTGTGTGAACTATAGCTTGAAATTTCAGGAAAAATAGATGAGGTGTAGAAGTTACACGGAGCTGAAGGTTTTGGTTAGCTGGAAATATTGATTTTAGAATAGTGTTTTTTTTGGGGGGGGGATGCTGGGGTTTACCATT
>NC_051419.1:20205172-20205344 GCF_015228065.2 Penaeus monodon | reverse complement strand
TACAAATGATAAAACAAATATCGACAAGTGATTCAAGGGGACTGAGAATACCTGCATATACATTTATTCTCACTCGCACATCAATAAAGATAAACTTACTTACAGCCACAGACACATTCACAGTCGCGTGAATCCAGACGGAAACACATACAAAAAAATCATGTGCACATAC
>NC_051419.1:20204663-20205045 GCF_015228065.2 Penaeus monodon | reverse complement strand
AACAGCGTAGATCAACATGCATTTCGTATACAAAAAGCCAAAAATATTCGCATATCGAATACGATAATTCATATTTTATATTTATAAACGACCAAAAGAACCAGATATAATGTCTCAAAATGCATGAACAGTTTTTACAATAGCAGTGCGATGGGATTTGATGACCAAGAAAATTCTGATATATTTTCTAACAAAGCGAGAGTTTCAATATCTTTTTTTTTTCAGGCCTTAAGAGCTCAAGAAATGTATCTGTAACAATATAATGTTGCCTTTATGGATTTTAGGATTTCCCACACGCTCTAAGAAGTAACATTCGGAAAGCATTTTCGTGTAAGCTGCAAAAGCTTACGTTTTGAGAGTACAAGATCTCAATATCCAGGCT
>NC_051419.1:20199662-20200448 GCF_015228065.2 Penaeus monodon | reverse complement strand
AGATAAGCATAACAACTGAGATTTTCGCTTCATCATTAAAACCTTGTAAAACGTTGTATGACAGGAATCCTCAATGTGAACTTTTAGAGAAAGGGCGGCCATGCCTGTTCTTTAACATTCTTGTTTTCGAATTTTGAATAATCCTCTAAGACCACCGAGAAAGTGATGGAATTTACATTAGTTACCGCTAATAATATCCCTAAGGGAAAAAGAATATTTTAAGGATGACTATGTTAGATCCAATTTTTCCTTTTTTGATGGGTTGTATCAATGAAATAAATTGTTGATAATTTGCAGATATACAGGTAAACTGTCATTTAAGGGAAAGTTTTTTAACGATATATGTATGTCAAGGGTATATAAGCTTTAGCATCAGATAATAAATTCAGGCGTGTAAAATGTTACCTTTCATGAATTGTACACATTGAGAAATATACTGTTTTCAGATTATTCTTAGAATTTTTTTTTATCCCGAGTTATCTAAAACCTTGGGGAATTCCTAGCCTCCTCAGTCCCCGAATAGGTACAAAATTCTAATATTTCTCTTTGTCAGTTACCGCGGTTTAGAACAACACCGAAAGTCCGTTAAACGATTTGTCGCTCTTCAAATAAATACCGAATACAGGAAGCCACAGCGTCGATTTGCCGAACATTAGGTTAAATGACTGGGTTTGGGTCCAGTTGGGTCACACGAGCGATGGGATTTGGTAGCGCGGGGAAAGTTCGCTGCTGGAACTTTGGTCATTAGGGTAAATGACCTTTTATTTATTCACAGAGGGCATCCAA
>NC_051419.1:20197089-20197314 GCF_015228065.2 Penaeus monodon | reverse complement strand
TAGCAAGTCCAGGAAAGAGGTATCCAGGCCCACACGTCCTCCTCCCCTCAAGTCTCTCCCCTCCTAAAGTATCCCAAAACTTAGCCCCTCCCCCAATCAAGTCTCCCCCTCCGAGTCCTATCCCATAAGTCCTCCTCCATAAGTCCTCAGCCCCCCTCCCCCCAAGGCTCATCTACTTAGTTCCCTTTCAAGTTTCAAGTCACACTCAAGTTTTTTCCACGTTCC
>NC_051419.1:20196208-20196948 GCF_015228065.2 Penaeus monodon | reverse complement strand
GAATAAGTAAAATTTAAGAACAACCAAAATGCCTCTAAACACCACCTTTCTTAGAGCATGTTTGTACTCAGATATAAACGATGGAGAAATAGAAAGAAAAGATGAGAAAAGGAAGGAAAAAAGAAAAGGAGAAAGAGGCAATCCTAAACAAAAAAATATATATATAAAGAACATTTCAGATAGATTTTTTGGAAGTAAATGAATCTAAAAGGTAGAATTTAGTGGGAAATAATGTCTCAAGCTGCGTTGAGTATTTCCTTATAATGTCTTATTAGGTTTAGAAGTGTCTTAGGGTTTCTGGAAACGTCTTAATGTGTCTTATGGTGTCTGAAAGCGTCATAGTTTGTATTATAGCGTCTGAAAGTGTCTTAGTGTGTCAGGGTGCCTTAGGGTTTCTTGGTGCCCCTTAAGAAGTCCGAATGTGACCGAGAGTGGTTTCATAGTGTGTCAGAAGGTGATTAGAGGTGTCCCAGAGTTTCTTAGTTTCCCTAGATGTGCCATAGTGGTCTAAGTGTGTCATAAGGTTTCATAGTGCATCTTAAAGTGTCTGAAGTGTCTTAGGGTGTTAGAATTGGGACTCCACACCGCCTGATATACAAGGTGTTGATATGTAGGTCTTCTCTCGGTCGGGAAAGATAGGTGAAAAATGTAAATATAGGGGGGAGATTAGAGGGGAAAATGAGATAAAAGGACGTTAGCAGATAGTGAGAAAAATATAGGGGGAGAATGTGGTAAAATTA
>NC_051419.1:20195775-20195855 GCF_015228065.2 Penaeus monodon | reverse complement strand
AGGGGGGCAAGACAGGGTTTCGTGTATACCGCTTTTATGCCATAAATTTCAAGTAATTGGGACTTTTCGAAAGGAATATC
>NC_051419.1:20194991-20195597 GCF_015228065.2 Penaeus monodon | reverse complement strand
AAAATAATGGCAGTAGAAAAAGGAAGGGTGTGATGATGGAGAAGAATGAAGAAGGGAAAGAAGACGATAATAACGGAAAAGAAAGTAGTGGTTAAGGGAAGAGATGATGACAAAGAATAAGGGAGAAGGAAGAGAGATGGTGACAACGAATAAAGGTAAAGAAGAGGGATAAAAAAAGAAAAGAAAAACCGAGAGAAAGCGGGTGGGAAAGTAATGCGAGAGGGAAGAGAAAAAAATAACAATAATTTAAGAAAATAGGAAGAGGAGAGAAAATGAAGGATGAACTGAGGAAGAAGAGAGAGTAAAAATGAAACGCAGAAGAGAATGATGGAAAAGGAGTATAGAGAGGAAGAGAAGCAGAAAAAGAGTGCATGGAGGAAAGCGCATGATCAGATCTGGAAAATGCGAAAAAATACTTTTGAATTATTATTGCATTATAACTAGTCGTTTTTATTAGATTATCTTATCATGATTCGCCGTAAGTAGAATGATGTAATGAAGATAAAGAAGTAGAATTTAATTCCAGAAGGATTCGTTTCCTTCCTGAAAATCATCTAATTCTCTGCTATGACGTCCGCCAGACAGAACGGTCGTGCCATTCTTACT
>NC_051419.1:20194830-20194957 GCF_015228065.2 Penaeus monodon | reverse complement strand
ACTCATTACATAAGTCACTTCATTTTCCTTCATTCCGTTTTCCCTTCGTTCCGATCGGTTCCTCACCCTAGGGAGCTTCTTGGCGGCCCCGAGGTATCTATCGTCAGTGTTATTTCGCTCCTTCGAA
>NC_051419.1:20194419-20194487 GCF_015228065.2 Penaeus monodon | reverse complement strand
TTGTACAAGTTTCCCCAGAGCAAGAAGCCTTTTTCGTAAGAGAGAAATAACGCACGATAGATAACTCG
>NC_051419.1:20193529-20194056 GCF_015228065.2 Penaeus monodon | reverse complement strand
GCAAAAAGGAGATCAGAAAATGCTGTCGGTGCAAAGATGGGGTTTTAAACCCTCTCTGGGGAGGCTGATCCTCGGAGGGGAGCCTGTGTCACGGCCGAGGGGAGAGGAAGAGGGGAGAAGCTGGAGGGAGGAGAGCGAGAAGGGGGAAAGGAGGGGAAGGGAGATTTTCCCATTGTCGCTCCCTCTTTTATCCTCCAAGGGGAGAGGGAGAAAGAGAGAAAAGGGGAGGGAGAAAGAGAGAAAAGGGGAGGGAGAAAGTTAAATGGGGAGAGGGAGAAAGGGAAAGTGGGAGCGGGATAAAGGGAGAAAGAAAGAAAGAAAATGGGAGAAAGAGGGAAGTGTTGATATCAAGGGAAAGGAGGAGAGAGTAGGCGAAGGAGAGGGAAAGGGGTGAATGGAGAGAGAGGGAGGAGGTAATGAACGAGGGGAGGAGGAAATAGGTAGGAGGAAAAGGAGGAGAAGGAAACTGTAAGAGATAAAAAGTAGACCTTTTATCTTTGTCACTCTATTCTCCCTTCCTCCAAAAT
>NC_051419.1:20193342-20193459 GCF_015228065.2 Penaeus monodon | reverse complement strand
GGATTGAGAGTGTAACATATTCTCCTCCTCGCTCTCTCTCCCCTTCCCTTTGTGACCCGCTGTTGGCAGAGGGTGGAAGAGCAGCGCGATAATGTTGGCAAACTCTCGTCGGAAAAT
>NC_051419.1:20193242-20193314 GCF_015228065.2 Penaeus monodon | reverse complement strand
TACTCGGACGTGTCTTTGAGAGAGAGAAATTAATGTAACATACTCCTAGAGAAAGCGAGAGAGGGATAAAGG
>NC_051419.1:20192827-20192935 GCF_015228065.2 Penaeus monodon | reverse complement strand
ACTACTTTTACATTGTATTTATTTTCATATGATATGACGTCACATATCTTAGTGAATTAAGCTGAAGAATATTCACAACATAAGCCATTGGGGAGTAAAAATCAGTGT
>NC_051419.1:20192603-20192756 GCF_015228065.2 Penaeus monodon | reverse complement strand
TTAAACAAGTGATTAATAATAAAAGAGATTGTTAACTAAACATAGACTAAAAAGGTAGACATAGAGGTCAATATAGCAAGACAGGCGTACGAGGGAACGACCTTAAGAATTATTTCAGAAGGATACAATGACGAGACAACCTTAGTCGACACC
>NC_051419.1:20192429-20192561 GCF_015228065.2 Penaeus monodon | reverse complement strand
ACACACTTTAGAACAACTAAGAAAGTCTCGAGGCAGATTGCGCGGGACAATTAACTCACTCTTAAGGCAGCTGCGTACCATTAACACTCGCCATTAACTTATTCAGTTCCTCCTCACCTCCCCCCCTCCGAC
>NC_051419.1:20191096-20192160 GCF_015228065.2 Penaeus monodon | reverse complement strand
CACCCCAGCCTTATCCGCACCCCCCCCCCTGTATGTTCCATGACCCCCACTCGTCTTAAGCATACAGCCGATATCAAAATAGTCAACAAATAACCATTAAAATAGCAGTCATATCTGAGAAAATTCACAATAACAAAAAAAAATCAACAACAAACGAGGCAATGACGAATGCTAAAGATGTTCGTTAGACAAAAACGCTGAATGAATTTGGCATTAATAAGGTACAGAATAAGGGTTCATCATAGCGTCATTACCCACGTATGCAGTGTTAATTACTACTTGGCATCTAAGAACGGAGGTTGCCAAGTGAGGTAAAAAAGGTGACACTTACTCCGAGGCTGGATTTAGTGTATTAAAGGATAGCAGTAACTGTCTATACCACTCGTGATCCTGAAGGAGCCAGACATGACACCAGGAAAAGAGAAAATGCCACGTAAGAGGTCCCCCATCTTCTGTTTAACAACTTCCTTATATTTATATTTATCTTCTCTCCCCACGCCGCTTGTTGCCTCTCTTAAATACGTTTATTCTGTTTGTCTGTGTATTAAATGAATAGTGTGAATTTCAGAGAATAAACAAGAAAAGAACTGGAAAGGCAGATAGCAATGCTATTAGCAAATACGTATAAAGGTATGCTGAACACTGTTTGATTTTAGTTACCGCTTGAAGAGGAAATTAGAGAAAGGTTGAACACTTACATACCTGATGAAGTGCATATTTTCAGGCACACGCACTGTGTAAATAATAGCATTTGTGTGCGTACTCCTTTCTTTTACCATTCTCTTTCCTCTTCCCTTTTTCCTTTCCCTCTTTCTTTTTCCCCATTCTTTCTTCTCTCCCTCTTACCTCTTCATATACCTCTGTTTCCTTCTCTCATTCCGTTTCCTCCCAGTCTCTTTCCATCTTTATTCTTCCCTCCTCCATACTATTATTGTTCATCTTTCACCTCTCTCACCCTCCCTTCTTCCTTTTCGTCTTTCTCTTCCTTCCCTGTTTCTCCCCTCCCTCATACTTCTTTTCCTTTTCCATTCTCCCCTTCCTCATTAGTTTCTCTTCCTAATTTT
>NC_051419.1:20190758-20191012 GCF_015228065.2 Penaeus monodon | reverse complement strand
AGAACCGCCAAAAGAAAAGCATACCATCAATTTGCCTTACAAACATCATTAATAACATCGTACCTCCGCCACCTCGTACAACGTAATTATCGTACCTCCGCCACTTCGTTTCCAGTCACCCACAAAGAGTAACTCGTTACGGGACTTCACTCGCTAGTAAACAGTTTGTTTACAAGGTTCTCGAGCCTTTGGGGTGGGGCTGTGAGGGATGGAGTGCGTGACGTCACTGCTTTTGAGATGGGGTTTGGAGGGGG
>NC_051419.1:20188732-20188797 GCF_015228065.2 Penaeus monodon | reverse complement strand
TGAAGAAGCTGTTATCTACCTGTCAAAAATTCAGTTGAAATACTTCAAATTATACCACCAACGCC
>NC_051419.1:20187923-20188568 GCF_015228065.2 Penaeus monodon | reverse complement strand
CAAACAAGAGCATATTGATGAGAAAATTTTTGGATGAGAGGAAAGGAGAGAAAAGTTTAATAAGGAAGGATAGAAAGGAAGTTACATTTCAATCGTATAGTAATAATAAAAAAACTTCTCCTTCTACCGGTAAATCAATAACTTCATGCTCAGTATTCTTATAAGCTATGTAGTTCTATGTGCTACTATGTGTACATGCGCTGTTATGTGCTTATAATGTATGCTCTTTTTCTCGTTCGTGTGTGCGAATGTATGTCTAAGTACGTATATATAGCATCAGTGTGTGTATGAATTGTGTTCTTGTATATGAGTTTACTTATTTGTATGTATCGTATGTGTATCTATAAGTATCGATGTCAGCAGAAGTTAAAGAACATAGACCTAGGTACATATGCGTAATTTTATTCTTGTTTATGGATAAACATACAAACGTATTCCAAGCTTTTTTGTTGCATACAGGCGCATACGTGTACTTGTGTGCCATGCAGGTATGCCATGGCAATCAGGCACCGCATGACAGGAGCAAAAACATCGACAGGGGCCCGGCAGGGGATCCAGGAATAGACATATGGCAGCAGGAGGATAAACTCGTAACGACTTAATGATGTCGCCTCCAAGCTAATTGCTGCTGCAGGCGAAAGGGGA
>NC_051419.1:20187167-20187447 GCF_015228065.2 Penaeus monodon | reverse complement strand
ACATATACAATTTATATAACATGTATACTGAAAAGGAAAACAAATTTTCTGAAAAATTAATTTTCAAGATCGACAGACAGACAAATGAACATTATGCAGAGTATAGGGATGGAAAATGGAGAATAAATAAGGAAGACAGGCGAACTTAACCTGTACACATTCGGACAAAGCGAATCATGATTAAATCTCAGTAGCAGTCTGTGTCTTGAGATTGTGACCGAGATAAGCCAAGGGTGGGATTGTGTCTCCTGGGTGAAGGCACAGATGGAAGGGCGAAGCG
>NC_051419.1:20186331-20186707 GCF_015228065.2 Penaeus monodon | reverse complement strand
CCTGGCCAACGGAAGGAGCGAATGAATCCGCGACCCGAAAGAGGCAGCCTTTCTCTTCCACGCAAAGTATTTTTATTCCTGACTGTATTTGGCCTCCATAGCCTCCCAAGCAGTGGCGCCCCGGATGTGCCTAATTGTCTCTTCTGCCACAGTTGTCTTAAATCTCCGCCAACATAACCGTCGCCGCCCGCACAACATAGAGCCACATAAAGAAAAGGGTCAACATATAAACAAGAGGAGGGAGAAGTATGTGATAACTCACAGAGGCTTGGAGACCATGGGTTGGGGGGGGGTGAAAGGGGAAGGGAAGAGAAGCGGGGAGAGGGATAAAGGAGGAGACGAGAGGAGGTGGGAGAGGAGATAAGAAGGGGGAAGG
>NC_051419.1:20185816-20186057 GCF_015228065.2 Penaeus monodon | reverse complement strand
CCTTTATAGTAACCAGGCCAGTGTTCTGGTAATTGTGATCTTGTAGTGGGCGGTGGGAACAGTGGGACAATTACCGCGCTTTATTTGAAAAGAACGACTGGTCGGAGTTCAGTGAGCGCCGGCAGTACCCATTCTGAACTGAATATGTATGGCAGGATGACGACAATAAATGGAGAGAGAAAGAGAGGAATGGAAATAAGGGAAAGGGAGGGATGAGGTTGGGAGCTATGGATGGTTACGA
>NC_051419.1:20185079-20185730 GCF_015228065.2 Penaeus monodon | reverse complement strand
TAATATACTAGGTCATACACTATCTTTGTTCTTACCAAGTTCTGTAAGTGCAAGCTCAGGTGAACAATAGGGTCCTAGTACACGAAAAAATAACATGCTATAAATAGAAATCTCGCGCTAGTTTAGTACTTGATGATTAAACCATATCTTATTTGTAATTTAAAATATTTACCTGATCATATTACATAATTTTATGCATAATCATTATGATTTCTCATATTAAATACTTCCTGTACGAAAACTATCAGTTCCGTCCTTACATCCATGCTTTGCCACATCAACATTAAACTCTAAGGTACACACCCCACGACCTTTGCCCTTTCGCCCTATCGCTTTCTAGCATTCCATAGCACATATAGCATCATAAATCCTGTGAATAGAGAAAAAAAATCACACACATTTTCCGACTCGGTATTCATCCTATATATCTTCGATACTTTTTTCTCTTTAAATGTGTTCCAGTACCAAGAGTCACTTAGACTGCACGCAATCGTCGCATTCTCAAAATGTGGCCTCAGCTTTCTCTTCTATCGCTCTCACGCAAAGACCTGTTTACATCTTGCTCGTCCATTACTATAGCGTTGATGTGTGAAAACTCAGACTTTCACAATATATTATTACACACGCAGCCCCCCCCCCCAAACACACATG
>NC_051419.1:20184762-20184903 GCF_015228065.2 Penaeus monodon | reverse complement strand
AGGAAGGAGAAAAGAAAAGAAGAAGGGGAAGGGAATGAAAAGAGGAGAGAGAAAAAATGCGCCCGGCAAATACCTAGAAGGGTTTCGGAGTCATTAGACCTGTTAATCACCCTTAATAGAGCGGAGACTAACGAGGTTTCT
>NC_051419.1:20183853-20184201 GCF_015228065.2 Penaeus monodon | reverse complement strand
TCACTAGTGCAATTTAAATGCCTGTCCCTTGTAACCACTCAAGAATGTTAATACAATAACACCCGAAGGTCCTGCATGTTTATGTTTTTTTTTAGTGGAACCGACCAAGTTACGCGAACGCTGAGAGAATCCGGTGTTGTCATGGCGTGGATTCAAGAACGGGCTGGATGCATGAGATTTCTAAAGGTGGGAATGGCATGCAGAGTGGATGTGTTAGGACGTATGTTGTGTTTAAGGGTAAGGGTTTTTTTTACAGGTGGACGGCATTTTAAGGATATTTCAGCTCTCCGAACGGCAAAATTCCAGGAATGTGTGCGCGGTCCAATTTGGGGGGAAACATACTTTGAA
>NC_051419.1:20182908-20183175 GCF_015228065.2 Penaeus monodon | reverse complement strand
AAACAAACAAAACCAAACGAAAAGGCAACGAAAGCGAGAGCAGGAGAGGCATAGCGCAAGAGATCTCAATCAAGAGGTGACGAAATATTTGATGCGGCTCCAAGGCCCGTCGACCGCGGTGTCTCCCCAGCGGGAAAAGAGGAAGAAAAAGATAAATAAACACGAGGGTAAATATGAAGTTTATGCTAATGAGAGTGTGAAGATGTGCTTTAATGGCGCCTTCTGGAGAGCCGCGGCTGATGAGGTTCTTCTTTTTCCTTCTCGCTG
>NC_051419.1:20181908-20182174 GCF_015228065.2 Penaeus monodon | reverse complement strand
TCCTGGATGTGTACGTGTGTGCCCCTCTCTCTCTTTCTTTCACACCATTTCCATGTGCTGTAGACTTGTCCATAAGTATAGATGAAAATTAGCGTAAGGAAAATCACGAAGAAATGTGACGAAAAAAAAAAACAAATGTTCAGCCAATTGAGAATGCAATAGATACCCCCCCCCCCCCGTCCTCCTCACATATAGTGGTGCCCGATAACCCCGCTCGCCTCTTACCGCTGACTAATGGCTTGTGCGCGAGGCCGCCTCTTGTGCAA
>NC_051419.1:20181358-20181703 GCF_015228065.2 Penaeus monodon | reverse complement strand
TGTGAAAGCATTTCTTTTAGAGTTCGACTCCTTGTATTTTCTCATTTCTCTCTCCAGCGTAAGCTTTCCTCAAACTGACTTTGGCTTCGGATAACATCAGCTTCGAAATTAGCAACGAGCAGCGAAACCAGACTCGCCGCCCATTAACACTTTCTCACGAAAACATCAAAATCACAACAGCAAACAGTAAACAACCGATATTTATGCCAGTTCGTCGCCCACTCGCCGGCGCAGTCCAAAGCGAATTAACGAGATCGTTATAAAAGTTCGTTATACTAGTCGTTAGGTCTTGTTATCGCCACCTGATGCTTGATGACGTCATGTCTTTTTTAAATCGTGAATGCA
>NC_051419.1:20180865-20181119 GCF_015228065.2 Penaeus monodon | reverse complement strand
CACCCCCCTTCTCTAAATCCATAACAGAGAAACGATTAGTTTCCTCTTTTGAAGCAATAAACCACAGCAAAATTGACAAACGAGAAAGGAATAAATCTCGGCAGAGGGAAATGCACAATAAAAGACCAACAGATAAATCAGAAATAGCGGAATGTGGCGACAACTACGTGGGAATAAATCATTTTGAATGAGTGTTTAGCGATCATTTAGATTTGCGGGGTTTAAGGTTTGCGATGAGCGTGAAGGAGTGGCTT
>NC_051419.1:20179215-20179357 GCF_015228065.2 Penaeus monodon | reverse complement strand
TGCCTCTCATCCAACTGGAAACATTGTGTTTTGAAGCGTACACAGAATTCTAATTTAATTGTCGTTCCTCTCGAGAAGGGGGGACGCCTTTCCATATACTGGTTGCCATCACAGAGGAGGATTAAACATTAATATGATACTG
>NC_051419.1:20178602-20178922 GCF_015228065.2 Penaeus monodon | reverse complement strand
TTACCCTCCCGGCCTTTCCTCTCACAGGCCGTAGGACGGGCGAGCGGGCATTTCCTTGCTCACTGTTTTTCAGCTTCTGGTGAGCCGAATACAAAACCCATCGTGGAAGCGAATCCTTCATAAAAAAAAGTCTGCGGCCTCCTCTGCTGGTGGTGATGTGCGCCCTTGCGAATATGACGGTGATCTAGTGATGATTTCCAAGCAGTATATGTGGCAAATACACCAAGGGACAAGGCGAATGTAGGGAATTCATTGCCAGGAATGCGGTCAACTTAGATAACATAGGAGAGAAGCCTATTGTATGTGTGTGTGTTTATGAG
>NC_051419.1:20173304-20176292 GCF_015228065.2 Penaeus monodon | reverse complement strand
GGTAAAGAAATGGGCAGAGAGGGAGATACATGAGTAGACAGGGGATGACCCTCAACTACTTTCATCCTATTCTTCCTCCCATTTTGGCCTTCCTGTTCATCCTCTTCCTTTCCCCTTATTCTTTTTTCCATCCTATATCTGCCAACTTAACCTACCTACTGCCCCCTTTCTTCTGTCCTATCATCTCCATTCCTCCTCTTCCTTCATTCTTCTCGCCCCTCTTCTTTTTCCTATCATCCTATTCCCCTTTGTCCTATTGTTCCCGCTCCTCCTCTTCCTTCCATCCTGTTCCTTCAATGCTATCGCTTCCACTCTTCTTTTATTCCTCTCCTCTCTACTCTTCCTTGCACCCTATCGATCCATATCCTCCTCCTCCTTCCATTCTGTTCCTTCAGACCTATCGCTTCCACTCCTTTTTTTCGTTTCTCTGGTCCTTCTCCTCCTCCTCCTTCTGCCTTATCATTTCCTTCCCTCCTCCTCCTTCCATCCTCGTCCTCCCATCCTAACGCCCCCACTCCTTTTCTTCATCATTACCTTCCCTCCTCCTCCTTCCATTTTATTACTCCTCCCATCCTCTTCCTTGTATTCTATCGCTCCCATTCCTCTTCGTTATCATTCCCTTCCCTCCGACCCCGACCGCCGACCCCGAGCGCCCACCCCGACCCCGACCGCCGACCCCGAGCGCCCACCCCGACCGCCGACCCCGAGCGCCCACCCCGACCGCCGACCCCGAGCGCCCACCCCGACCCCGCCCGCCGACCCCGACCGCCCACCCCGACCCCGACCGCCTACCCCGACCGCCGACCCCGACCGCCGACCCCAGCGCCCACCCCGACCCCGACCGCCGACCCCGAGCGCCCACCCCGACTGCCGACCCCGAGCGCCCACCCCGACCCCGACCGCCGACCCCGACCGCCCACCCCGACCACCGACCCCGACCGCCGACCCCGAGCGCCCCCCCCGACCCCGACCGCCGACCCCGAGCGCCCACCCCGACCGCCGACCCCGAGCGCCCACCCGACCCGCCACCCCGAGCGCGCTCGCCGACCCCGACCGCCGACCCCGACCGCCCACCCCGCCGCCGACCCCGAGCGCCCACCCCGACCCAAACCGCCGCCCCGAGCGCCCCACCCCGACCCCGACCGCCGACCCCGGGAGCGCCACCCCGACCGCCGACCCCGACCGCCCACCCCGACCCCGACCGCCGACCCCGAGCGCCCACCCCGACCGCCGACCCCAAAGTGCCCCCCCCGACCCCGACCGCCGCCCCGACCGCCGACCCAAACCCGCCGACCCCGAGCGCCCACCCCGACCCCGACCGCCGACCCCGCCCGCCCACCCCGACCGCCGACCCCGAGCGCCCCCCCCGACCCCGACCGCCGACCCCGAGCGCCCACCCCGACCGCCGACCCCGAGCGCCCACCCCGACCCCGACCGCCGACCCCGACCGCCGACCCCGACCGCCGACCCCGACCGCCCACCCCGAGCGCCGACCCCGAGCGCCCACCCCGACCCCGACCGCCGACCCCGAGCGCCCACCCGACCGCCGCCCCGAGTGCCCACCCCGACCCCGCCCGGGGGGGACCCCACCGCCGACCCCGACCGCCGACCCCGAGCGCCCACCCCGACCCCGACCGCCGACCCCGAGCGCCCACCCCGACCGCCGACCCCGACCGCCCACCCCGACCGCCGACCCCGAGCGCCCACCCCGACCCCGACCCCGAGCGCCCACCCCGACCCCGACCGCCGACCCCGAGCGCCCACCCCGACCGCCGACCCCGACCGCCCACCCCGACCCCGCCCGCCGACCCCGACCGCCCACCCCGAGCGCCGACCCCGAGCGCCCACCCCGAGCGCCGACCCCGAGCGCCGACCCCGACCCCGACCGCCGAACCCCCGAGCGCCCACCCCGACCACCGACCCCGACCGCCGACCCCGAGCGCCCACCCCGACCCCGACCGCCGACCCGAGCGCCACCCCGACCGCCGACCCCGAGCGCCCACCCCACCCCGAGCGCCCACCCCGACCCCGACCGCCGCCCCGAGCGCCCACCCGACCCCGGGACCGCACCCCGAGCGCCCCCCCCCGACCGCCCGACCCGAGCGCCCACCCCAAACCGCCGACCCCGAGCGCCCACCCCGACCCCGACCGCCGACCCGACCGCCGACCCAACCGCCGACCCGACCGCCGCCCCGAGCGCCCACCCCGACCCCGACCGCCGACCCGAGCGCCCACCCCGACCCCGACCCCGAGCGCCCACCCCGAACCCCGACCCCGACCCCCGAGCGCCCACCCCGACCGCCGACCCCGACCGCCGACCCCGAGCGCCCCACCCCGACCCCGCCCGCCGCCCCCGACCGCCCACCCCGACCGCCGACCCCGAGCGCCGACCCCGAGCGCCGACCCCGAGCGCCGACCCCGACCGCCCACCCCAAACCCCAAACCCCGACCGCCGACCCCGACCGCCGACCCCGACCGCCGACCCCGACCGCCGACCCCGACCGCCGACCCCGACCGCCCACCCCGACCGCCGACCCCGACCGCCCACCCCGACCGCCGACCCCGACCGCCCACCCCGACCCCGACCGCCGACCACCGAGCGCCCACCCCGACCGCCGACCCCGACCGCCCACCCCGAGCGCCCACCCCGACCGCCGACCCCGAGCGCCCACCCCGACCCCGACCGCCCACCCCGACCGCCGACCCCGACCGCCGACCCCGACCGCCGACCCCCGAGCTTGATTCAGTCGAGGGCGAATCGGTGCACATAATTAGGGGGGCGTCAGGTGGGGGGGGGGTCGTAATTTAGGCCTTAATTAGAGAGCAGCGGGAGTGAGAGAGACGACGAGAGATGGCTGATGGATGGGAAGGAGAAAAAAGGAAATGATTTGCAATGGATGGTATTTTCAGAATTTGATAAGAGTGGGTGTAGTTTATACGTGTACAGTACATATATGTACTGTACCCGCATAGACAAATACGATGACA
>NC_051419.1:20172767-20173072 GCF_015228065.2 Penaeus monodon | reverse complement strand
GGGGAGACACGAATGAAGAAAAAGCAACGCAGAGAGAAGCAGAGGCGCAGAGAGGGAAAGAGAGCAATGACTGTGACAGCCAATCAATCTTCCCGGATTTTATCAAGGTATATTTTGTGAAGAAAACCTTGATAGCGACCCGTAGATCGCTGCCACATATCACCAGCTGCAACTATTATCACGAAATTCTGAACATTTACCGAAATATTCGCGATAAAGGACGCTAGTGAGCATTAACTATGTGATTTTAGAGTTCGGAGTCACCACGCCACAACTTTCATCTCTCTATCGTTATCATCATGATC
>NC_051419.1:20172301-20172745 GCF_015228065.2 Penaeus monodon | reverse complement strand
AATTATCATTATCTTTCAATATGTATTAGTCATCTAATAATTAATTTTGATATTTAATTTTCATGCACGCTTGCTCAAGAAGTCCCATTTTCTATGCTTTGGCGCGTTTTCGTGTTTCGGAAAGGGGGACTTTAATAATATCGATCACCGTTTATACGTCGGAGAGAGGGAGACATCACACAGAGAGACGAAGGGAGGAACACAGAGCTATGCCACAGCCGGGGAAATGACACCCGCGTGTCCCATGGGCTGTGAAATGGGACGAGAGGGAGAGGAGATATGGAGAGGTGATATGGGTTGGTCGACGGTGTGCATTTCTGTGTCTGCTTTGGGTCGTAAATCGTGATTATAAGTTGCTCTTGTGTTGTTGTTTCTTTCATATAGGTTAGTGGATGTGTGGATATTGTTCAGAACTGAGATATATGAAAGAAGAGAGGAAGAGGC
>NC_051419.1:20171907-20172271 GCF_015228065.2 Penaeus monodon | reverse complement strand
ACAGGGAAAGAGAGATCGAGATGGAGAGGAAAAGAAAGGGAAAGAGATGTTAAATGCTAAGAAAGAATGACAGAGAGAGATAGACTGACAGGCAGACAGAGTAGCAAAGAAAGGGAACTGAGCAGTAAACATTCAGATGGAGAGAAAGAAAGAGAAGAGATGAAAGAAATGGTGAGACTGAGGGACTCAGAGAAGTAAAATAAACAGACAAAGAAAGAGAGAGAAAGAAAAGAAAGAATGAGAAACAGAGAATAATGCCAAGAAAACAAGAATAAGAGAGGGAGTAATCTTTTTTTAAATATGAAGACAAAATGTAAATAAAAGAGGAACCAGCTACGAAAATGGAAACAGACGAAAAGTGAGT
>NC_051419.1:20171502-20171698 GCF_015228065.2 Penaeus monodon | reverse complement strand
CGCTGATATTTCACAGGAATTTAGTTTATTTCGTGGAATCCAGAATGGAGTGAAATGTATTGCAAACGTAACGAATTTCCGCGGATATAAAGGATCTTCGCGGGTTTCTCTCTCCTGAGGCGCCGGAATTTACGACATTTTGTGTTGAGAAATAGTGAAAGGATATCTATTATTTCCCGCTGTCGTGCCCCCCCCC
>NC_051419.1:20170779-20171398 GCF_015228065.2 Penaeus monodon | reverse complement strand
TTCTTCTTCTTTTCCTTTTCTCTTATCCCCTGTCTCGAAATAAGAGAAAAAAATGAAAAGTTAATCCTTGAGCGCTAATTAAACCGAACGTTGGAAAAAGTATTAGCGGGGAAATATCAGCCGTAGTCCGAATGCGTGCGTGCCTTACCCTTTAATGTGCTGAATAATCATAGCCAATATTGCCGTTATCTGTTTGATGTCCACTGCGCATTTACGGAATGCCCGAACGAAATGTAATAAAACGAAAACGTCAGCTACGGTCGCTCCCCTCATCTTTCCCCCTTGGTCACGTGGCGAGGAAGCTTTCGGACAAGTGAGCGTTGCCAAGCGTCCGGCAATGAACCATTTTGGCGCCAAATGAGGAGTCAAGCGCACCCCGTTTCGTTACCAATGTTCCGATTTTTTTTTCTCCCCAGAACGTATATAGATTTTAAAAGCATAAACAAAGTATGCAGAATTTTCCGTAATGCATGGAACATTAAAAGAATCACACAGAGGATAAAAACATGAGATTGGAATACATTTCTACCCTGATTAGTCGAAGGTGTGTGCCATTCAACGCGTTTCGGCACAATGGAGCGGGGAGGGAGACTGTAATTCAATCAGGCGGCAGACGAGG
>NC_051419.1:20170209-20170401 GCF_015228065.2 Penaeus monodon | reverse complement strand
ATAGGGTGAAAAGGGATATATATTGAGAGGGGGGTAGTTAGGGTATGAGAGTTATAGCTCCGAGATAGAGGAGGAGGTAACGACACAGAGCGTGTGCGAAATATATATGCAATGATATGAGTGCACAGTCCTACGGCGCACCTTATAATTTCCTTCATGGAAATGCAATCATCAGCTCCCAAAATGGAAAAA
>NC_051419.1:20169408-20169634 GCF_015228065.2 Penaeus monodon | reverse complement strand
TCGGCCATCCCAGAATGCGAAACAACACTCTGTTTAATAGAATATTCTCCCGTGGAAAGTGACACAAATGCTGTTCTTTGTCCCTCCTTGAGCATCCACCACAAGCATCCACCAATCACACTTTCCTCGCCTCGACCCCGAAAATCGATAAAAGGAAACCCCAGCAGAACATTCCCGACATATTCAAAAGAAGCAAAGCGCGTATTCGGTAAAAAATACTGAACCA
>NC_051419.1:20169002-20169221 GCF_015228065.2 Penaeus monodon | reverse complement strand
AGCCCAACACAAATATCCAATAACCACGTCGACCATCGAACCGCACAGCAAGAATGGCCTACAACTCTACGGGAACCGACGCCAGTTTTCATTTAGTTCCTCCTTCCCCCTCTCCGCTCAGTGACATGCCATAAATATTACACACACCTGAAGGCTCGTGGGGAGGTTCGTGAGTGTGTTTGCTTGTATCTGTGTAAGTCTACGCTTAAGTACTCTGCA
>NC_051419.1:20168721-20168962 GCF_015228065.2 Penaeus monodon | reverse complement strand
CATGTTATGAAATGAAGAACAGAAAGCATAATATATCTTCGCACGAAAAGCAACAGCCTCCCTTCTTCCTCCAGTTGCGGCGGCTGACTGCGGGAGATAAGAAAAGACAAATCGAAGCTGTGGGGAAGTCTTTCGGTGGGGAGGGGGGCCGGGCCAGAGTGAGTCACTCTCAGGAGGAGGTTGTCACCCGGGGACGCATAAAACAGAAGTGTATAATGAAGTTTCTGTGGCTATAACTGTG
>NC_051419.1:20166434-20166707 GCF_015228065.2 Penaeus monodon | reverse complement strand
TGAAAGAAAGAAACCAAAACACGCATAATTATAAAAGAAAAACGCAAACACTCATACATACAGTCTAATACATAAATAATCAAATTCTGCGACACTCATAACAGCGTACCAATTATTTTTATTAATTTCTATTTGATATTTCTACGCTCATTAACTAACAGAGGTTTTATTTCGTTTAATCAATTAACTTATGTGTACAGGAGAAAATGGCCTCTTTGCTAGTACTCAGAATATGCTAATGGGTTTAATCAGGTAATTGTGTTGACACAGGAT
>NC_051419.1:20165436-20165687 GCF_015228065.2 Penaeus monodon | reverse complement strand
TTCGTAGTGAGAAAATATCCTTTTTGTAGAGTAAGGATTTTTTTTTTTTTTTTGTCTTCACAGACATGGCAACTTTTTTAACAAATCACTTTGAAACGAGTTTGTAAAAGGAGGAATTATAGACACGGATTCTATGTTCTGGAAATATACAATATAATCATAACATGGAAAAGATAAGTGATAGTAAATAACTTACAATTCAACGTACAAAGAAACCAATGAAATAAAAGAGATTAAGAAGAAAGTGACAT
>NC_051419.1:20165196-20165381 GCF_015228065.2 Penaeus monodon | reverse complement strand
AATATAAAACATCGAAGCGAAAAACAAAAATGATACGAAAATATCAGCCGTCGCCTTCGTGGGGCCGTTTGGGTGCCACTGTGCGCGTGATGGTCATGAGCCGCCAACTTATAGCGTGTCATGAGTGCCAGTTATTGCGACGCCGAGACACTGAGGCGAAATGACGTCGGTACTGCGGCCAATTC
>NC_051419.1:20164670-20164847 GCF_015228065.2 Penaeus monodon | reverse complement strand
ATCGTAGCAGGTTTTCCACTATTACCAACATCATTTATACTCATTTTTGTGTCATCCATCTCCCCCACCCTAAAAAAAAGACATTTAAAAATAATTTGTCGTAAATAGAGGGAAGACTAGCGTCAGGGTACGAAAAGAGGCGGGGCTTCCCGTAGAGTGATTCTCAAACCAGACATG
>NC_051419.1:20164064-20164582 GCF_015228065.2 Penaeus monodon | reverse complement strand
GTCTAGCGATTTGGGGTTTATAGAAGCAACAACCATAATGTTATTTGTAAGTTCTCTTTGTTAGTTTCATCAGTTTTCGCACTGTATATCAGTTTACTTCAAACTAAAGTGACGAAGGAAAATATCCTTAAACAAGAGTGACTTTTCCCGTTGCTTTATGTCAAAGTACACCCTTTCAAGTATAATAAGCGGGAGGAACTCAAACCCACCAGGACCAATAAACTCCGATAAGCTTAAGCCTTCCAGCGAGCGCCAAGTTTTCTTTTTTCGAGTTCTCCCGACACATCTGCGAGAGGCATCGTGGACGCGTGCGGTAATTTAACTAAGTGGCCCCTTTTAAAAGCGGTCTTTGTTCGCGGTGAGGTGAAGACGATTAAAAAGGAATGCGTAGAAGGAGAGTAGGATGAAAACAAGGAAGAGAGGTGTGTTAGATTATAGGAATACAATGTAAATGCAAGCTGAGGAAGTGAGGGGCTTGAAATAAATATGCAAGTGTAAGAGAAACAAACGTTAAGGAA
>NC_051419.1:20163826-20164033 GCF_015228065.2 Penaeus monodon | reverse complement strand
CGAATAAATACAAAGTTGCTCTCTCTTTTCCATTCAGGCAATACATATATCTATGCATGACTTTGCCTGTGGTGTGTCTGAAAATATATGCCATAAGCTAACAGATGTTGTTTAATTACAATCGTATGTATTTTACTATCTATTCCAAAAGATAGACACTCGACAGAATGGCATTTGACAACACTTGATAAAAGAAAAGTTTCACAA
>NC_051419.1:20163234-20163801 GCF_015228065.2 Penaeus monodon | reverse complement strand
TTGTGCTGACCGCGGCAAAACTCCCAAAACTTTGGCGATTAACTTCCGAACTTCAGACCATTTATACACGTGTAAAGGGGTAGACTAAGTCACTTAAGGTTTATAATTCCTTGATAAAACAAATTGGGTCATAAGCTTCCTTCCTCTCTCCATCTCCAATCCTCTTTCTATTTGATTGTCTTCCTTCCTTCCTCTTCCACATTTATTTGTACAAGTGTATTTGTTCTGAAGCGGTATAATGAGTATTAGCGCCTCGTCAGCTGTTTGTAGAGCTCTTTAAAGAAGGAAAATTGCCTCTTGTACAAGTCTCTGGCATCTGGGGGAATACAGAGGAGGAGGCGAACGTAAAGAGGGATTGAGGGCAAGGAGGATAGATAGAAAGAGAGAGAAAGAGGTTAAGTTAAACAATACAATGAAATAAAAAAATACATATATTTCAAAGGGAAGACTGTTTCGTTCAACTTAATTATTTATATACTATCCTGACTAACTGCTTTTGATGAATTTGATAAATGCTAATGGTACTATATCATTATATTATAGATTTAGGATATAGAATGTTCACTT
>NC_051419.1:20162933-20163183 GCF_015228065.2 Penaeus monodon | reverse complement strand
CTTCTGCCTGTGTTCAGGCTCATAATCATATCACATTCCCTTCATATTCCCTTGCGTAAGATACAGGTATATTTCTCCTGTGATCATTGGATATGATGATATTTATTACAGCTCTGAGTCCTTTGAGAGTGTTAAAAAAAGTCCACACTTTGTGCCATGTGCTGATCTTGTTATGTGACCAACAAGGCCCCATTTCTTGCAGGATCTGCTTTCATTTGCAATATCTGAAGCAAAGTAGTTCAATTTTAGA
>NC_051419.1:20162238-20162396 GCF_015228065.2 Penaeus monodon | reverse complement strand
CAAGCGGCAAAGAACTTGAACGTGGAGTGGTACTGACACAAATGTGATTTCCGACAGGCGCATTCAATGTGTATGTGTATCATCCGTAGAATTTGCCATGCTAAAACCATGCTTTGGTATAGTTGATCTACTACCATTGTGAAGTGATTTCATCATTA
>NC_051419.1:20160018-20160319 GCF_015228065.2 Penaeus monodon | reverse complement strand
GTTACAGAAAATAGAGTAAAAAGTGATAAATTAATAAATAAAACCAAAATTATTTGAATGTCAGAATCTCGATAAACAGTACATATTCTTCCAATGGCACGGAATAACTCCCAGCGTCAGACTGCCAGCGGGGGTTAAACATGGTAAACAAAGCCAGGTAAACAGGAGTCATGTTGTAGCGACTGTAAATTTACTTAAGTTGTAAACTACTTCAGCGTAAACCTTTGCTGGCGGTCTGAGCTGGTTGAGAAAATATACCGAGGAATTCCTGTCTATGGCAGTTCTCTCTGCTGACTCCGTT
>NC_051419.1:20157951-20159921 GCF_015228065.2 Penaeus monodon | reverse complement strand
TGAAGTTATTTTTCTCTACTTCTTTATCTCCTTCTTTATGCTTATTTTTTGTCTTACCTCTATTTTTTTCTCTATTTTCTTCTACATCTTTTGGTCTTTTCCTTTAATTAAAACCTTATCCTTTTCTTTTTCAGTATTTGCCTCGCCTTCTCCTTTTTTCGTTCCCACTTCCTATTCGAGTTAAGAATTTACTCTCCTACTCATGCCACGTTTAATCCTTTCCTCAAGAAAATTTCAGCTTACGTCTTAATAAACATGTAAGAAACTTATATTCAGGAGGAATTGTATTTTTATTTCTCGTTTAGATATTGCATCGACTTCTTTACCTAATTCTTTACATATGCTTATACCTTGTTTCTTCTTTGTCATTGTTAATTAACCACTTTTTACTTGATTCTAATGTTTTTAATCACTATTTTTCTTGATGTAAGTAGTATTGATAATGATTATTATCATAATGACAAGAATCTTTCTCGTGGCCCATAGAACGTGATGGGAGGAAAGGAAAAAAGTATGTTTATAATTAAATTTTTCGATCCATTTGTATCTCAGAGCGAAGAGGAAAATAGAATAGGGTTGTTGTTATCATTATGTTCTCTCTTGTTAATGTTGTAGGAAGAATATAATTTCATCACATCCCCCTTCGCCCTTATATACTTAGCCTAAATATATCTAAAATCACAGAATGCTGTAAAGTAGAAATTAAGTAAGCAAAGAATTAAGCTATAAAGTACAGGTAGCTAAAACAAGAAAAGTATAAAGCCGAAAGAAGATGAAACAAGGAATGTATGAGGCTGAAAGAAGGGAACTAGAAAGATAGAATAAGATAAACGAGGGAGCAACAAAAATAAACCTAGAATTAGAAATCCTTAATGGAGAAATAAAGAAAACATTACCTTCTCTCGGTAACATTCTTTCCCCAAACGTGAACTTTGTGTAACTGGTCGATAAATCTGAAAAAATAGTAACTGGTAACTGGTTCTGTAGTCACCCCGATTTAGCAGGGTAAAAAGAAAAGACGATGAAAGGAAAGGGAGATAAAGAGAAAAGATAATGATAAACAGAAGTAAGAATGATGCAGACTGAGACCAAGAAAGAAAATTAATGGGTTACATAGAGGGATGGAGAGGAACGAAAATAGGAAGGGAGGGAGAGAAGAGGAAAAAGAGAAAGGGAGGGAGTAAAACAGAGACTTTAGAGAGACTATATATATGCAGAGAGAGACACACAAACACAGAAGAAGAGAGATACAGAGAAAGAAGAGGAACAAAGAGATCCCACGAAATACCATGTTCAAAAAAATGGGAAGGACTGCATCGCTAAGCAGAGACGAGGGGAGGGGGGGAAGGGGGAATGAATGTACACTAAGTACACTACACCGAACTCACTTTGCTTTATCTAATAATTGACGTCTTTGATAGAAGGAGGGGGAGAGAAGGGGCGAGAGAAGGGGCGAGAGGGGGAATGGGATGGGGTGAAGGGGGGTGACAGGAGGGGGATGAGGGTGGGAATGAGGAGGGGGGTAGGGGTGGGAAACGTGGATGAGGGGAGAAGGGGGACGGGGATAGGATGCGAATGGGGGATGATGGGGAATGAGAAGGTGAGTAGGGGACTGGAAAGGAGGGATGAAGGGGGGGGGGAAGGAAGGGAAGAGGGGGGAATGGGGAATGGGGAGGGAATGGGGGCAGAGGGAGTCAGTGGGGGAGGATGAAAGGAGTAAATCAAGAAGGGTTCAAGTAGAGAAGGGAATGAGGTAGACAGGAAAGAGAAAATTGAGAGGTGAAGGGAATGAAAGGGAGAGGCAGAAAAAAAATGACGAGGGAAAAGGAGAAACAGAGAGAAAAGAGAAGAAGGGAACAAGCAAACAAGGGAAGATATCGAGGAGAAAAAAGGACAAGGAAAACAATAAGAGGGAGAGACGAAAAAAAATCAGAGGTGAGATTGGGGATGTCGGAATAAAGGGCGTGGGT
>NC_051419.1:20157229-20157690 GCF_015228065.2 Penaeus monodon | reverse complement strand
CGAGTGCACCTGAATGGGACCGTGAATGGCTCAATTTCCTATTGAAAGAGGGAGAGAGAGAAAAAATGAAAACAAAAAAGTATGTAAAAATGTGAAATACCTTTAACAAAAGCGTTGATGTTTGGGACACCGAGCAAAGTGTTTTAGCATTTTCAAAAGACCGTGGAAAATGGATCGAAACGGATACCCGAGAATAGGAGAGTGGGGAAAAAACGCTAAACAGAGGAATTAAGAGACATCCAAAGACTATAAAAAGGAGATTCCGCGTCACAATCTTAAAAGCGGAAAGAGAGACTCGAGCTTAAAGCCACATTTGAATTCAGTTATGGACTTTCTAAGTTGAGAAAGGTTTAAAGGTCCATTTTGGCGGGAGAATGGACCGTCTTAGAGAATGCGCACATTAAGGGGGAGGGGGGGAGGCAGAGAGGGTAGAGTAGGGAAGGGGAGGGGGAGAAGAAACG
>NC_051419.1:20156645-20156824 GCF_015228065.2 Penaeus monodon | reverse complement strand
TTCTTATATATACCCTCTCAGTCTAAACGAACAGAGAGCAGGGATCTGCGCGTGCGCGCGGATGTTTCCCGCCCTCTCTCTCTCGTTCTCTGTCCCAACGCACTGCTCTGATTCGCGTTCTCCATTTCATCTCCGTATTCCCTCTCCTTCCATCTGCCTCCCTCACCTCAGGGTCGCCG
>NC_051419.1:20156526-20156608 GCF_015228065.2 Penaeus monodon | reverse complement strand
CCAGATGGCCCTCCAGGGATGCTGCCCTCCATCTTAGCCCGAGATGCAGCCGAAGGGAGCTGGGGGGGGAGGGGGGGCGATG
>NC_051419.1:20154770-20154967 GCF_015228065.2 Penaeus monodon | reverse complement strand
CGTGTACATTTGTGTGGACGCACATACATACACATGTGCCCATACCTCTCCGCACCCAAATTCGGTTCCCTTACACGTCAGCGGAAATCTTGATTATTGCGGCAGGGATTCGAGCTGAAGACGCCAATCAGGGGGGGAGGGGAGACAGGGAAAGGGTAGGTGGTAGGAAAAAAAAAAACCGGGTTGGGGGGGGAATA
>NC_051419.1:20153271-20153369 GCF_015228065.2 Penaeus monodon | reverse complement strand
GGGTGTGTTGTGTGTGTGGTTACGGGGAAATTGGCTTGGTCCGTATCAATTTTTAAAATTTTTAAAACGCGGCCACAAAAAAGGCGGTGTCGATACCC
>NC_051419.1:20152924-20153004 GCF_015228065.2 Penaeus monodon | reverse complement strand
GGGTTGTGTGAATCTTAAAAATACTAGCAATAGAAATAATAGTAATCCTATAGTTTTTGATAAAAAATTAGAAAAAGGGG
>NC_051419.1:20151961-20152081 GCF_015228065.2 Penaeus monodon | reverse complement strand
AGTAAAAAATTCTAAATAGATAAGGCGAAAACATATTATACGAGAAAAATGCAGGAGAAAAAAAGATCAAAGAGTTTTTCTTAAACAATGAAAAAATAACATCAAAGGGGAAACGGAACG
>NC_051419.1:20151873-20151937 GCF_015228065.2 Penaeus monodon | reverse complement strand
GGATTATCTGTATTTTTTAAAAAGTACATGTAATATATTTGATTTAGAAAGAAAAAAATAGATG
>NC_051419.1:20151651-20151838 GCF_015228065.2 Penaeus monodon | reverse complement strand
AACGACATAATACACTGCTTTTTCGAAATAACCTGAGGATTGGTTTCTCAAGTATATTCGAAGTGTGGAGGCAAAGGCAATGCATAAGGATATCATAGCAATTCCCAGACGAGAACAAGGATGTTTTCAAGTTTGATTTTGAGATACGCAAGACGAATCATTAAATGTTCTCTTGTCAGTCTGGAAG
>NC_051419.1:20149267-20150945 GCF_015228065.2 Penaeus monodon | reverse complement strand
AGTAGCGAAAGGTAAACTCTGATATTTTTAATTTTTTCTTATCTCCTACAACTAGTAAACCGTGATCCGTAATTATATTTGACATCAAACAGCAAATAGGACTGAATTCCGGCTAAAATAAACAGACAAGCGAAGTAATTACTTGATATTCAAATCAACTTCATGTGTTCTAATCTGCCTGGTTCTATTCACTGCAACCCCCCCCCCCCCCCCTAATTTCATTAATTTACTCAAAGACAACTCTAACCTTCTTTCCATTTTGCTTTTTCGAGATTTACTTTTTTCCTCTCAAATTTCTCTTGGCTTTATTTTTTTTCCTCTAGTATTTTTTTTTTCTGATAGTCCTAAATATTTCCTTTCCTCAAACTTCCCATTGCATTCTACTCATTTCTCGCTTTTTCCTCTCTTTTCCCCCCTTTTCCTCTCTGCGCTTAGCTTTTTTTCATTTAAAATCCCTTTTCTTTATACTTTTCCCTCTAATATTTCCACTTGCTTTATTTTTTTACCTGCTTTGTTGTTTTATGTCTTGTAAAATTGCCCCTAGATATAAGCCATTTTCTTTTTTCTTTATCTTACTTCTTTCTGTACGTTTCCTAACTTAACTTTTTCAAATATTCTATGCGTTTTCGCCGCCTAGAAAAAAAAACATTCATCACCGTTAATCTTTTTAAATGTAATTATATTCTTTTGTTTCTTCTATCTTCCGATTTATTGCTTCTACTATCGTCTACCTTATATTTCCTTTCCCTCCAGAATTTTGCTTGTCTCGAGAGAAATTCGTTTTTTTTCTGTGTAAAATTTTCTGAATATTTTTTTCTGAAAAATCACCCTTGATTTTTTTTCCTCTTCCTCCTTTCTTCCTTCTGTCTACTTTTACCTTAATTTATGACCTCTGTAATTTCCTGAAAAAAAATCGCTGTCTCTACCTTTATCATTTAAATTTTCACTTAACTTTCACATCTTCATAAGATTCATCGAATTATTTTATCTTTCAGTTTAACACATAATCTGTACATTGTAAACATTTGCCATAACAAGCTTCCATAATTAAGCATTATGAACAAGAAATACCAAGCTCGAAAATGTTAAATAATAGAAAAAAATATATGCGAAAGTGAAGCGGTTGCTTTCAGTAAAAGGTGCTTTGTACACCAAATTTATGACAAATCTACCCCTTAATTGTTTTATATCTGATTTTCAAAAAGAAATGTATCTAAGCACTATTATTTTTTCCTAGACCATTATTCATTGATTTACTCCCCCCAAATGTTTTCCGTAGGTTTACTTTTCCCTTAAAATATCCCTTCGCTTTTTACTCCCCCCCCCCCCCCACATTTCCCCTGTATTCTACTCTGTTCTCTTTCCCCGCTCGCATACCCTTGCTTCCCCTTCTCCCCTCCCCCCTCCCTACCTATCCCTCCGTCGCCCTATCCCATCTCCCCTAATGTCCTCTCCCCTTCTCCCCTTCTCCCCTTCACCCATTATCCTCCCCTGCACTTCCTCCCGTATACGTTCGCCTTACCTTAACGTGCTTCCCGTTCGTTTGTTGTTCTTTTTTATTCTCTCTACCATCCTTTATGTCTTGTACTTTTCTTTTCTTTCATCGTTTTTACTTTTCGTTTTTGTAATCCATAACTTTTCTCTTTTTTCTCTTCCATAGCTTCTCGTATAATTTCCA
>NC_051419.1:20148539-20148660 GCF_015228065.2 Penaeus monodon | reverse complement strand
CCACAATAGTGTGAGGGGCAGAGTAGCATGGAAAAGCGGAGAAAGAGAGAGCAGACTAGAACATTTTTTTCTTCGAATTCCATTTTAAAAAATCATTGCTTAGTCCGTTTATGTAAGCAAT
>NC_051419.1:20148308-20148411 GCF_015228065.2 Penaeus monodon | reverse complement strand
CTCGTTTTTGTCTCCCTCTTCCTTTCCCCGTTTATTAATCATCTCTTATTCCCTGTTTATTAACTTTTTTTTAGCATTTATTACTTTCCGTACAAGTCAATTT
>NC_051419.1:20147789-20148287 GCF_015228065.2 Penaeus monodon | reverse complement strand
ATTACCGCCCCTCGCCTTGTCATTATTGGTTCTCCCTAATCTCTATCCTCCCCTCTTTATTCCCCTTCTCTCTTCCTCTGTTCCATCCCTTATCCACCCCCCCTTGTCTCATCCCCTCCCACCTATTGTCCTCTAAATCTGTTATTATTGTTCTTTATTCTCTCTCCTCCTTCATCCCTCCCCCTCGTGTTTTGGGTTTATCCTCCTTGTCTTGATTTGGCCATGTACGTTTCTCCTGTTACCTTGCCTCCCTATTAAACAATAGGAGAATAGGGGAAGAGGGAAGGGGGAGGAGAACGAGGGAACGAATGGGAAATGGAAGAGGGAGAAGGAGAGGGGAAGGGGAAAAGATGGAGGGGGGCAAACGAGGGAAAGAAAAGAAGACGCAAGAAGAGTGGAAGTAAAGAGGGGACAGAGAAGGAGTGAAGAAGGAAAGGGTCATTGACTAGGAGATGGATACAAAACAGGAAGACAAAAGGAGAAGGAAATAGACCGGGA
>NC_051419.1:20146976-20147717 GCF_015228065.2 Penaeus monodon | reverse complement strand
GGGCGACGTAAAAGCAGCTGGCAGATTTCACGTGTTTTTGTTGCCATTGAAGAACACACGGGGTACAGTGTTGGGGGTCATTGTTTACGTTAGGGGATACGGTCGCTATCTGTTTACATCGGTGAATTCGGAGCGGAAACTCTTTTCTTCTTTTTTTCTTTCTTTACTTTCTTATTTTCAGTTTGACTTATAGAATTCATGACATTTATCAGGATTTACTTCATATCGTATGGTACGTAAATTACGTAAATCGCCCACGGATATCGTTGTTAATCTAAATCTGCTGATGGAAGAGAAATGATTTTACGTCCGTGACTTGTAGTAGTTTGAGTTCGCAATCCATCTCTCTCGCGTCTTTCATTTCTTCTTCTTCCTGTGTGCGGAGGTATGGACGCGTCATAAACTATTTATTCTTGAAATATGTCGTAGGGAAGAATGACGGAACACAACGGATACTTTTTTATCAGGTATCCGCAAAAGGTTCGATTCGAAAAGGATTTCACAAGGAAGAGTTTCCCGCATAAACTTGAAGCTTGAGGAGGGGGGGGGAGGCGCATGCGCGGACAGGAGGCGGGAAAGGAGCACGTGTTTACATGAGTAGGCGAATCAACTTGATAAAGGTATCGCGAAAACCCAGCTATAATTTCCTTTATTGCTAATAACGACTGGTGGATATGAATTAAGTTTATTGATTGAGATGGGTTTCATTCAATGGCATTCGGTAAGAGATGATGTTAAGCC
>NC_051419.1:20146860-20146939 GCF_015228065.2 Penaeus monodon | reverse complement strand
TCGTACAACCGGACTGGCTCCGCCCATCGTGAGTCAGAGCGGCAAAGGCATTGATCGCCATAAACACCCCCCTTGGACC
>NC_051419.1:20146502-20146608 GCF_015228065.2 Penaeus monodon | reverse complement strand
TACCCAAACTGTTCTCCCCCCCTTCCACATATACGCACACACACACGCACCGCCCCTTTCCCCTCCCTCCTCCTCGACAGACTTCCTCCCCTCACAGTCGCCGGTA
>NC_051419.1:20146378-20146476 GCF_015228065.2 Penaeus monodon | reverse complement strand
CTCCCCTCTCCCCAGTCCCCTTATTTCACGCGATCTGAGGACGGGTTCTCTCCCTCCCCTCCCTCACTCTCGCGCGCGCTCAGATACGGTAGATACGG
>NC_051419.1:20145512-20146083 GCF_015228065.2 Penaeus monodon | reverse complement strand
ACCCCCCCCCCCGTGTGATACTAAGTCTTGTTTTGTTTGTTCGTTTATTTGCTGTCCTTTTTACAGTCCAAAGTGTCCTTGTTGCCCCTTAGTCGTTTTGCAAAGTGGCTGTCCGCGTCTGTGCTAATCTTCGACTTCGGGAATATCTTGCTTCTGTTTATTTTGACCTTTTATTTGAAAAGGAATATGTGACGTGATTTAGCTGTGTCCAGAAGAAATTGGTGAATTTCTTTAAAAGTGTGAAATATTGATAAAGAATGTTGTAAGAAATATTTGTGAATGATGTAACGAGAAAGTGTGCGGAGTGAAATCAATCTATGCATTGGCTTTGTTGAGATGCTTGATCAATCTTGTTGATAAAACGATTATAGTGTGTAACATGCAATGCTAACTTTGATAAAAGAGAAAAATTCAGAATGCAAAAAGGAAAGAAAGAGAAATAAAACAAGAAATTTTTAAAATCTGATATTGCATTCGGAAATCAAGTTTTCGGGTCGTGCGAAACGTGACGTGTATATTCCGTAGAGTTTCACCCGACAATCTTGTGGTCGAGAAAGAAAAAAAATCTGCA
>NC_051419.1:20145166-20145394 GCF_015228065.2 Penaeus monodon | reverse complement strand
AATCATATGGCATAACCCAATCTATTTCCTGTGTACGAGACGTAAACAAAAATCAGAATAAGAAAATATAGCAGAAATGAAAATGATTTCGTGGTGTGTCCAAGAGAATTTGAAAATTTCACGGGTTACGACATACCGTGTGCGTATGAATAAGGTTACGCGGATTGGCTTGGTCCGTATCAATCTTTCAAAGTTTAAACGCGGCCACGAAAACGCGGTGTCGATATC
>NC_051419.1:20144496-20144816 GCF_015228065.2 Penaeus monodon | reverse complement strand
CATTAAATTACCGATTACAAATATAAAGGCAGGCAGAGCGACAGACAGATAAATACAAACACAGACGTACCCTCAGACAAACTCGGTTATGATGTGTGTTTAAACATCCTCACGCGCCCCGAGTAAGCCAAGGTATCGGGTTAAAGCGGTGAAACTGGACGCAGACGAGGAAATACAAAACCAATTAGAAGTTCTCGAAGAGAATTATCTGGAAGATGGGGGGGGCGATTTAAATAGAGAAGTTAAATCAAAGTTATGAAGGGAGAAGATACGGATAATGTGGGGGAAAGAGAGACAGACTGACAGAGGTAAACAGATAA
>NC_051419.1:20144305-20144471 GCF_015228065.2 Penaeus monodon | reverse complement strand
AAGGAGAGGAGGGAGGGAGCTAAAGGGAGGGCGAGGAGGAGAAAGCGATAAAGAAAAACAGTTAAGGCACTAATGAATCTTAATAATAATGTCAGGAAAGATAAAGAGAAACAAGACAGGAAACGATAGAAGGAGGATGATATAATGAATAGGAAACGCCATAAAG
>NC_051419.1:20144036-20144203 GCF_015228065.2 Penaeus monodon | reverse complement strand
TTAGGGAAAGAGAATAGAGAGAGAAACACGGAACAGGAATTGATATTTATGATAAGACGATAATGGGTAACAGGCCATGATTAAGAACAAAACAAGGTAAAAAAAAAGGTAACGGCAAAACAGTAATAATGGCAGTAAAAATTAAAATACATGATCATGATAACTGA
>NC_051419.1:20143429-20143544 GCF_015228065.2 Penaeus monodon | reverse complement strand
CATCTTCACCGTGGAAACAGATGGTGAAAATGGACCCGGTCACTTCACACTGAAAACTGTTTTAAGAGTTGTGATAAGTTTGCAGTCATTTGAGGTTATGTGTTAAGCTTTTCAT
>NC_051419.1:20143132-20143229 GCF_015228065.2 Penaeus monodon | reverse complement strand
CACGGCGATGTAAATGAGAGGAATATGTGAAATAAAAAGAAAACATGAATATTAAATGAAACAGAATTTAGGGAAAAAAAGAGAAAAAAAGGTTAAC
>NC_051419.1:20142622-20143092 GCF_015228065.2 Penaeus monodon | reverse complement strand
GTGGTGTTGGGGGTGACAGGATGTGGTCAACTTCCGGTTGATGTGCAGTGATACGGGTTAATAGAGGAGGAAATACGATAGACGGAAATGCTGGAGTGAGACAAGGAGGCAAAGGAAAGATGAAGTGGTCAGCGAAGGGAAGGAGAAAGGTAGAGAGCCAGAGAGAGAAATAAACATATATAAACAGGTAGACAGACATAGAACACACATACAAAGAGAGAAAGAGCAACGGAGACGGAATGCGAGTCAGACAACTAGACAGAGAGAGGAAGACAGCCAGACAGACAGGCATAGGAAAGAAAGACAAAAAAAAAAAACTAAACCATCAGCCAGTCAGAGACACAGACATATAGAGACCAAAAAACAAAAAGAAAATTACCGACGGAGGTGGGGGAGCGAGAGGGACACAGCCAGATAGACAAACAAGGAGACACGGGCAGGCAGAGAAATAGAAAGCGACGGCTAGATAA
>NC_051419.1:20142273-20142473 GCF_015228065.2 Penaeus monodon | reverse complement strand
CCCGGCCAGGCAAAGGGCGTCATGTCGACCGTCATTTGTTTTCGCTGCTATGACTGTTAATTGACCAGATTTCCTTTATTCTTGTTTGTCATCGGGTCATTAGGTTGGCTTTGATGTCTATATTTTGATGGGGTTATTCAAATATTTTTATTGGCGCGTTTGTTGTTGTTATGTAATTATAAATATTGTTATGACTTACC
>NC_051419.1:20142115-20142212 GCF_015228065.2 Penaeus monodon | reverse complement strand
CTTCGTATTTTCCGCATTTCACCCTTTCTTCTTCCCTTTCCTCTTCATTATGTTACTCAATTTCACAGTTGCTTCTTTATCTTTCCCGTTTTATTTT
>NC_051419.1:20141997-20142071 GCF_015228065.2 Penaeus monodon | reverse complement strand
ACCATTTTTATTTTCCACTTCCCTTTTCCTTACGCTTTGCACCTGTCAATTAATTCACGTTTTCTATAGAACTG
>NC_051419.1:20141570-20141941 GCF_015228065.2 Penaeus monodon | reverse complement strand
ATAGCAGCAAAAATGAGACAAGTTGAAACAAAATAAAAGTGAATGAAATTAATGACAATAAAATGTCTCACAAATTAAGGAATAACACAAAGAAACCACCGATTCTTATTCTCCCTGCTCTTTCTATCCATTTTGTTTTCTTCCTTATCTTTTCCTAAACCCTTTTTCGTTCAGTCCTATCCATTTCTCTTTCTTTCGCCGGTAACAAATGGCTTATTTATATCACGAACAACATAAGGTCGGTTATTTCTTGTTATTGCTGCGAGAAATAATCCTTCCTGTCATCGTAAAAATCCACATTTATTATTCTTTAAGAGAAGGCAAATAGGGATAACGAATATATATTTGTTTTTCGTATTTTAGGGACAAAA
>NC_051419.1:20141411-20141506 GCF_015228065.2 Penaeus monodon | reverse complement strand
ATGGGAACAGAACTCTGAGGATGAGATACGAATGGAAAATAAATATGAGGTTTATCTGCATTATGGGTCAGAATCGCGTTGACGATAAGGAGTGG
>NC_051419.1:20140921-20141059 GCF_015228065.2 Penaeus monodon | reverse complement strand
ACACCATGACCATGACATAAACGGTTCTAGAGTAGAGTGAAGGAGGAATTGTCGAACATAAAGTACAAGAGTAGATTAAGGTTGATAAGACAAACTTGCGAGAATTCAATACAAGAGAACATATATAAAAGGAAGAAG
>NC_051419.1:20140510-20140578 GCF_015228065.2 Penaeus monodon | reverse complement strand
CTGCACTATAAACAAACAGACAATAAGAAAGCCATAAAAGATAAAAGAACAGCTTATACAACTGAAAC
>NC_051419.1:20140061-20140175 GCF_015228065.2 Penaeus monodon | reverse complement strand
TTCTTTATCAGATTATCTTATTCATTAATCTTCATTATTTTCCAACAGATTTACCCAGGTTTACGGAAGCAAGAAGAATATCACCATCGGAAGTGTGTTCTTTAATTTGTCTAA
>NC_051419.1:20139459-20140016 GCF_015228065.2 Penaeus monodon | reverse complement strand
TGAATTGGGGAAATAGAGAAAAAAATAAGTGATCATTGGAAAAGGGAAGCGAGATAACAGGGAAAAGAGTGTAAAAAGGGAGAGAAATAGAATATAAATCAATGATAAAGTGAGGAAAGTAAGACGTAACGAGAGAATAAGTAAGAAAAAGGAAGGGCAAAGGAAGAATAAAGTCCCCCAAATATTTTTAAAAATATATATATCAACACCAAAAATAATCGATAAAGAGCAAACAACCATCAATAAGACCATAGTATTTCAAAGCAAAAATCTTCATGTACTCAAGAAACCCAAACTTTACCTCGTGAACCTTCCAGACAGCAAGCAAGTCTTCAGTCATCGCAGGTAAAGTAGCAGCTGTAACGCTTCTTGTTGGTGATTCATTCTCAGTTTCCGTGACGTGGCGCTGTACCTGGAAAGAGTGTTGTGCTGGTTACTAATTAGATGAATTTTGGGTTGAGAGCTTGGTTATTCGCTTGTGGCTGGTGGGGTTGATTATAGTGCTAGGTGTCTGTCTTAGGCTGTCATAATTTTGAATACTCAGGTTTTAAATGTGT
>NC_051419.1:20138974-20139278 GCF_015228065.2 Penaeus monodon | reverse complement strand
CCATGTTGCAATCATCTCCTCCCCTCCGTCCATATTTACCAAAGAAATGCATCCATCAGCTCGTTAATAAGCTCTTGAAATCGGACACTGAAATCCTCATCACCCTGATTTCGACCCGAATCAGCCATCGATTTCGGATCCGGCGTCGAGCGGAGCGGAAGCGTCGAAGGTGAATTCCCGAAGCGTCACTGTCGCCCGCTCGATTCGCCTTCCGGTTTCACCTAAGGGGTTGGGGTAACTGTTGAAGGTAAAAGGGATGGTTGTAAAAGGGCAGGATGGGTCGGATTTTATGGAATGGTGTGGA
>NC_051419.1:20138322-20138405 GCF_015228065.2 Penaeus monodon | reverse complement strand
CTTCCCCAGCGCTCCTGAGGCCTGTGATCACGTGCCCTCTCCTTCATATCCGGCTTCCGTGTCCGGCATTTGCTCGTTACTCA
>NC_051419.1:20137862-20138047 GCF_015228065.2 Penaeus monodon | reverse complement strand
TAATCCTACCTTTAAACTTCCACTTAATCATTTCCGGGACCTGATTTAGGCCTAAGCAACGCCTGTGGTACATACTTTTTGATGAGTCACGTAGGCCTGATATAGGTTTACCGGTTGAGGCCCAAAGACAGTACACTGCTGTGGGCTATTAGATTCTTTGTTTTGAGGGTTATTTACTCGCTGAC
>NC_051419.1:20137361-20137787 GCF_015228065.2 Penaeus monodon | reverse complement strand
ATATATCATGGTTCATGATATATAATAACACAAATACGCACAGACACATCCACATTTATATCCACACACACGCGCGCCCGTACAACCCCCACATATGCATAGGCCTACGCATTTAATAGCTGATTAAAGATATATATAGTGATTGCTTCTCTTACCCACTCTATCATATACTTTGAAATACGCACATGAACATAATCCACGGTATATTATAAGCCAGTAACGCGGCAAGCATCCTTTATAGCTAGAAAAAATCAAAATTTGAGTTGAATAACAAGCCAGGTCTGAACCAGGTAGTGCAAGTTGCGCGTATTATAGTCGGCTTCTCTTCTGTTAACTCGCTAAAGGGATAAAAAGAAGCGAGGCAGTGAAGCTTGGAATGCATGTGAACTCAAAGCAGTAATTTACACGTATGATTCCTGAGCCAAT
>NC_051419.1:20136505-20137128 GCF_015228065.2 Penaeus monodon | reverse complement strand
ATCAAGTAAGCGCCGTTTTGAATACATTTTCGGCAGCCGACCATGACTGAGAGCTCTTTGCTAAATTTCAGCCTCTTGTGTGCCCGGCATGCAAATTGCGAGACGTGCAAATACGCGGCGGATAAGCACACAAAAGATTAAGTATCTTAGTTGCTGGTCTACTTACGTTGCTTCTTTTCGCGAAATTGGAAAACCATCGTTAAGGTGTCATAATGGCCGACACCTCTTGGCTTCAGTTCATTCCTAATTTCTACGTTATCAGATGTTCTGTTTTTATCTTTAATCTTATTTATTTTTCGTTTATCGTATTCTCGACGTATTAAACTATTTTTAACCAGATTATATCCCCCCCTACTTGTAAAGAATTGTAAGTTATCGTTTATCTTATCGTTTTTTTTCTAGTTTCGTCCTGCTGTTGGCATTATCTGTTTCCGCTTCAGATAACAGGCTCAAGGTAGGCGAGACAGACAGGCACAGAATCTCGGACAATCTCTTCCAGCGGTCAGTAAATCGCCAGTGAGCGCAGGGGGGAGTCACGGCCCACCTTGAGTTGAGTTTATTTATTCGTATAAGTGGTTTGCTTATACGTATACTTACCTTTTGTCTTTGTATTTGGCTCGTTT
>NC_051419.1:20135788-20136112 GCF_015228065.2 Penaeus monodon | reverse complement strand
GTTTAGTTCCAAACAGTTTTCGTTTGAACATTCCTTTTGCCAACCAATTCCCTTGATTATTTTTCTTCACGGCGCCCACTCACACATTGGATTACAAAACACACGAAAGACGGTTGTGTGTACCCCCCCCCCCTCTAACTACCCCCTTTCACCTCCCCAGTATGACCCAAGTATCGTATTATGCAACGATTTTTTTTCTGTTGCTGCTGTTGATTCTTATTGATTGGAGTATCCATTACATTGAAGGTGTTGAGATTGGGAGAGGATGCGAAAAAGGTTGAAAGCAAGATGAAAAAAAATCCTCTTTATTCTTCTGTTTCCTAG
>NC_051419.1:20133463-20133607 GCF_015228065.2 Penaeus monodon | reverse complement strand
CCCTCTTTACCTACCTTTGTCACATACACTTTCTTCTCCTTTTTCCTCTCTTTTCCACATGTTTTTCAACCCTCTTCCCCTTGTCTTTATCACAACCATTTATCAACATTCTTATCGTAATTCGTCAGCAGAAGACGATCCCAT
>NC_051419.1:20132106-20133433 GCF_015228065.2 Penaeus monodon | reverse complement strand
CATGGCGACTATCTTTAGCTTCAGACCACGTCAATACCCGGCAGAGTTGCGTGTCTGACAATTGCAAGTTGCAGAGGGGAAATAACCCCCTTGCGCCAGACGGGAGAAACAATTTATGTATAACGGAAAGAAATATAAAGTTGGCTTTTCTCGAACACCCATCGAAGCGAGCATCAGGTTTGGTGATTATTTCTGCTTTTGCATTTTTGTTTTGCTGTAATTATGTTTGGAATTGTAAATCTTTAGTATCGAATATCGCAAGTTCTGACTATAAATTATAAAACACAAGGAACATAATGATAGAAAAAGGGTTTATACTTAATATATTATCATGTAATCTGTAGGTAGTGATCGCTTCTCTAAATCTACCGAGTCATAATAAACAGCCAGTGCATACCTGGAGGCATATAAATGATTAATCACCTCGTAGATTATGTTCAAAATCTCTAGCTAAACAAATGACAATCTATCACAGAAGCAAAGTTAGGGTAAAGGGATCATGCCTATAAAAAGTTGACTGTAGCAGAACAATAAATACAGAGTTAAGCCTTAGAAACGGGTTCTCATATGAATTCATGTATTCTCTGGCATGCTTTAAGAGTACATACTTCTATCTCTTTGAAAGGGTGCTTATTATACATTCATCACAGGAAATATATTGTTTGAATGAAATATACTGGCTGTGCATAAACGGATTCAAATGGCAAGGTTTATCATGCCATTTGTTCGGGTTAATTTATCAGTGGTTTTACATCCTCTTCCTTTGGGTAAACGTAGCTGGATAATGCATATATTTCCCCGTAAGGCCTTATTATCCATCGATTAATTTCCCGGCTGTGTTTCCATCCCACACTTGGCTACAACGTGTAATTATAAAGCCCAGGTTCTCTCTACACTCAGTATCGGACCTCAGCAAGCCATTGACGAGTTTTGTTCTTGCTTATTGAATATCATTATTTTTTGCATATCAAAGTAAAAAAATATATATATAATAAGGAACAAGAATCGAAAGATTAAACCCTCAGCGCGATATTGGTGTTGGGGGATTAGAGGAATTCCAACTCGGGTATTGTCGATGGCTTAATGGCCGTCACGCTCACTCAGAGGCCCCGGTCTCAAACAGTGTTTATGCTCGTTCCTGGCCCATTTTAGTATATTTTAATGTTTCTGTTATTGTTCGAATATTGGAAAGCGATGACGTTTATACACTCTACGATTCGGGAAAAGCTGTAGGGGGTGCGATCACGGTCAAATCCCCTACACAGAGAAGAAGGATGGCGCGGGCGTGAGTGGTTGGATTTTGGTTGGAGGTTGGTACTGTCTTCCA
>NC_051419.1:20130912-20132050 GCF_015228065.2 Penaeus monodon | reverse complement strand
GTTTTTAACCATTCCAAAAAAAGGGTATCCAACAGAATACCTGCCGAATGTGTTCCAGAAGGGTAGTTCATCACACAGAACAGTGGATTCCTGTGATCTCAAAAAAAGGAAAGTATAGAAAAAACTTGCATTATCCCGCCAAAAATAATCACACCAAAGGAAATCATTCTCCGCTTTCACAACAGAACGAAAAATAGAAAGGGAAAAATGAGAGAGAGAAAAAAAAGGCTTTTCTAAAAATCTCCCCCTAACCTTGTTTTCCCTTTAATGCACGTTCGGGCTTGACTTTACGAGCAAATGGGCCGGGTGAAAAGGGACGGGAGCGTAATATTTTGTTCAATTACGATCGCCTTCGTGTCCGCAAGAGGGCAGGTCGGGCAGGGTCGTGAATTATCGTACATGAGGCAGCACCCAGCAACGTCGTATTGGCACCATGCATAATTTTGTTCGCTAATAGTTGTCGGATCGAAAATGATGATGTGGATGAGAATTATAATGATAAGGGGAAAGCTAAGGAATTAGACTTTAGGCTATATAATAGATTCTTGGGATTAGTACCTAAGATAGTAAGTACCCTAAGACACAGTAACCATTGTCTTTAATTAAACATAAAAAAAGTCTAGAGTAACATTTCGAAATCGATGATAAGATTTTAAGCAAGATATGCATGAGACAGGGCCCTATAACACCATACGCCCCCCTCCCTCAAAAAAAAATGCATAAAAATCGATAGCAAAGGTTAGAACAAGACATCGCTCCAGAAGCCGTAGAAGCAACATGACTTCCTGACTTCCCACATGAGCTTCAGCCCGAGCAGTGAGTCAGCATCCCTGATTAACATTTAACTGCGAGATCAGGTATGTTAATTGAAGACCCATTTGCGAGTGCAGGGAGAAAGATCGATTTCGTCTAAGATGCTCTGAGTGATCGTAATCAGACAGGAAAATCATCCTGTAGTTAATGATGGTTAATGTTGGGGTGTTTGTCTACGCTCTTGTCTTTCTCGAGCTGTTTGCGTGTGTAGACAGTTTATCTCAATCTTGTTTGGAATACTGAATGCTGCCTTTTGGTCACTGGAGGTCGCCAACCTTCTGAGTGCTGGGCGAGGGACCCTGGGTGTGCTTGATGTGCTTTTGCT
>NC_051419.1:20130520-20130733 GCF_015228065.2 Penaeus monodon | reverse complement strand
ATTCATGCATAAGATAGCTTGCGTAGACGCACGTACAACTGAAGACAAACAAACACTTATATCTTGTTAATAGGAATGAGAATGCCAATGTCCTTTGCAATGCTGAAATGCATGAGTACATTAGGAAGAAAATTTAGTTGTTTTCCATTAAGGAAATAGAGAACCTGTTTTTTTTTTTCCGATAATGATTCTTTGATGCCGTACCAGTCGAAA
>NC_051419.1:20129880-20130166 GCF_015228065.2 Penaeus monodon | reverse complement strand
CATTTCTATCTAAAAAGGAGCAAAACTTCTTGTCAGCCTTTTATATTTGTGAATTCAAACCACAAACTTAACACCAAACCGCGCACGTTTGCCCCTCCAATGCAAATCTCACCTGCCAATCAGTGTCTGCAACTGGCAATCATTGCACAGGTGGTCTGACAACCAGCTGTTGGAAAGGGTTTGTTCTGGCCGCGTGTACCAGCTGTGACGTGTTGTGTGAATATATACCATCTGTGGGCGGAGCTTATGGTGTTGGTAGGAGGAGAAGCAGGGAAGAGAGGTGCGG
>NC_051419.1:20128619-20129565 GCF_015228065.2 Penaeus monodon | reverse complement strand
TATAAGAAATGGGAAGAAACCCACGGAAAACCGGGGATAGGAGAAAGAAATCACAACCACAAAGAAAGGAAATACAAAGTAACAAACAAAGAGAAAGGGTGAATAGTGGAGCGAAAAATATGCGTCACGAAGAGGGGGGAATGGAGGGAGGGTAATGAAGGGGAAAAAGGAAGGGGAGAGAGGAGAAGGCAAGGGAAAATGAGCCACTTGGGCAAGCAATCCATTATCGAGGTCAAGAGCTAGGTCATGTTAGGTCGTTTAACCGTATTATCTTCTTCTCTTTTTCCTTACTTCTAATTCTTTAATCGTTATCTTTGCTTATAGTTTGTTTCTTTCCTACTCTCGCTTTTCGCTTATTTTCTTTTATTCTCTTTATTCTTCTTCCAATAACACGGATATCATATATTGTAAACCGATAAGGTTATTCTGTAATTACTTTCCTTAAAAAAGTTAGAATGTATGTAAATTAATTACGCCTCGCAGGTATTCTCATATTATCATAATTATATTCCGTAATACCATATCAAAAATGTTAATTAACTTGGAATTTATGAAGGTTAATATGCTTATTACACCCATAGTTTGCAGCGCCCTAATATCCGTTTTCTATAACAGCGGGAGAAAAACGTCTCTTCTGGAGAGACGTCTCTAAATTACATTCATAATTCATTCATTGGGATACATATTAAATATCTATGGCATAGATGTCTTTGAAATCCATACCATAATATCCAATCACTTCTGTAAGTCTATAAAATATACAGTATATTTCCTCTCCTTTCAGCAGCCCAAAGATATGCCTCCATGTATATTAACGGCGCTCGTTACAGAATGTTTACAGCTGCTGTAACTTATCCCCTGTTTACAGCGCTGTATTATGTATACAGGATGTGTGCACGCGAGTCGATATTATATTTATCGACCGCCAGGTGATATTGGTACCGGC
>NC_051419.1:20127716-20128034 GCF_015228065.2 Penaeus monodon | reverse complement strand
CTGTATGCTCAATGAAGCGCAGATAGAATTAACGCGAGTCGAGCGCCACTGTGGTAGAGCGAAGCGCCTTTGAGTTGAGACCAAAACACACTTCCCAAGGAGCGCTCCTCTTGAAACCCGGGGATTCGGCCATCACACGCGATATTAAACCCTAAATGGTATTTGCAGAAGGGCAGTTTCCCGCATAATGTGCGGAGCGAAACTTGGGGAGGACTTCGGACTGAAAGAAGCCGGGAAGTTGAGGAACCGAATGGACGAAGTTGATGCGCGTTGTGGGTCGCCTGGCGATGTTCACACGATCCCCTAGTCAAATGCAGC
>NC_051419.1:20126620-20126903 GCF_015228065.2 Penaeus monodon | reverse complement strand
TGCGTCCGCACCCGGGCATCGCCCAGAGCCCGCCGGCCAAGAGCAGCCGCAGCGCCGTGGCGAGTGGCTCGCCGCCGGCCGCTGATGGTGCCTCTGTTTAATACTTCAAAGCAATGGCCCTTAGCTGTCAATCAATAAGTCTGCTGTCAGTGAAGGGACGAGAGACCACCTGGCACCAGCTGGGAGCGGCCCTCGTGCATGGCAGACGGTGCAAGATCTCGAGCGGTGTGGGATTATAGTTGTAGTTTTATTATTTGTGTTTCTATTTATCCATATATGTAGC
>NC_051419.1:20126288-20126588 GCF_015228065.2 Penaeus monodon | reverse complement strand
GCTTTACTAGGGGATAGGGATAGAAGATGAAATGTAATTCTTTGATGTATGGATTTAGTTTAATACTCGGTAAAGCTTGATTTGTCCAAATGAAGTGGCGAAATACGTTTATGTGGTTTACATGATTTAGCAAAATAAATTTGTTTTTTATTGTTGATATCATTTCCATCTATTTTTTCTGTCATATCTTTTGATCGATCTTTTCAGTTATGCTCTTATCTTTCATTTATTCATTTTTATACATCATGATCTCTCATTGCATTTTCTTTAAAGATAACACAACAAAGCAAGCAGCAGATG
>NC_051419.1:20125976-20126227 GCF_015228065.2 Penaeus monodon | reverse complement strand
CCGTTAATTGATAGTATTCCTGAGAGAAGATACGATCAGACAGTCAATCTCAACTCACCTTTTAATTCAGACGATTAATTCTATTATTTAATTATCACACTGGCCTCCTAAATCTACCGTCTCCCCTAAGAGCTGAAAAGAGAAATTCGACCATCTCATAGGCTTCAACACGGGCGAGATTCCCGTGTTTAAAGGGAAGGCTCGAGGCGGCCATGTTGTGATTAGCGATCAGCGGTGTCTTTCATCTCTAG
>NC_051419.1:20125223-20125842 GCF_015228065.2 Penaeus monodon | reverse complement strand
CTTTCTTCTATCAAGTTCTTTAGTCTTCTTATTATTTTTAATTTTTATATGGCTTTGTTGTGGCTCTCCCTGGTTATTTGTTTCTGTGGAAAAGAGAGCGGGAGAGACAGACCGACGGAGAAAGGAAAAGAGAGACGGATAGCCAAGCGGAAAGTCAGAGATGGTGACCGAATCAGAGACAGAAACGGTAATATAAAGAGAGAGAATGAAGGAGAGAGAAAAGGGAGGAAGAAGGAGAGCTTGATGAACAGGGCGTGCGTAAATCAATCCGCATTTAGCATTGGTACTGAAATTATCACGATAAAGATCTCCACAAAGAGAATCATGGCCAGAATCGTGACAATTACGATCGCAATGATAATAATAACAAAATTACCTCCAACTGTAGCTTTTGCAACTCGTCCTCTCCACTCAAGCTCACCAGTAGTTGCAACTTGCATGCAATATCGCCAGTTTTTCATTATCATTAACATGTTAATGTGATCACGCAAGCAAAGACGTTAATTTCAATGACCGTTCAACACGCAGTCAAAACTAGCAGACGCAGCCCATGAATAGGAAACAAATAAAGGAATAAGTAAATAAGATGCAAATATGTGTAAATACGACGTCGAATGAC
>NC_051419.1:20124918-20125047 GCF_015228065.2 Penaeus monodon | reverse complement strand
CTGCTACTTCTTATGTATTTGCTTTCTTTTGCTAGTCTCTTATTTCCCATTTCTACAATTTCCAGCTATTTTTTTTTATTTTCTTTCCTGACATTTGCCTGTACTGTCGAAGCTGATACCCACCATACC
>NC_051419.1:20123720-20124846 GCF_015228065.2 Penaeus monodon | reverse complement strand
CCAACTTTCTCACTCAATCTACCGATCCATCCGTCTTGCTAACTACCAGTTTATCTACCTGCCGCCTCGCCATCTCACACTCTTTCCTTTTCCTCCCAGTTTTCCACGTTTTCTTCCATTTCCTTCCCTTCTCTTTTCTCTTCTACTTCTTTCCACTTCACCTCTTCCTCTTCCTTCCTCTTCCCAGACCTTTTCTCCTCACCTCACTTTTTTCTCTCCTCTTTCCCCAATTATTCTTTCCATCTCATCCTTTTCTCTCTCTCTCCTCTCTTTTTCTTCTTCCTCCATCTTTTCTCTCTTCTTCTCTCTTATTTTCCTCCTATCCCCACTTCTTGCCTTTCCTTCCTTCAGCCTATCCTTTGCTTCTTGTGTCCAATTCCGCCTCCTCCCTTTTCTCAACTCCCTCCTTCCTTCTTCCTCGTTCTCTAATCCCCCCCCCCCTCTTGCTCTCTTCTAATCCCCTTCCACCTCTTCCTTTTTCCTTTTTTTTCTAATCACTTCTCCCCTTCTTTCTCATTCTCTAATTCCTCTTCCACCTCTTGCTCTTCCTCCAATTCCTCTTCCACCTCTTCCTCTTTCTCTAATCAATCCCGAGTTCTGCAAACATTTGACCTTCCACCTCGGGCACCTCCGGTCAAAGGTCAAGCCCGTGAGAATTTCCCTTTGATTAGCATACTTCGCTGGTGTCGCTTCATCGTTAAGTGTAGATGAGCAGATGAGATCACACTTGCGCTTGCTCACGCGTATGTGAATACTGTGTACAGTCGCTGCCAAAAAATCGGGAGCATTATCTCAAATCCACGTGACTCTGAAACTAAATTTGAAATTGCAGGCACAGGCCTATGATTCTTGTCTACATGTATATTGCTACTGATTGGGTGCTTCGAGAAATGTGTCTGATTTCTCTGTGCACATGTACACATACGAAGGTATGCTAACGCGTATACTTACCTCACACAAAAAATTATATTGATGATGACAGTAATGGTAAAAATGTTGATGGTAGCAAGGTAATGATAAGAACAATAACAACATTAACAAAAAACATTTTTTCGCAATTTGCTAATTCACTTACGTCTCTTTTCGCAGGTGAGGCAGTGCAGGAAGTGACCTTTGAGGTAAAGTG
>NC_051419.1:20122462-20122910 GCF_015228065.2 Penaeus monodon | reverse complement strand
AGGTCAGTGGAAGCCCCGCCAAAAGGTCGCGCCTCCACAGTAGCGCCTCGAAACATGGAGGGTCAGAAGCCGGCTTGGTGCGTGCGCGCGGGCCCGCGGGGGCGCCTCCTGATTTGCATAATTATAATCTCACTTGTCTAATGGGATCAAGAGGTTGGGGAGGTGGGGGTCGAAGAGGTTGGGGTTAAGGTGGGGAGGTCGAAGTGGTAGGGATTGTGGAAAAGAAGGTGGTTGGAAGAGGTTGGGGGTTGGGAAGGGGGTCGAGGAGGTTGGGGGTTGGGTGGGGGTCGAGGAGGTTGGGGGTTGGGTGGGGGGTCGAGGAGGGTTTGGGGAAAGAGGAGGGGGGCGCGAGAGTTGAGTTCTGGGAGTGAGAAAGAGGGTTTGGGGGCGAAGAGGTTTAGAGAGAGAGAGGTTGACAGGGGGTTGGGAGTGAAGGTATGGGGGCGAA
>NC_051419.1:20122097-20122396 GCF_015228065.2 Penaeus monodon | reverse complement strand
AAGGGGGCTGAAGAGGTCTTGAATTGAACAGGGGGTTGAAGAGGTTGAAAGAGGTTGGGGATGCGGGGAGGTGGGGTCGGGAGAGGTTGCGAAGGTTAAGGGAGGCTGTTCTCTCCCTTTTTTCTCTCTCTAACCTAATCATTTTGCTGTTAATATTAATGAAGTTCATCTAAGCACCTCGCATGAATATCCAGGATCTCGAGATGATCACACATGCTACGGTCGTCATTTATTTAAGGATGTTATTATTAAGTTCTAAAGTGCGTGGAAATAACGTTTTGCTCAAGGGCTTAGTGGTG
>NC_051419.1:20121697-20121944 GCF_015228065.2 Penaeus monodon | reverse complement strand
CATACACAAACACGTGATTCCCAGATGACCATATAAAAACGTCGATCAACTGATAGATAAATATGAAATAATCTATCCTCCTCCTCATAGTCTCCCAACCTCCATAGTCTTCATGTCAGGTGCTCAACGTATTAGAAAAAAATCCAATCAAGAACAGTTGGGGAAAAAAACATTGAACACCTTTCAAAAATCTTCAAAAGAATACTTCATCTAAAGGACCCATTATAAGTCTTGGAAGCTTCGGTAT
>NC_051419.1:20121544-20121644 GCF_015228065.2 Penaeus monodon | reverse complement strand
GGATTTGTTCAGGTCCCGAAATAGAAGTTCCATTACAGCCTACGAGAATATATACACATTTTTTCACGGCGCAGAAATATTGCTTGAGATTTTAGGAAAG
>NC_051419.1:20121381-20121511 GCF_015228065.2 Penaeus monodon | reverse complement strand
TTGATGGCAAAGAAGAGCCTTTCCTTTTTTCCGCTTTCTCCTTTCCATTTGCTGTTTGGAAGGAAAGGAAAGAGATGTGTATCGAAAATGGAGGTTTTGTGCAAACACGTGATGGAAAATGGAAACCTTT
>NC_051419.1:20120939-20121135 GCF_015228065.2 Penaeus monodon | reverse complement strand
AGAAGTATGTGGTTTTCTAGATCAATTTTCAACCCTGTAGAAGATGAAAAAATCTAAAAGGATTTCTCCACATAGATATGAACATTAGGCAAGGGATAAAACATTGTCAATCAAATAAAGTATTTCTTAGTAGATAACTTTAAACGGGCTTAACATTTTTCGTATGCAATATATGAACAAGAAGTCATATGATAAA
>NC_051419.1:20120480-20120588 GCF_015228065.2 Penaeus monodon | reverse complement strand
TAAGAAATTGCCATTATACGCATGTCCGACTCACCTTTCCTTCGCTTTTCAGAAAGGTCATTTGACTAGATTTTTTTCATTTCCAGCCAAAGTGAAGCGGAGGTGGGC
>NC_051419.1:20120353-20120433 GCF_015228065.2 Penaeus monodon | reverse complement strand
GGGCTCCTTATTTCGTGTTATTTCGCGGGGCGTTTTTATGTTTGGTGTTTATGTGCGGTTTTTTTTTCTCTCCCTTCCGG
>NC_051419.1:20119936-20120327 GCF_015228065.2 Penaeus monodon | reverse complement strand
GAAGACGAACGAGAAGAACACGAATGAAAGTAGAATGCAATAAAAGAAATCAATAAAAAAAATCATAAACCCAACATGCATCATCAGACGAGTGAATGACGTCACAGGGAAAAGTGATAAAACCCGAATAAAGATATAGTTCCTGACCTCACGAGATTAGGAATGACATCAGCGAACAGGGAGCGAAGAAACTGACGGAGAGGAAAATTGCAGAATGGGTTGGTAAATAAAAGGATGAATAAGGAATCGGATCAAACAGTCAAATCAATCATTCGATTATTTTGTACTTACATATCAGATTTATGACCATAGCGATTAGTAATTTATTCATAAATATCAAATTATGACACGGTGAATACTTTTATGAAATCTGAAAGGCCGTAGAGGTCAG
>NC_051419.1:20119810-20119890 GCF_015228065.2 Penaeus monodon | reverse complement strand
GCGCATCGCCAAAAGAGTATCCAGTATCACTCAGCGGATCAAAGTAAATAAACGTCAGACCAACATGATATTCTTTTAGG
>NC_051419.1:20119377-20119649 GCF_015228065.2 Penaeus monodon | reverse complement strand
CATAGCATGCAAAATCAAAGACACCATAGATCATAGAATGTAAAATAAGAGATGGCAAAAATCATAGAATAAAAGATCGCAAAAAAATGATAGCATTCAAAATAAGAGAAAAGATCATAAAACATAAAGACAGTACGTAAGGTTAGCAGAAGGATTCAACAATGGAGGTTTAAGACTTCAAATGTCGTTATTTGTCTGGTTCTCTAGGCATTGTCTGGCTCCTTCTGCCTCCTTCTGCGTCTTCAGGGTTACGCGGCCATTTCCAGACCGCT
>NC_051419.1:20119024-20119259 GCF_015228065.2 Penaeus monodon | reverse complement strand
CATCAAAGAAAATTGGAAGTAAATATTCTTAAGATAATCTTGGGTTTCTTACTTTTGATGACGGTCAGTTTAGTCGTGTTTGTTGAGGAATTAATATATAAACTATTCTACTATCTATTTGACTTTAGTTTATCGATCAATCGTGGTCCTTACTTCTGTCATGTTCATTCTATCGAAGTTCCCATCAATGGAATACTTAGCATACAGTTTAACAATGACTACACAGTTGTTTAAA
>NC_051419.1:20118406-20118852 GCF_015228065.2 Penaeus monodon | reverse complement strand
AATGATGGCAGATCCAAACGGAAAAGCGCGCGGTCGATACAATACCCTGACATGCGCACCACTCACGTCATTTGTCTCTCCGCGATCGTCATTTGTTGAACTCGCCCACTAAATGCTCCTTTGTGTTGATCTGTTTAACAGTAGTTCCCTCACAACAAACTCGTTCCACCTCCTGATACGACGTAAAACGACAAGAATGCAGTTTATGGAACGACCCGGCCGGTTTTAATGAGGTTGCGTTGCCAGTTCGTATATAATGTTATTTTGATTTTTCGTACTTCAAGTTTGGAAGGGATAATGAATTCGATTTCATGTTTTATTTTCGGCTGAAATCAGGATATCAATTTATATTAAATAGATCCGGTGCCGTGTGTCGTTACTGAAATAGGATTCAATTTATTATTTTATGTAAATATCTCTCTCCATGAACACTGAACAGGTCATCG
>NC_051419.1:20118244-20118354 GCF_015228065.2 Penaeus monodon | reverse complement strand
TGTACATCTGTAAACTAACACACAAGTACATTAACAAACAAAATCACAAACACACGTACAAACAGACGGCAATCCAATAAATATACACCTCGACAAAAAACGCTCGCTCG
>NC_051419.1:20118035-20118192 GCF_015228065.2 Penaeus monodon | reverse complement strand
TCATGATCGAGTGTGAGTGCATACCCGTACGCGTTCGTGAGTGCACACACACACACTCCGCCAGCATCCTTGCATTCCCAAGGGAGTCGCGTCCTGCTCTCCGGCGCTCTGTTGTGCCGACGGCGGCCGAGCGGGCCTGGCGGGCGAGGCCTGGGGA
>NC_051419.1:20116847-20117037 GCF_015228065.2 Penaeus monodon | reverse complement strand
GAAAGTCCCCATATTGCGTCCCAACGGCGTCGCCATGATATTGTCAGCCAGCGGTATTTCACAAAGACATCGATCGCATTCGATCCGCGACGACAGCTTCAATCTGGCTGGGAACTTAATCCGGCTGCCAATCATTGCAGCTTTCAGGCCGCCTTCGAGGTACTGACAGTCTTGTCACAATAGGACTTGC
>NC_051419.1:20115972-20116117 GCF_015228065.2 Penaeus monodon | reverse complement strand
TCCCTCGCCAATTATTATTTCTCATGTTACTCCGCACGCACTGGGTGTACAGTATATTAAATTATTTGAATGAGCAAGGGACATGAATACACAGATATTTTTATGTGCTTATGCATGCAGTTTCAATCGAGTACACCGAGGATTA
>NC_051419.1:20114828-20114925 GCF_015228065.2 Penaeus monodon | reverse complement strand
TGCAAGTAAATTCTCCTTACCCAATCAATCCATAATAACTGCACCTCCACCCCCCTCCCCCCATCCGCTTCCCACGTGGCCTAATTCTGCCCCGATG
>NC_051419.1:20114284-20114808 GCF_015228065.2 Penaeus monodon | reverse complement strand
AGCAGCCCGGAGATCCCCGCGTGAACTTTCCTTCTCGTCCAAATAAAGTGCGGATTAACGAGCTCCTTATTTACGATCGCGCCTGAGCTTCATTTCAAGTTGTGTTTATATTATAGATTGTGCTGGATTATTCCTCTGATCCCAGAGTTTATTTCGTAATTTATCTCGTGGATGTATTTCATCGAGTTCTTATCCTGAGAATGATGTGTATCGCCGTTCGTTCGGGAATAAATGTAGAATATGTCAAGTCGACGTATGTTAGTGAAAAGTCGACACTGATCTTGCAAAGCAGTGTTGGATCTCCTATGGAGACATTTTAAGAACAGGATGATTCACTCAAAAAAAAAAAAAATGCTCTGCTTGACAAATTAGGCTAAAGGAAGAAAATATATATGTTGTACGCTGAGATGTCAATTTTTCGATTTTGCCATGGATAAAATGATGGAGCAGGAGAAAAATGAAGAAAGACTGGCGCATAGAGGGAAGGAGAATAAAACAGGATAAATAACATGAAGATGGTGTTT
>NC_051419.1:20113261-20113752 GCF_015228065.2 Penaeus monodon | reverse complement strand
TACATACAGACAAACAAAGCAAGGATAATAAAAAAGAACGTTCCACCGTCATATCTTACAAACCCAAACGTTCTGATCTACAAGCGCCGCGAAAACGTTAATCCTCAGAAACGTTTTTCAAGAGAGACCGCCCAGGGAGCCACTTTAACAGCTGTGACACTCCACATGTTGGCTTCGTCTCCTTGAAAGCTAGATTACGTTTTTTTCCCCTTTGTTTAATTTTTTTCCTCTCTCTTTTCGCTCTTGTTTTATATGTGTGTGTGTGTTTCTTTCGTTTTTTTTTATGAGGAACACGTATCTTATCGAGGGATCTTTGGGGTCGGCCTACTGCTCTTCAGGTGTGTTGCGAACGTGTATCGTTTCTTTATTTTGTTTGTTTGTTTGTTCCTCTCTATCATGGAGGTAAGGGGCTTTGTTTGTTTGTTTTATTGATGTATGTATATTTTGTCTCTGATTTTATCGTTGTCTGTGTTTGTTTGTGTGTTTTTTTC
>NC_051419.1:20112443-20112986 GCF_015228065.2 Penaeus monodon | reverse complement strand
CTGGCCTCACAACCCTCACCTGTGTTACGACCACACCCAAATGTCTCAATTTTTTCTTAAATCTCCACACCTGGTCGGTAGCCATTACCTTCTTGCCGAAGCTTATTCATTGTTATCAGAATTCATTTATGCTTTTTTTTTAAGAGTTGTTAATTCTTCTTTCTCCTCGTTTTTTTTTCGCGAATGATATAAAGGAAGCATTTATCTTAAGAGGAAGATATATGAGAAAAAGAGGGGAAAAAAGAGGGTAATATTAGCGTCCCTATCGACGAGGGAAAAAAAAAGATGTTGCCAGATGTTCGACGAGTTCCGATCCTATCTCGAACTTCCAAGATCTGTTTGACCGCAAATCCCGAGGCACCTGTCTCTCCCTTGTGCAACCACCGCCACCGTGTATTTTATTCGCTATACGACAACTACAAGGCTACTGTGTTCGTTGTGTGCAATACAGAGTCAGTTCGTGGTCTAAAGGCTTCAGGGAACAGCTGGTTTATTATGGCTTTGCGTAGCGTCGCTTCTGCATGTTATGCAGATGTACTGAGG
>NC_051419.1:20111651-20112147 GCF_015228065.2 Penaeus monodon | reverse complement strand
CTTTGACTGCAGCGCCACGGACGTTCGTAGCGGGAGACTCGCGAACTAATTTCAGGTTCGAGACGTCGGTTGTGCTCCGGTTACTTAGAACTTACTTTTATTGCCCAATTAAATACCTTTCGCAAAAAAAAGGAAAAAAATCCCAGATCATTTGAATTGTCTCGGCTGACAAATTAGACGGGGAGGGAAGATGAGAATGCATTTGTTGGGATCTTTTATTTTATGAGACGTAATTAGATTGCGTTCATAATGTCTGTTGTTTTGCTTTATTGTTTGGATTATGATTTTTGCTAATGAGCTTTTCCATTGCATGTTTATTGAGATAAAGCTGTGTAAGAATAAGAAAGACATTAAGGCGAGCTGCTCGCAAAGAGAGAAGATGGGACAGAAATAAGCAGTAGACGAAGCAACGAAGAAATGGGAGATACAAAATACGGGTAAATACGGCACGGAAATGCCTACCTTCATATATGCATATATGTTGTGCGTTAGTCAT
>NC_051419.1:20111531-20111634 GCF_015228065.2 Penaeus monodon | reverse complement strand
TATATTAGATATACTATATATCTAATATAATATTATATAGAATTAGTATATCATATATACATATAATAATTATATCTTATTATTATTTATTGTCATATATTTT
>NC_051419.1:20110914-20110995 GCF_015228065.2 Penaeus monodon | reverse complement strand
ACATTAAGAAACACCCACATTTTTACAAAATAGATTTATTGAAGATGGAATATATACATATGGACGAAAACCACTGATTCC
>NC_051419.1:20110320-20110604 GCF_015228065.2 Penaeus monodon | reverse complement strand
TCCTCTCTGCCTTTCTGTTCGTCATCTGTCCTGCAAGGCGAAATTCCAGGCAGCGCTTCCGCAGTGGAATCACCGAAATAAATCAAACAAATGGAAAAAGCGACGATAAGAATAAGTGGCGGTAATTGTCAGTTACAGCGTTCTCTCAATCCACATAACTTAGCATCACTACCATAAGGGCGGAAATTGCAAGGAAAACCGAGACTACATTCATTTTCTGATTGTTCTTATTAATTCTGGATTGCGAGGATTAACAGCTGAATGTTGGCTGGCCTCATGTTGCG
>NC_051419.1:20109668-20109768 GCF_015228065.2 Penaeus monodon | reverse complement strand
ATAAACACCAACAAAGTTTGCAAAAGTAATCAAGCAAATGTCTAGCGCCGCTGATGTTGACGTTGATGAAATTGCAACGTCAATCCCCCAGTTGCAATAA
>NC_051419.1:20108659-20109429 GCF_015228065.2 Penaeus monodon | reverse complement strand
TCCCATTCCATCATTACCTGGCATACAACCCTATTCTTTCTCCTTTTCTTTCCCCCTTTTCCGTTTTCCACCTTTCCTCCCTCTTCCTCCTTTTGCGCCTCCCTTTTCACTTTCCCCATTCGTGTCTCTTCTCTCCTTTCCCTTTCGACCCCTCTCTCCACTTTTCCCATTTCTCCCCTCTTCCTTTTCATCATTCTTTTAGTTCCCCAACTCCTCTTCCCCATCTCCCCCTCTTTTTCGTGTTTCTCCCCCACACTCCCTACTCCCTCCCACAACCCCACTCCCACTTTCTACCCTTTCTCACTGCCCCCTGCCGCCCCTACCCTTTCCTCCCTGCACCCTCTGCCCCACCTCCTACCACCCTATTCCCTCACACCCTGCCCCTTCCACATGCCCCCTCACCCTCTTCACCTCCATCATACCCATCTCCCATCTCCTACCGCCTCCCATATCCCGTCCCAAGGCCCTTTTCCCCTCCCGCATCCCGTCCCCCAACCCTTTTCCCCTCTTACATATCCCCTCTCCATGCCCCTACACCCTCCCACATACCCCGTCTCACCCCCCCCCCCCCTCGCCTAAAGAATCAGGCACGCATATTCCAGCCCGAGCAATTAGCATGCATGGCGAGCCATGGCCCTGAAGAGAATTGTAAATCTGGTTTGAGGATTTACAAGATGGGGATGAAAAAAAAGAATAAAAAGAATGTGACGATGCTAGTGTGTGTTTGATAATAGTAGCTTAGGGAAAAGAGTAAGAGAGAGAGGGGGGTT
>NC_051419.1:20108329-20108562 GCF_015228065.2 Penaeus monodon | reverse complement strand
AAGGGGCAAGCAATTCCAGAGCAAACGATCGCCCAGAGTGTTTTAGCGCGATCGCCTGTCATTCTTCTTACGGAAGAGAGATGGCTAATATGCAAATTAAATTTTCTTGCGACTTTTCGAAGTTCAAGTCCATTTATGTAATTGTTTTCGGTTATCTGACTGCATCTGACTGCATCTTTGGGTAATTGTTATCGCTTTCGTAATTGTCTTTTTTATTTTTTATGATATGGCTT
>NC_051419.1:20107062-20107308 GCF_015228065.2 Penaeus monodon | reverse complement strand
GATATTGAAGACTTCCACAAGAAAGTGCTTTAGGAAGATAATCTTTCGAGAAGAAACACCATAAACAACATCATTACCTAACAACTGCAAGTAATGAAGTTTTCTCCTCCCCACCCCCACCCCACCCCCATGCGCCGCCCGCCTGCACCCTGTGTCTGGTCTGTGTCCGTGGGCGCCGCACGCCTCGCATTCCAGAGCGTTTCCACGGCAGACAGACAGGATAGACAAACATCGGCCCTCTGTCTA
>NC_051419.1:20106186-20106341 GCF_015228065.2 Penaeus monodon | reverse complement strand
AGCTTTCGACCTCGATATTTTCTACACAAATAACATTTGCGGAAGTGATGTCATTTGTCAGGCATCACCACTGACATCACTGATGGCAGCAATGTAATGAAGGCCATCTAGATAAAGAAAAGCATGACGTCTTTATTACATACCACAGGCAATAT
>NC_051419.1:20105619-20105714 GCF_015228065.2 Penaeus monodon | reverse complement strand
TCTGCTCCAAGCTGGATCTTGACTCCACCCTAATACTGTACTTGGAAGGGAATTTCACAGATGCAGCCGAAATATTGTTTAAAGGGAAGAATGTA
>NC_051419.1:20104729-20105339 GCF_015228065.2 Penaeus monodon | reverse complement strand
AATGATGAAAAAGATAATGAACAGAATGAAAATAGCCATGAACCAAAACTCCCAAAATACAAACACACACCGAGGGAGCCTCTCTTCCACGCGAGGAGACGCAGCCCGCCGGCCGTCAAACCTCGAGCGCCAGAAAGAAAACAATTGAGGGAAACAATTGCTCTAGATCTCTTCAAATGGTGTTTTGGGGCGCAGGCCACTTCAACTCTAGGCTGTTTCTAGTAATGAGAATTCTTTTTCCCTGTTTATGTAAGCGATAGGGTTTCTCTTGTTATCATTAGCGCTTTCATGTTCAGAAAACTACATTAACTTTCTTAGAATGTTCATTTCCTCCGCTGTGAATATCAGTATTGTCATTAAGTGATAAGAAATTATAAATGGCCATGGTTTGTTTTCTTTTTAACACCATTATCGCTATCTATATTGATATCGGTACCATTAATATCAACAATAATGTCTTCTTTCGTGTTCATAATTTTGCAGATACGATCAAAACCGGATATTAGATTCTATTTTCAATCTCGTCCGGGTGAACATTTATCATCTTGAGTTTACGTGGGGAAAAAAATAAACATTGTCATATTCAGGTTATCTCAACCTTTTTTTCAGA
>NC_051419.1:20104451-20104671 GCF_015228065.2 Penaeus monodon | reverse complement strand
TACCTCTCTTTTATGTCTAATTTATCCAGATTAGGGCACGCACGTATTGCATAAACATGCAAAAACGAAGTGGAAAGTTGAGGCAGTCTGCACACACGGCCGGAGGAGCGCTTCGGTCGCGGAAATAAGCGTTCGAAACACGCGAAGGAGCTCTCAGTCAGGGAAAGTCTGTCATTGTCCGAATTACATCCTGGAGAGAGCCGTGTGCCTGCGCCCCGTC
>NC_051419.1:20102745-20103946 GCF_015228065.2 Penaeus monodon | reverse complement strand
CATCAACTGCTGAAGGAAGAGGGAAATGAAATTTACAACATTTGATAGAAAGGACGGAATAACTGAAAGATGATGAAGGAAGTGGAAAGGAGATAAAAATCGAAAAAGGAAGCTTTGTTTGACGTTGCATCAAATGTCGATATACTTTCTTTTATCGTCCGATTTTAGTGATGCATATATTGCATAGTATGGCTGAAAAATTAAACCTTTATATTTTATTCATAACTGAATTTGACGTTTTTATCAGATGTCCCTAAAAGGGGATTGACGTTTCAAATTGGGGCGACAAAATCCTGACCGCTGATTGGCTGCGACTTTGAACCCGTAAAGGTTATTCATTTTGGCAGAATTTAGATGCCAGCGATTTTTAACGGGGAAAAAGGTTTTTTAAAATGAAAGGCACAAGATTATAAAGAGGGGGATTTAGAATATAAGGGTTTGTTTGTATTGTAAATTGCGCTGTTTCCTGTATCTTTGTGCGATCCTTTGTCTTTGATGCTTTCGTGTGTGTTCGTATAAATTTTTAAATTGCAATTGTTTGAATAGGTGTTCTTTGGGGCGTCCTTTGGGGATGGGTGCGCATATTGTTGGGCCAGTGCCTGTATATATATGGGGGCTGTATTACCATGAAAGTCATGTTAAAGGGTCGGTCCATCTCTATAATGTGGTAAGCGCAATGCGATGGTGTAGCCCTCTGGTGGCGGCCCCGTGAATTACCTCCGCGCCGTCCCTTCCGATTTTAATGAATTTAGGGAAAACTCCCAGGCTGGGGGAAGGGAAGGGAAAAAGGGAGAGGTAATCGGGAAGAGGATAAGGGATGAAAAGGAAGACAAAGGGGGAAAAGAGAGAGTAGAAGGGGAAAATGAAAAGGGGAAAGGGCGGAGGCGAGGAAAGAGAAAAATAGGTGGGAATGCAAAAAAAGGGGAAAAAGAAAGAGAGCGACAGAGAAGGGAAAACCAATCAACACCCATATGAAAGGAAACGAGACAGGATGATAGAGAAAGGAGGAGAAGAAAGGAGGTCGGAAGGATGCTTGCAAGGGGAAGGAAGTGCGGGGGGGGGGTGGGGGGGAGGAACGCGATTGGGAGGTAGTCTTTTGCGTTTTCTCTCTGTTTCCTCCTTTCTCCGCTGCTTTTCCTTCTCTCTTTTTCTTTCTTTCTTCTTTTTCCCCTTTTTTCCTCTCCCTTTTTCCTTTCCCAAA
>NC_051419.1:20101483-20102491 GCF_015228065.2 Penaeus monodon | reverse complement strand
ATTTACCTAAATTTCAAAGTAGGGAATAAAAGACGAGTATTAAACAAAAAAATAAAAAAAAGAAAAAAAATTGAGAAAAAGGGAAAAAAAATTAAAAATGTAAGTAAACTAGAAATACAGGTAACGAACGCAAAATAAATTATACATTTGTGATACGAGTGACAGAGATTGATGTCTAGGAACTAAAACGTGGACTTTTAAAGGTGTTAATTGGGGCGGCTGGCGATCATAAAAAAGAAAAGGACTAAAGAAAAATTATACGCTAGGAAATTTCCATTGTTGATATATTTTATCTAATGAAATGTAAAAAAAAAAAAAGTTTTCTTTACCTCTTCATATATGCTATAGATATTAATTTATCACTGTGATTGATTACTTTTTTTAAATTCGGTTCAATAGAGAAAAGATATTAAAGAACCTTCGGCAACTCAACTGTCACCTTATTTCGTTCCGTCTCGACAATTACTGTCCTGGAAAATATCACAATTGAAGGCCTGGTTTTCCTCCCTCATACCTTCGCTTCCGCTAATCAAAATTCCAAGTTAAAAAATAAATAATTCCAAGACAAATTCGATAGAGCTATTGACTTAACGGTAAAAAAAAATATAAAAAAATAAAGCCAAGACGACAGATCCGGACGAAACTTTTGGCGGGAAAATCGTCCCGTGTCGGTGACGATGTGTCTTTCAGGGAAAATTTTTTCTTCATCCTTTATCTTTTTTGGATAACTTAGGGGAAGTTTTGAGTTTCCAGGAAGAGAGGTAAGGTTTTCGAGCAATCATGAGTTTCTAAGATAGGTCGAATATTGCAGTATCTTGCAAGAGAATGACTGAAATATTGCAAATGTTTTTGACTAATACTGAAATTGGTCCAAATTTTTAAATGCATGGCCCTGTTTGTTTATAACCTATAATTAATTAATAGTTCAACAAACATGTTTATAAGATCATGTTTGTTAATTTCTAAGCATGGCGTTAGTCGTAACATCTCAGTTTGGTTACGGTCCCG
>NC_051419.1:20100863-20101056 GCF_015228065.2 Penaeus monodon | reverse complement strand
TATTAACATGGATCATACAAAAATTTACATACATCATCATACATAAATTCAAAATCCTCAAAATTTTAAGTTTCCCAAAAATTCTTAAAATGATTCATTTATATTTTGCTTAAAATGAACACGTTTCCAGCGGACGCATCTCTTTTTTCCGTCATGTATAATCGTTATTTATGTGTCTATTCAGATAGCTTTA
>NC_051419.1:20100283-20100549 GCF_015228065.2 Penaeus monodon | reverse complement strand
GTCCTCAAATTCCTCTGTCCTCCAGACTCTTTTTTCTTCCATGATGCAATTATCACCCCAAAGAACGCAATTAAAAGCACAGCACACTCTCACCACGGACCTGGGCCTAAAACCCTTAATGAATTTTGGGTTTGGGGAGGATGGGGAAGTGGGGGTTGGAGTGGGGGGGGGGGGGAGTTTTAATTTCGGAGGATCTAAGGCGGAAAATTTTTAAAACTCCCCCGGGGGGGGGGGGGCCCCCCCCCGTTCCGGGGTCCCTGGGCTAT
>NC_051419.1:20098792-20099204 GCF_015228065.2 Penaeus monodon | reverse complement strand
CACCCTCTCAGTACGCTAGTTCCGCCCCCCCCCTCACGCCCCAGTGCTGTGACCGTTAAAGAATTAGCGACACCTCATGTTGGTTGGGTTTGTCTTGCCCTTGCTCTTCTGTCGGGTCAGAAGCTTGTTTCGTTGATTGCTTTTTTTTTTTATTTTTTCTTTTTTTTTTTTTCCCTTTTTTTTTCCCCCTTTTTTTTTTGTTTTTTTCCCTTTTCCCCTTCTCTCTTGTTTTTCTTGGCCCCCCCCTTTTTTTTCTTTTCCTTTTTCCTTTTTTTTTTTTTTTTTTCTTTCTCTCTCCTTCCTCTCTCCCCCCCCCTTTTTCTCCTCCCCCTCTCTCTTTTTTTTCCCTTCCTCCCCCCCCTCTCCTCCTCCCTCCTCTTTCCCCTCCTTTTCTTCCTTTCCCCTTTCCCTT
>NC_051419.1:20098665-20098746 GCF_015228065.2 Penaeus monodon | reverse complement strand
TTCTCTCCCTCCTCTTTCCTTCCTTTCCCCCCTTTTCCCTTCCCTTTCCCCTCTTTTTTCCTTCCCCTCCTTCCCATCCCC
>NC_051419.1:20098347-20098533 GCF_015228065.2 Penaeus monodon | reverse complement strand
CCCGCCCAATTTTTTTCCTTTTTTTCTTCCCCCCCTTTTTTCCCCCCCCCCCAAACCCTCTTTTTTTTCCCCCTTTTATTTCCCTTTCCTTCCCTCCTTCCCCTCTTTTTCTTTTTCCCCCATCCTATTTTTTTTTCCCCTTTTTTTTTTTTCCCCCCAGTTTCCCCTTTTTTTTTTTTGTTTTTC
>NC_051419.1:20096518-20097050 GCF_015228065.2 Penaeus monodon | reverse complement strand
GCACACAAACTCTCTTTTTCTTCCTTTCTCATTTTCTTTCATATTGTTCGAGGCAATGCATGAGGCTATTCAGAAGACCGTGTTCGAATCCATGGAAATTCAGTTTTAGATTCCGATTATTCCAAGAATACGGTATGTCAATACTTGATGTAAATGAAATATGCCCGGGTCAGGACACGAAAAAAAAAGGTCAAATGTCAAATCAATCGCAAATATTTAGATTTAATTATTATTCTCTAAGAACATGGTAACTGCAAAGAAATATTCATGTATAGATAATCGAATCCAATAGCAGAAAATAAAAATCTGACAGAAAGATAAACAGTTCAGGTTTCCTTTGAAATAAAAAACCCGAGGGTTTAAGCGTATCATCTTGTTCACATATCGTCTGTCGGGCACGCTAATGGATTCGTTGGGTTTTTCTAAGGGGACACCTGTTTTTTGGGGCTGATTGGAACGGTGCCTGTTCTCTCTTAAAGTTTTTGTATTGGTACAAGGGCAAAAAGGGTTTTTTTTTTAATGGTTTATTTTT
>NC_051419.1:20095706-20095978 GCF_015228065.2 Penaeus monodon | reverse complement strand
CAAAATTTATTTGGAGAAATGAACTCGGTGAACTGCATAAATGATTCACAGAGCAGACCAGGTGACGCCAGGTAATCGATTCTATTTTGTTTCCCAGAGTTCTCTTAACCAACCAGGGACAGGCAAACACGTCATTCATCGCTTCCTCCAATCTTTTTCGAGTAATCTTGATAGTGACGTCATATTTTGTTGCACCAATAGTGTTAGTAGCGTCATTGTTAATTTTCTGTCTGTCATGGTAATACAGACTTGTAACGTTAAAGTCCATAAAT
>NC_051419.1:20095132-20095536 GCF_015228065.2 Penaeus monodon | reverse complement strand
TACATTATTATCTTAACCCAGCTTGGAGTACTACCCTAAATTTTATTGCACCTAAAAATATCCTAAGTAAGAAAAACATGCAACTAACCATCTTATTCCCTTGCAACCATTAAACCTCCCCCCCCCCACCCGAATCTGTTGAACACCCCCCGATTTCATTTCCTCTGTACAAGGCCGCCTTTCCCGCCCCTGTTGACAGTAATCCGATCTCTCCGCGGTCACTCGAAACTCGATTCTTTAAGGTTGATCTTAGTTTGGGTAGGTCGTTTTTTTTGTTGTTTTTTTTAGAGCGTTCAGATTACATGTTTACCAACGGTAATGATGAGGTGCGATAAGTGAGCGGTGTTATGATGTAGTATAGAGCGATAAGATTCTTTTTAAAACTTGTAGGGTAACATTGTAGC
>NC_051419.1:20094222-20094327 GCF_015228065.2 Penaeus monodon | reverse complement strand
CCTCTCTCTCTCCCTGTTTATCAGCGTGCACCCCGCCCTCCCTCATTTTCAATCAGTCGCATCGCAAGCTCCCGAGCAACGCAGCTGTGCACCACCATTATGCAG
>NC_051419.1:20094067-20094152 GCF_015228065.2 Penaeus monodon | reverse complement strand
CCCCACGTCTCCCTTTTATCCCTCTTTCCCTACTTCCCAATTCTATTCGTTACTTGTTTTTTTTAATCTAGTTATTTCATCATTC
>NC_051419.1:20093894-20093990 GCF_015228065.2 Penaeus monodon | reverse complement strand
GATCCCCGTGTTTCCATTTTCCCTGTCTTTTGTTATTTTATCTTTTTTGTTCCTCGTTCGTCCCCTTTCACCTCCACTCTTTACGCTTGTTGCCCT
>NC_051419.1:20093290-20093688 GCF_015228065.2 Penaeus monodon | reverse complement strand
TCGGCCTCCCTGTCCCTTTCCCACTCCCTTTCCCCCGTCTCTCACTTCCTTTCTCTCCCTCTCACCCTCCCACCCTCTTCCACCCTCCCCTCTCATACTTCCTTTCTCTCCTTCTCTCTTTCACCATCCATCCTTGCTTTTCTTCTTCCTCCATCTTCCCCTATTTTCCTCTCCCCTAAGCATTAATACCAGAACGAGGTTGGTCTCTACGCTGACCACCTGGCCTGTATAGCGTTGCGTATTGATCTGGTAACTGTGTCTGTCCTGACCGCAGCCGCCGCTTCAGGGGTGACCGCTACGCTGGGTGTGTGTGGGGTGGGTTGGGAAGGGATTGCGGGGGAGGGGGCACAGGCAGAAAGAGAGGGAGATCTATCTTTAAATCAGCAGCACGTACAGAT
>NC_051419.1:20092380-20092685 GCF_015228065.2 Penaeus monodon | reverse complement strand
CTTGATAATTGGCTCCACAGTTTTTAGCTTCCCCTCCTCTCCTACGTCTATTCCCTTCTTCCCTCTCTTTTAGCTGTATCCTATGACTATGCACCGTATATGTAGTCATGCAACCTTCTCGCCTTTCCCTCCCACACACGAGGAGTCCGCCGCCCAGTGCGTGACTATTTGCATGACTATTTGGCTGATTGAGTTTCCCGTGTCGGTGGCTCGATTGGGGGCAGTATTGCCTTGATTCATTAATCTGTTGATTCATTTTTCATTTCATGATTCTTCTTCATTGCTAATCTATCGTTTGTGCTTCA
>NC_051419.1:20091779-20092115 GCF_015228065.2 Penaeus monodon | reverse complement strand
AGATTTTTCTTCTTCTTTTTCTCGTTATCTCTTTATCTCCCAAATCCAAATGCTAACTTAATATGTGGTTCTCTATATCTGGAAAAATATCACAATAGAATCCCATATATACTGTATATATATCATGTACACATGTAAAATTGTTCTCAGGTGATATTGCGCACAGAAAACGGTCTTGTGCGACATCGTTTAAAGAGGGGAGACTTCGTCATTTGGGCGGTCGCCCTTGGCGACTTCTGCTGATACTTGCCCTATCGCTAACTTATGCACCTACTTGCGTGCTTCGTGCGAAGAGTATATTTATTTACAGATTGTTCTATCACATGATGAAGATAG
>NC_051419.1:20090757-20091454 GCF_015228065.2 Penaeus monodon | reverse complement strand
GGTCCTGAAAGTGAAAGTGTCGCCACGTAGTCTAGGAAGAGCGAGGGGGGGTATAAGAGGGGAGGGGAGGCAGAAAGAGGAGGCGTATGGAGAGAGGGGGAGGGGGTGTAGAGGTGGGTGAGGAGACAGTGCGGGAGGGGACGGGAGGGGGAGGAGGCGAAGGAGGCGTAGGGAGAAAGGAGAGGGTAGGGGAGGGACAGGGGAGGTGTAGTAGGGGGGAAGGAAGGGGAAATACGGTCAGAAAAGGGAGCAGAACGCAAGCAGGGAGGAGAGGAGAGGGGAGAGCATGGGGTAGGGCGAAGGCGACGGGATATGAGGTCGGGTGATGGAGGGAGAACGTGTGCGGTGTCAGATAAACGAAGATTTATTGCACACTTGGTAACTGTGACTCATGTTCTTCGTAAAAAGAGAACAAAACAGCTGTTTTTGAGTCTCGTGCCATTGGCTCTTTTCTTGGATCGAAGGTCAGAGTCGACTTGACTGAATAATGAAATAAAGTATGCTGGATCGAAGTGCAATCTGATTGATCTCATAAAATTCTGCCCAGTCAAATATTTAACAAGCCGGCCCGTGCAAGCCCCGGGTGACCGGAGACTGGCAGGGAGGGAAGTGTTGCCACACTCTGTTCACCTTTGGACTCAAAGCAAAGTCGTCTCCCGCTTTGAACGCCTGGAATGGGCGCTGAAGTAGATGTCTT
>NC_051419.1:20089253-20089777 GCF_015228065.2 Penaeus monodon | reverse complement strand
TGCACATGCAAAGTCGCACAGGAGCACACTCATAAATACAATACCTACCCGCCGGCGTCTATGTCAAGGCGTCAAAGGCAACGCAGATCCCCCGGCCGCGCTTGGGATGGACTGAACGCACCGCCAGCCAAGTGTGGATTATATCGCACCTTCACACCTCTCGGCTGCCCCTGAAGCTACCCAAAGCAAATGAAAACGTTGTGGAAATATGCAAGAGAAAATTCTGGAGGAAAATGTGCAACAGACTGAAAATATGCAAATGAAGATGGACATTAAAGAATGTACAAGGGAGTGAAAATGAGCAAGGGAAAGAAAATATGCAAAGGAACGTTTGTAAGAGTATGAAAATGCGCTAAAGAAAATGCAATAATTAAAAGCTCGGAGAAAATGTGCTAGAAAGTGAAATATGCAAGAGAACGAAATTTTGAAAAGAAGTGATACCTGAAATATGCAAGAGAACGAAATTTTGAAAAGAAATGATAAATGAAATATGCAAGAGGAACAAGGAAACAGAAGAAATATCC
>NC_051419.1:20088510-20088774 GCF_015228065.2 Penaeus monodon | reverse complement strand
TGCACTTATATTATGAAACGAGTGTGTTTTCAGAAATGGCTGCAAGCATGGCTATTCGTGCAGTAACTTCTGTTATTTCATTTTGTTTCATGGTAAACTTCTTTTAAGTCACTGGAGCTTGAAATTTCGGTTGTCTTTTTTGGACTTTTCTATTGAATTTATTCATGCGTTTTTTGCATATTTGTATATTTGCGCTTATTTACAGCCGTAATTTAATATTTATTTGTCAAATGTAGATTTTTTCTAACCAAACATTATCTCGGT
>NC_051419.1:20087499-20088247 GCF_015228065.2 Penaeus monodon | reverse complement strand
CCCCCCCCCCTCTCTCTCCTGAGGTCAGTGTTCTGCTGAGTGAATCACCTGTTCCTGGGATCGTCACAGGAGCAGCTTCGCACCTCGCTTATATTCACCGTGCAGAGGAAAACACACGTCTCTCTCTCCTTGCTTATTATGCTTGCATATTTGTGTTTATGAATACTTAGGTGCCCGTATATTGGATATATCTCCTCTTATATTCAGGCAGACTGACGCATACCCGCATACACATATGCACGATTGCACAGATTCAAGCACAGATGCGGAAAAAAAACAGAGAGAGGCTAGCAGAAAGAGACGAAATAATTTATAGGGAGACTGATATAAATATTGTAATATAAAAAAAAAATGAATTGAGACAGAAATAAAGAAATTAGTAAACAGAGGAATACAGGAAAATAGATAAAGATAAACAATTAACAGAAAAAATGGTGACACGCGCATTCCTTAAATCACAAATCCAAACACGGAATGATGAAGGCTTTAATAATAATGATAAAAAAGAAGATAGGAAAGATAAGAAATCACCATGACAAACGCCCTGCTGGGGGGGTGGGGATGCCGAGTCATGCTCCTGTGGGTGGATCAGCTACTCAGCGTGGGCGGAGGGAGGCGGGGCAAGGGCGGCGGGGTGAGAAAGAGGGCGGGCGGAGAGGGAGGCGGGAGAAGAAGGGGTGAGGAAGAGAGAAATGTGGGGAAACGGTACTATTGCTCGTTAAATTTGTTATCGGCGGGACTGCTAATG
>NC_051419.1:20086646-20087012 GCF_015228065.2 Penaeus monodon | reverse complement strand
CAGTGGTACGAGTAAGACTCATTGCCTGTTGACTAATATGATAGGATAACACCTTAATTGTTGATTTTTGTACTAACTAATGCATTATTATCTTACCAAAGTGCTAGAAAATGGTTAATAAATAATGTATCACATATTACTAAGTGGAGAGAGAAGTCATTCATAGTGCACAACGAAGTCTCTTGTTCACTAGTGTTCACCTGTGTGCAATAAGAGCAACTTGGGAAAATTGACCTTTGACCTTTGCATCGAAGGGAAAACGTTCAACCGAAAGAAAAAAGTAATAATGGCTTAGGTCGAGAAAGTCACCGTTTTCTTTGAACTTTCGTTGCTCGACGGGGGACTTTGGTATTTTTCCCGAATAAC
>NC_051419.1:20086374-20086603 GCF_015228065.2 Penaeus monodon | reverse complement strand
GTGGGAGAAGACGGAGGCGGGTAAAAAAAAAAGACATTTGCTTCGAGTTATGATTTGTTGAAGAGTTGGTATTTCAGGGTGATTGGTAATGACTTGCTGCCGTTTGTTTGGGAGAAAATGGAGGTTAGGTGGTAGGAAAGTTAGTAGAGGCGGAAGAAGAGAAACAGAGATAAGAATGACAGGAAAACTGATTGAACTGCTAGATATTGATGATAGGATTATACTAAAA
>NC_051419.1:20084382-20086066 GCF_015228065.2 Penaeus monodon | reverse complement strand
TCTTGTTCCGGGAAATCCATTAGACCTCGGTGTCATGAGATGGTCGCGTGCTTTGGGTGCCACGGCTTCATACGACGTTGCAGTTGCGAAGAAGGGTGCCAGGTCATGGTTTACCCCGGATGTGACTACCATGTCGCCGACCTTTATCTTTCCCCCGTGCATCATTTTAACTTCTGCTGGTAGGTAATTGAGGTAGGAACCACACTTCCACTCCAGAATATTGAGGCTTTGGCGTACCATTCCCCGTCGGACATTTGGAAGACAGTTCTGCTTAGCGTTTGATGCACTCAGCACACTCGGAAAAAGGGAGGAGAATTTTCCCTATGATTAAGCCCCTATTCCTGACTATCCACTGGCCTTCCAGAGGTGACCGTCCACAGATCGGGAGATGTGTGCTGCAAAATGGCGTCCTGGACTTCCCCATTCGCCCCCACACAAATTAGCCCTCGACAGGAGATGGAGATAGAGATCGTTGCCCCCTCTTGTCTCGGCTTCGGACGGCACGTCCAGGTGTCTGGGCCCCCTTACCATTGCCACTCACCTATGAACATTACCCCGCAAGGGCACAGGCTTGAGGCACCTTCCATCCAGCCAGTGGTCGTAGTCGAGTCCCCCCTCTCACCCACAACCACCCAATCGAGGTGCAACAATCACAGACGTAGGGAGCGTTTACTGAGTACTCCTCTGTCGAGAATTCCGTGAATCTAGTACTCTCTCCCCTTCTCAAGTACATCGGTAAATGCAGGGTAAGGTGCCCCTGGCTACCGGGTTACTACGTAGTCTTCTTGTTTCGTGTCAACAGTAAGACTCAATTAAAAGTGTAGGAACATTCTGGGAAAATATGGCATTAGAGGCCCAATGTGGGGGACCTATTGAGTGCCAGGTACCAGATGCCGAAGTTGGAGTTGCAATCTCGATATTACAGCCTCCCACTCGACGAGGAGTGTATCGATCTCAAGTGTATGAGTGGAATGATTGAAAGCAACGAGGTAATGAAGAATAATGAGATGAGAACGAAAACTGTAGCGAACGAGAATGAGGCAACAAAGGAACAGCGATGAACAGGGTGAACAAGGTCGCAGAGTCCTTGATGAATCAGATGAGCAGAGCAAGGCGAGACCGGCAACTAGCACTGCTTGACTTCAGGGCTCACAGAAGTGAAATACAGAGCTGATGAAGAAAGCCGGTGACATAGAAAACAGACAGCGAGCAGCAGGCGAGGGAGGAAGACACGAAGGAATCGAAGGAGACCAGTGCCGAGTATGCTACCCCTAGAGCGGAAACAACTACAGTCACTCGGACATTACGTAGAGTAATGCAGAGATACTAAGGAGAGTAAGTTTGAACTAATGACCGATAAGGATCATGGACAGAGAGCAGAAGCTGTAGTAACTATTCTAAAGAGACGTTCTAGTGGACGTGCAACAGTTGGTGACGAACAGGCAAATAGTATTGGAGAGAACAGACCCTGTGAATAAGTGACCCTGATTCTGAAATTCAGAGACACCAAAAAAGTGGGAGTGAAGTAGGAATTATCAGACATAAAAGAACAGCTGGAGAAATACAGGGACACTATAATCTCGCTCGTTTTGGAACCGCATACACCTCGTTGTATGCACTTCGCGCTTCAACACTACGTGGCACTCAAACAAAGGAGAGGAAGAATAAAGGGACTAAATTGGAC
>NC_051419.1:20084054-20084352 GCF_015228065.2 Penaeus monodon | reverse complement strand
CAGACCCCCTGAAACCTGTCCCCTTCTCGTATCTTCTTACTGAGCTTCTCAGACGCTAGATCTCATGACTTCATCTGCAGTTTCGTGCTGATCTTCCAACATACATTCTTGGCGGGGCAGTGAGGTCACGTGGGTCTTCTTGTTCCCTGTTAATCGAAAGGGGCTTCTGCCTTATGCCGTTATTCTCCGGCTTGGCTGTGTTCGTGCTCAGGCCTGTGTCACGGGACTACGCGACTCTGGTCAGTATGGGCGCTCCATGATTGAGGACGGAGGAGAGGGAGAAAGGGAGAAGACATTA
>NC_051419.1:20083416-20083934 GCF_015228065.2 Penaeus monodon | reverse complement strand
ATTGAATAAATGAGGTATGGAATTTGAAGATGAGAGGGTCAGAGAGACTGACATAGATAAAAAGAAACGATGCAACTATGATAGAGAAAAATAAAAGCCTGAAAGGAAAGTAACAAAAAAAAACAGTGAATGAATGGAATAAAAACAAGCAAACTTAAACACTTCTATCTCATCCCATATCTTCCCACACTTAGCACATCCACCGATGCAATAAAAAAAAGTCCGGACGAGGTGAAGTTGAGGTTAGAAAACGTTTCCGCCAAACCTCACCTCCAGAGCCGCCTGATCGACGTTTAACAGCTGAGGATGTGCAAACGTTTTCTTTTAGTGGGTCGGGAGATCGTTTACGGCTACGGCATTTTGTTTTAGGGGGAGGAGGCGAGATTGTAGGTTAGGGAGTGTGCTTGGGATGTATGAGGGGGGGGGGGAGTTGTGGTTGGGTGGGAGGGGGTAGTGGGTGGGAGGGAGAGGGTTAAAAGGGGTTATGGGTTGTGTGCTTCCTTTACTATTTTTCGTTA
>NC_051419.1:20083044-20083296 GCF_015228065.2 Penaeus monodon | reverse complement strand
TTTATAACTTCTATCATTTCTTCCTTATATCACTTTTCCCTACCTTCTCGCTTTCTCTCCTTCCCTTACCCCCCCCCATTCCCCGAAAGAATATATTCAGGTCGTGTTCATGACCACGACCTCCCGCTGGCATACGACCTCAGGAGGGCCCTTCATGACACTGTGACACGACATTCGCACGTTGGCATATGACAGGTTGCCGCTGAATGACGCGGGTTATGACTTTCTATTCCCAACATGCTTTTTTTTCCG
>NC_051419.1:20082880-20083018 GCF_015228065.2 Penaeus monodon | reverse complement strand
ACACAATCAGGAACATAACGTGTTACAGATAGACTGAAAAAGAGAGAAAAACATCAACAAAGAAACGGTCTTGAAAAAGAAGCCAACTGTTACATAGAAAACCACTTCCCTAACAGCATAGCATCTTAAGATAAACAG
>NC_051419.1:20082711-20082841 GCF_015228065.2 Penaeus monodon | reverse complement strand
GGGGGAGAGGGAGGAGAGAATATAATAATCCAATCTCCAAGAAACGAAGTGCAAATCATGCTTGAATAATAAAAGCCGTTAAACGGCAACTTCTTGGTGAGACGAAAGTAAGTGAGACTGAGATGTGATA
>NC_051419.1:20082135-20082586 GCF_015228065.2 Penaeus monodon | reverse complement strand
CTGACACTGAAGTCCATTCAGGTCAAACGACAATACACATTCATATAAAATATCATCCAAAAACACACTAATATAAAACTCCAGACAGCGAGACGGGGCTGTACTTAAGTGAAACTAATTTCAATAAACGGGCTGTACTTAAGTGCAATTTCACACCACTTAATCTCTGACAAAGTGCCACAGCAGATGGAATGTGTTTGGACATGGAATTTCTCAGGACATTATGTTATTTTTCTATTTATATATTTTCATATGTGCTTTTGTACTCCCTCGTTTCTTTGCACTCTTTGTAAAAGGCATTAGATGCATAGAACTTGGATTGGACTGCTGCCGAATGTCGCAAGCGTTGCATTTCCGTTATTCACTTGCCACATCTTCGCTTTAGGTTTTATTCGAGCTTTAACTTGCATCTGACTGGTTTACCTTATTAGGTTTAATGTTCTACTTTTTG
>NC_051419.1:20080157-20080369 GCF_015228065.2 Penaeus monodon | reverse complement strand
AAGCCCCCGCCCCCCAAACAAGACAAAAAGTTCATCGCCCTTCCCCAATCCTCACAATTCCATCATGATTTATCACAACTCTCATCACGAATCTCTTTCATCACCCAATGATTCTCCATCTTCCTTCGTCAGGGTCCCGGATGACTGAGTGACGTCACGCCAGCCAGCTAGAAACGCCTCGTGTCAACGCCATCTGTGAACAGGTAACGTAA
>NC_051419.1:20079520-20080098 GCF_015228065.2 Penaeus monodon | reverse complement strand
CATTTCGCAACTGGAGTGATTTATGACGGCGTGTGACAATTTTTTATCTTCGTATATCGACGGGCCGCCGCATGTTCCATGTGTTTCTCGTTATGCTTTTCAATTCCTCGGTGACAGTATGACAGCAAAATCGGATTCCACATTTTTCTGCCTCTCTTTTTTATTTTTAATGTTAGACGGACAGGAGCCTAAAATTTCCGAACTGCAGGAGGTTTCACATTTTCAGAATGGAATATTGGCTACGGATCAAAGGAGGAAAAAAATGTCGTTTTCATGAAAATGGGGAAGGAATACTCTTAAATATTATTCCTACTATGGCTCTAAATATAAAGGAGAAATTGGCCACGTAAGAGTAATGGAGAAAATGATAAGGATTAGATTTTTTTCATGGTGTATAAGTGAACTTACTGGTTATTTAATGCAATAAACTATTTTTGAATTCATGAGAAGAAAGAAGCGCTTTATCACATATAAATAAGGCAGTATAAATTAAAGAGAGAGAGTAATTACCCAAGGAACTTAGCTACTTTGTAGATATTACGATGCCGATTTTCAGAAAGACTGGCATAACAGCAACA
>NC_051419.1:20079049-20079478 GCF_015228065.2 Penaeus monodon | reverse complement strand
TTGCCATGGTCATTGATTTTATTGCGTTCTCACTCGCTCCTTTCGTAATATTTTCCGTGTTGATACAGCGGCGAGTGACAGTCTGGGAGAATAAGTTTCCTGATAAATGAGAGTGGAGATTAAAGAAAATGTGATAAAACTGTAATGAAACCAAGAAGTTGTCATTAACTTCAACTTTGTTTTAACTATTTTTTCTTACAATTACGTTTGTGTTTAGATGAAGTGAATGGGTATGATAACAATGTATATATTATGCCCATGCTAATACCTCTGAAGACAGTTATAGGAATTACTTAACGAACAAATGAAGGGATAAAGTGAACATTTAATTCCATCAGCATCTAAAAATAAGATAATAAAACATGCCCTAGCGACGACCTCTCTCACAAGTCATAAAAAGCCACATGCTCCATTACCCCCCCCCCCATC
>NC_051419.1:20077583-20078991 GCF_015228065.2 Penaeus monodon | reverse complement strand
GCACCGTCCTTATCTTCTTCATTTTTTCTCGTTTCTACATCTTCCTGGAACTGGTTATTTTTTATATGGAAAAAATTATGATTATTAAGACCAAGTAAAGTTGTTCAGTATAGTATCAGTATCCCCCTCCCTCTTCCTTTCCTTCTTCTATACCTCCCGTTTCTCCTCTTTCCTTTCCCCCATCCCTATCTCCTCCCTTTCCTCCTTCCCTCCCTCTTACATTCCCCCAGCCCAATCTTCCCCGTAACACCTTTCCTTACCTTCTCTCTTTCTTTTTAAACCTTTCTCCCCCCCCCCCACTCTTTACAATCACAAAGTTTCCCCTTTCCCCATCCTCTCTTCCCCTCTCTTACCGATTCTGCCACCTTCCCTTCCCCTCTCCGTAATTCCCTCTTTCCTTACCTTCTTTCACCCTTTCACTTCACTGCTGGAGCCGTTGCTACAACCCCAAAGTCCTTTCTTCTTCCCTTCATCCTTGTACTTCAAAAATCCTTTCCTGTTCTTCCACAACCCCAAACTAACCCCCCTTCCCATATCCTCTCCTCCTCCTTATCCCCACGGCTCCTTCTCCTATCTCCCTTTCGTCCTTTCCACCTCGTCTCCTCTTGCCTTACATCCCCCTCTCCTTCTTCTTCCCGAAACCCTACAACCCTCCCCACACCTACTCTTCCTCCCCCGTCGCTCATCCCCTACCTTTTGAGTACCCACATCCCCTCCCCGTCCCCTGTACCTTCGGGTCATGATTCCTTTCCCCCCTTCCCAATCCTTTAACCACAGCGTACCACACCCCCCTCCCTCTTCCCCATCCTCTACCCTACAGTCCCACCTCCTCTCCCTCACCTCCTCCCTCATCCCCTACCCTAAGCTTACCACACTTCCTCCCCCATCCCCTTCCCTCAGAATACCACATCCTCTCCCCTTCCCCTCCCCACCCTCTTCCCCATCCTCTACCCCGCAATCCCTCCTCCCTTCCCCATCCCCTACCCTCAACATACCACATTCCCTACTCTCAACATCCCCCCCTCTTGCCCCCTCCCCCCCTCCAAGCAGTCAGGTGGGCTGAGTCTTTATTGGCCAGAGGTTAAGGTCCCAAAAGGCGCGGGCGTGTGGGCGCATGTATATTCACCGTGTGTTTTATCTAATTCTATTTACTTATTATTTTATTCGTTTGCTTGTTTCACCGACTTGTCTGTTTGTTTGATTGGTTCTGTTATTGATTTTATCTAGTTACTTAATTTCTTTGTTTATTTACTCGTACGTTCATTTCTTTATTTAAGTTCTTTTTGTATTTAGGAGGAAGGGAGGTGAGAAACTGAGAAGAGGTGGTGTTAAACGATGGATGGGTGGGAGGCAAGAGAGAAGAAAAGGGATAAAAGGAAGGAGCGAGAGAGAAAAAGAAACGCACAGA
>NC_051419.1:20077009-20077164 GCF_015228065.2 Penaeus monodon | reverse complement strand
TATGCAAATGGACATATACAGAGATAGAATATTATTGTCACTATTATGATACTAATTAATGATTATCTGTAAAGTTATGACTATTGTTGTCATGTGCATTTTTTATAGTTAATAGTGAGTTTGCCAATTGTTATTTTTGCTTCTGTTAAATGCAC
>NC_051419.1:20076605-20076933 GCF_015228065.2 Penaeus monodon | reverse complement strand
CCCCTTTTTTAGAGAGAGAAATTTTGGACTTTAATCTTTTCTTTTTGTTCCTCGTCCTTCTTTATCTTTTTTACTTCCATTTCCCCCATCTTTATCTTCTTTCATCTACTTTGCTTTGTTTTTTGTTTGACTGACTTTCCTCCAGGTCAGCCCTTTGTGTTTTCTGTATCTTAGGAAAATATTAGAAAAAATATTAATATTATTATATATATAATTAATTTAATATAATATTATTAATTAAAATAGAAAATATATAGGAAAATATTCGCGTGCAGATAATTATTTTATTTTCCATTGAATGTTAGATAGAATTTATAATGTATCTGTG
>NC_051419.1:20075617-20076216 GCF_015228065.2 Penaeus monodon | reverse complement strand
GGGCTATGAATGCACAAAGAAATCTGCTAAAGAGGAGCCAAATGCCCGTGATTACATGTAATTGTTGACTTACATTGTACGCTTGTCAGCGCTTAGAGCAGGTTGTGTGTAGGCGCGAGTCCGCAAACACGCAAGTGTGTGTTAGCTGAAAACCCCCTCAAAAGTATCTTCAGAGTTTTCCAAAACGACAAAGGATTTCGCTTCATAACCAACATAAATCCAGATTTTCCATGAAATCAGCCAAAAAACTACACATTTCAAAAGATAATAATACACACTCTAAGAAATTGTGTATTACATGTATACACACAAACATCAAATCTTAGTATCTACCATCTGACCACATAAACATATAAAATTCTGATCGCTAACGCATCTAAAAATCTAATCACCTGAATAAAACAACTTCAACATTTTTTTACATTTAAACCCCTAAAAATCCAACCTCCTGAGCATCTAAAAATATAATGACCTGAGCATCTAGAACCAACCCATGCAGATCGAGGGCTGTTGTTCGTGTGCCTCTGGCTTTACAGTGTCTCCGAGTATTGAAATCTCAGCACAGGCCTCTGACATGTCCCATAATAAATCATTCTACC
>NC_051419.1:20075042-20075259 GCF_015228065.2 Penaeus monodon | reverse complement strand
ATCATCTTCATCCGGCTCCTCTTTTTCTTTCTTAAAAATTCTCAGCGTTCGTTGGCGCGGCAAAATGCTTTAGGATTACACCAAACGCTGTGCAGTTTGGCGGAATGAGGAATTTTATCGTTCGGTAGAGCGAATTAAAGCCTTTCTGGCATGGATAGAAGATAAAATGTTATATAATCTTGTCTCGGATATCTTTGCCTCTATGTTTTGGGTGGTT
>NC_051419.1:20074678-20074891 GCF_015228065.2 Penaeus monodon | reverse complement strand
GTGGCTGTAATGAAGAGCAGGGGAGTGTATCCCACTGGTCTGCCACTAATGTAATGATGTGTGGTGAGTTAGTGTTCCTCAGTGATGACACTGGTTTTGATCTTGGGCGTAGAGTTAAAGTAGCCGTAGGTTCTCTACCTTATTGGCACGGGAATATTGTAACTGGAGTACAGAGGACAGGCAAGGCAGAGGCGCCCAGGGAGTAGTCTTGCT
>NC_051419.1:20074262-20074467 GCF_015228065.2 Penaeus monodon | reverse complement strand
AGAACAGGTCATTATAGTGGCCATTGTTAGGTTATTTGAGATATTAGGAGAGAGGACAGAGGGAGAAACAGAGGAACACAAAGTCCTTGGGATTGAAATAAATGGAGAAATGGAAATTAATAGAGGGGGTGCGAGGCAAAAAAGATGGAAGGAAAATAAAGATGTGGATTAAAGAAAGACAAACTAGAGTGCAAAGGATGAAAGT
>NC_051419.1:20073981-20074178 GCF_015228065.2 Penaeus monodon | reverse complement strand
GTCTTGCAAATCCCAATCACGTTTCCCCTGAAGCCACGCTGCCTGAATGCGAAACAGATGAGGTGACGGATGGAACAGGTGCTGTGATCCTTCTGATTCTCTCTCCTCCTCTTCGCTCTGTCAGTCTCGATTGTTGTCTGTCTTAGCGTCTTGTTCTTGGTTTTTTGTTTGTTTTTCGCTGCATACCATATATTTTA
>NC_051419.1:20073502-20073803 GCF_015228065.2 Penaeus monodon | reverse complement strand
TTAATATGTCTACCTATTTCTTCCTATTCTTTTTCCCCGTTCCTTGTGGGTGACTTTGTTGCCTGTTCCAAAGGTTCCATCTCCCTGTCTTTATGCCCACCCCCGTCGCAGTTTGTTTGCATGCCTGTCAGTCTTTTTCTTAAGCAAGCAAAGGCGTGTTAGAGAATGTTGTCTACGATCCGCAAGCCGCGCAGCGCCACATGATAAGATGGTTGCGAGTCGAATTTGTGATTGTGACCGATGCTGTTCCGTTGGCGACAAAATATGAATTGATAAGCAAGGAAATTTACATATGTATAAT
>NC_051419.1:20073185-20073317 GCF_015228065.2 Penaeus monodon | reverse complement strand
GGCAGAGATAAAGAGAGTAGGAGCAAGAACACGACTAATTGTTCCTCTTGATATCCCGCTCCTTCCCCCCTCGCCGCTCGCTCTCTCATCTCGAACTCTTTCTATATTGTTTCTTGGTCCCTAGCCCCCCCC
>NC_051419.1:20072360-20073098 GCF_015228065.2 Penaeus monodon | reverse complement strand
GTACCAAGAGTGCACCTTTTAGATCTTACTCCCGAAAACCCGATACCTAGAAATACGTTGCACTAGAGTCCTGGACTTAAAGAGCAAGGCTTTCGACGGTCACTGTCCTGGATGACCTCTCCTCGGCCTGTGACAAGGTCGATCCGTTAGCACCTCTCATTTTTCTCCTATCTTTCCGATTTTCTCAGATTCCTTCATCTCATGCACTTTCCTTCTCCCTTTCCTATCACCTCAGCCCGTTTCCTCTTTTCTCTCTCTCATTTCTTCTATTTCTTTTGACTGACCCTGTCATGTCAGTCTTTCTGGCTCCATCATTTCAGCTGCCTTCTTTCTCTCTCTCTCATTCCTTCTCTTTCTCTGCCTTTTCAAACTGTTCATGCCACTCTCTCCCTCTCTCTTTCTCTTCTTTTTATCTGAGATTGTTCCTTCTTCTCTTTTCTGACCCTTCATCCAAGTCTTATTTCCTCTTCCTTATATTCATCATCTCAGCCTCCTTCTCCTTCCCAAATTCCTCTTTCTTGACTCATCATCATAGTGCCTCTTGCTCTTTTTCTCCTCCCCATCGTCTCAGCCTGCTCCTTCTTATCCCTTCCTCTCCTTTTCTTCCTCTCTCTTCCATAACCCATCATCCTGTTTCTGTCCTTCACTTTCTCTTCTCTCCATCACCTAAACCTCCTTTATCCTTTCTCTCTCCCATTCTTTCTCTTCCTCTCTCTTTTCAAACCGTTCCCTCAACTC
>NC_051419.1:20072016-20072188 GCF_015228065.2 Penaeus monodon | reverse complement strand
GTCCCTACTCGATCCTTCGTGTTCGGTTCCCATTAATATTGCGGTGAAACATTCATAAAGCCTTTATATACACAGGTATATTTGTTGGCAGCGTTGTTGGCACAGGCTGTCCTTTGTGTTTCTCGGGAGATCGTGGAGAGATGAAGGGCTTTATGTGCGGGTATAAGCGTCC
>NC_051419.1:20071861-20071942 GCF_015228065.2 Penaeus monodon | reverse complement strand
AATTGGGCATGTGTTTCATTTTTATTTTCATGTGCGTTTTTATTTTCGATGTATGCTTCTTTGACGTTGCTTTGTTTGCAC
>NC_051419.1:20071036-20071700 GCF_015228065.2 Penaeus monodon | reverse complement strand
CATGTGGGTGTATATGAATGTATATTTATATATGTGCGGTTTTGTTTGTTTTATTGTGTGCATATGTGTGCGTACATGCTAATAGTACGTCGAGGACATTGTGCCTTTGTATTTGTATGCGAAGATGTACTCCTGTGTGCGTAAGGGCATCCTGGCATGTGTTGCGTACATGCATTATTCGAAGGATGTCGGGAGATGACTGTAACGCTCTTGCATTTCCGGATATATTTGCACTCTAGGAGTCAACATCATACACCCCCCCCCACACAACGACCCCACCAAACTATTACTTACTTGCCCATCGAAATTTGGTTGAATTATGTTTTTTTTCCCGATTTTACATCTTATTTCATATTTCCCTGTTATTTATGACAATCTGTTTCAGTCATGCATTAAAAGGAATATATTTTCTCTTTCTTATTCATTCCACATTTTTCCTATCAACACCAACGTCCCGGTTTCTTCTGAACATAACAGTATCCGCACTTAACATGAAATAATGAAATAAATAAGTCATTCCTCAGCGAGGCCCAGGATCTCGTGCTCGTCCTCACACCCTTCGCCTCTCGTGTGTTTGGACAGTCAACACAGAAACCCAACCTTTGTGATCTCCAGTGTGTTTTTTTACCATTATTTTACTGTTTTTCCGATTGATGGATGGAAC
>NC_051419.1:20069429-20070320 GCF_015228065.2 Penaeus monodon | reverse complement strand
AAACCTTTCAACTTATCAACTCCTCATTTCTGTCCGATTGTCGAAAAACGATTTATAAGACTTATAATAGGCTATTGAAGGCAGTTTCTTGTCTCCCGATTTGATGTGCGTATAAAGACATGTTTTACTATCATGATCTTGTAAATCTCTTCGGCGTTGCGGCGGAGCTTATTGATTAAGGTTATGTCATGTTTAATCATACAGTCTTTATTCTCATTTTACTTGTAAAGTATTTTCTTAGTCTGTGGGCTGTGATTTGAATTTTTATTCATTGAATTCGTTTTTGTCGTCTTTATTCTCATTTGACATTGTGAGTTGTATTTCTCATCTTTGCGTTTTGCGAGTGGATTTTTGTATGGTGTGTTTTACTGCAATATGGCTCAATATTTTGTCTGAATGGGCCTTATCTAACCTTACTCGAAAGGATACTACCTCATCTTATGTTATTATATTACTCATTTTGCCAGATTTTTATCATAATTCTCTTATTCTGCATGCTGTGTTTATTGTGATATAGATCTATCTTGTATAATGAAGCTATCTTATATGTCTTTCAAGGTTTATCTTCCCACACCTCTTCTTCTGCTGGATTTTGTCTTATATATCTCTTGTTTTGAATGCCTTGGTATGTTGTGGCGCGGCGTGCTTCGGTTTTGATTTTATCTTACTTTAAGGGTTTTTTAGAATTTTATATCAACACATACTTTCGAATTTCTTGTCTTATTTCAGTTATTCGAAATGTATTATCAATAGTACTCTATCTTAAGGAGTTTTAAATCTTACTTGAGAGAGAGGGATCATTTTCTCTTATTCGAAAGGATCTCATCTTTAAATTTATCTTGCCTTAATGGAAATTATCTTTTCTTCAAGGCGATCTCTTAGAAGGTGTCC
>NC_051419.1:20069171-20069322 GCF_015228065.2 Penaeus monodon | reverse complement strand
CTTCGAGTGGGCAAGAGACAAGCTTAGATCCTAGAAAGGTATCCTTGAGTCCTTAAGCTCTGAGGATAAGCTTCAGGTGTCTCGAAGGATGCGCAGGATTTGGGAAAGAGGAAATGTAGAGAGGATTTTTCCCTTGTCGTCTCTAATGATA
>NC_051419.1:20068252-20068620 GCF_015228065.2 Penaeus monodon | reverse complement strand
GATTTATTCATTTATAAAAGCTGTTGATTTACCCTACAGTGAATTTATATTGTACATTTCAATGCATTTGATTGATACCCAAATCATATTTAAAAAAAAGTGTCTTTGCATACAGATTTACAAGGCACACCCCTCCGTTGCTTGTGCTTGCGCGTTGCACCCCCCCCTTACACGCACACACCAACACCTAAAAAAGAGAGAAAAAAGAGAGAGAGAAAAAAAAGAATCGGGAGCTTCGCGGAATTTGCATGATGGAAAAAGTTTCCTCATTTTACGTGTCTCTGAAGGGAAGAAAGAAGAAAAAAAAAGCAAAACCTGTTGTGTGAGGCTTTTGGGAAGAGCGGATTTCTTATAAGGGTGAGTGGCGG
>NC_051419.1:20067089-20067876 GCF_015228065.2 Penaeus monodon | reverse complement strand
AGTTCCACAGAATTAGGGAAATAAGAGGAGAAAGAAGTATCTAAGAACATCGAGAGAGAAACAAGTAGCCAGATGCAGAAAGAAAGCCGAAATCACGACGTAAAGAAGGGTAAAAAAATAACACAGGAAAAGAGAATTCACACATCACGAAAAGAAGAGTAGAGGAGAGAGAAAAAAATGAGATCCATGTAAATCCTTTAACCCCCCCCCATCCTTTCTTCCTTCATACTCGCTCTCCCCTCCTTCCTCCATTCACCCCCCACCTCTCGCTTCCCTTCCCTCACCCCTCCCTCACCCCCATCCATTCCTTCACCTCCCCTCTTCCCACAACCGTCTCCCCTCTTATTCCACTCCTTCCCTTTCCTCATTTACATCCCTCACCTCCTCCTTGACTCCACTCACGCTTTACCCACTGCCGTGCAACCCCACCTTTCCCCTTCCTTTACACCACCCTCTCCTTCTCCCTTTTGACCCCCGTTTCCCCTTCTTTACACCCCCCCCCTTTCCCCTCCCTTACCCCTCCCTTTGCCCTTCCTTTACATCACCCCCTTTGCCCTTTCTCGACCCCCCCCTCTCCTCTTCCCCTGCACCCTCCCCCTCATACCAAGGCCAGCAGCGGCTCCCGCGGGTCGAGGTATCTCTCAAGACTTTTGTGAAGTGGAGACGCGAGACAAGGAGTTTGCCCAAGACGTCTGAAGGGTAAACAGGGGCGCAGTTCACACCTTTGAGAGGGAAGGGGGGGTGGGATAGAATGGGGTATGAGGTGGGAAGGCGGTGTTGGATCTGG
>NC_051419.1:20066380-20066905 GCF_015228065.2 Penaeus monodon | reverse complement strand
GAAGGTGTGTAAAGGAGAAGAGAGAAGTAAGGGTAAGAAAGAAGTGTCGAGGAGTAAGGTAAGGAGAGCAAGAGAGCTCAGAAAAGGAGAGGAGGTGAAGAAGACAAAAACAAAGAGGGCAAAGGAAGAGGCGAAACCGAAAATAATGAAAAAGAAGTTGATAAAATCAGAAAGGAAACGATACAAGTATATAGGTAAAAACAGATAAAAAAATAAAGTATAAGGGGATAAAATGAAATGAAGAAGATAAGAAAAAATAAAGAAAAGGAAAGAAAAATAATAACTGAGAAAACAGAAGAAAAAGTGCAAACAAAGAGAGATTAAGGGATGTAAAGGACACGGCTTCTGACGCCATGACTAAGGGCGGCCTCTGTGCATGACGCTAAAAGGAGAGAATGGAGAAGGAGTGAAGGAAAGGGGGAGAGACGACACAAAATAAAGTAAATAGAGAGATGATGAGAACAATGCAGCACTGTTGAGCGATAGAATAAGAAGGTTAAGAAAGATACGGATGCGGAAATAGAA
>NC_051419.1:20065712-20066247 GCF_015228065.2 Penaeus monodon | reverse complement strand
CAAACCCACAGAGAGTTGCCAAGAGATCTATTAGACAAATGGACGGATGTCGTGAACCGAGCGACATAAGTAAGCAATAATCGGCGAGGTAAGAAGTATATAGATTTTTTTATTTTTTTTTTAGAATACGTGCATGAGTTTTTCGCTTCTCCGAAACACGATTCATTTGCGAGTGAATATTGCTGGAAAAAAAGATACTTCATTATATTGTCAATAGAATTATAGTCATATCCAGTATTTTGTTTTGTTTATTTATTTTTAAAGGATAAATTGAATTTCCAGGAACTCCATTTTGTAAATTCCGAAAAAAAGAAAGTTCCCTCTTCCATTTTTATTTGTTATTTTTCTTTCTTTTGTGTTGATATCTAGAAATAAATCTATAAAAGCACAAAAACCACGAGCTACCTGCAGCGACCCGCACTCGTGTTCAGACTGTAAAATAAAGCAAAAATGAGAATAAAACTCAACTTTTTTCGTCAATTTGTATCAGGATTCCGAAGGATATAGCTCCGGGCACGCGAGAGATGTCAGTCAT
>NC_051419.1:20065579-20065658 GCF_015228065.2 Penaeus monodon | reverse complement strand
TTCTTTATCTCAGAGCAGTAATCATAAAGCATCGGAATAGGGTCGTGATATAAAGTAATTCGCCGTCTAGAATTGGAAG
>NC_051419.1:20065262-20065404 GCF_015228065.2 Penaeus monodon | reverse complement strand
TCGCTATGTACATAGTCAGCGTCAGGACACTTGATGCGCTATCTTCGAATAAACTGTTTTATCCGTGAATCGAAATCGTTAATGTCAATCATTCTCCCCGTGTTGTGAGCTCCCTTCTCGAAACTAAAATTTCCCCTTTCAG
>NC_051419.1:20064769-20065166 GCF_015228065.2 Penaeus monodon | reverse complement strand
CGCAACGAAGGATAGAATTATAACATTAACAATGGTGGAATCTTGTCTGCTGATCATATCACGCGACATTTTTCTGCGTAAATAAACATTTTTTCAGAAAACTAAGTTCATTTTCTCTGAACAAACCCGTTTTCTTTGAACAAAATATCTCCGTCGCTGGTAGACAAAAATTCACCGCGTGTTCGAATGACCTCGTAGTTCTTATCTACTTGGCTGCTCGCTGGAAGTTGGTAGATGAATTGCTCTTATCTACCGTCTACTTGCTACAACTGAGCCACGGTTGGACTGGTAGATTTTCGCGCGTTTATTTGTTTGTTTGTTTTATTTTGAAGGAGGTTTGTGTACTGACTTCCTGGATATTTGAAATGGGAGTCTGCTCTCACTGACGTCGTTGAAG
>NC_051419.1:20062473-20063727 GCF_015228065.2 Penaeus monodon | reverse complement strand
TTATGATTAGGACTTGTCCTTCCTTACAAAATGATCTCACTCATGTATCCACTTTCTGATGAAAAGTTACGCATCCCTCATCTCCTTCTCTTCTCCACTTCTTCCCCTCCCATCCCTCTTCTTCCTCTCCTTTCCCCCCCTCCCCCCTCGCCTTTCCTCTACTCCCCCTCGCCTTTTCTCTTTCCTTCTTATTTCCCTCCTCCATTTCTCCCTTCCTCCTCTTCCTCCTCCCTTTCGCTGCTTCTCTCCTCCCCCTTTCCTCTCTATCCCCCTCCTCTTCCCCGCTTCTTTCTCTTCTTATTACCATCTTCTTCCCCCTTCTCTCTCTCCTCCCCTCTCGCCTTCACTCGCCTACTCCTCCCTCCCCCTTTGCCCCCTCCTCTTTCTTCTTCTTCCCCTCCTCTTCCCCATTCAACCCTCTGCCTTTTCCTCTATTTCCTTGTCCTCTCTTCTTTTCCCCCTTTCTACCTCTTCCCAATCCCATTTCTCCCTATCCCCTTCCCCCTTTCTACTCATTCCCCTTCCCTTTCCCTTCTCTTTCCCTCTTTTCCTCTTCTACTTACTCTTCTCGCCCTCCCCTCCCCCTTCCTCTCCCCTCCCCTTTTCCCTCCCCCTTCTCCCCCCTCCCCTTTTCCCTCCCCCTTCTCCCCCCTCCCCCTTTTCCCTCCCCCACCCCCTCAGCCCTCCTCACCCTTCCTCCCCCTCCCCTTCTCTCTTCCCACTCCCCTTCATCCCCCCCCCCCTTCCCCCTCCCCCTTTTCCCCCCCCCTTTCCCCCCCCCCCTTTTTTCCCCCCCCCCCCCTGCAGCCCGCCTCACCCTTTTCCCCCCTCCCCCTTCCTTTCCCTTCCTCCTCCTTCATCCCCCTCCCCCTTCCCCCCTCCCCTTTTCCCTCCCCTTCCCCCCCCTCCCCTTTTCCCTCCCCCACCCCTGCAGCCCTCCTCACCCTTCTCCCCCCTCCCCCTTCTCTCCTTCCCACTCCCCTTCATCCCCCCTCCCCCTTCTCTCCTCCCTACTCCCCTTCGTCCCCCTCCCCTTCCTCCCCCCCACAGGTCGGCCGAGCGTCGCCAAGTGCCACTTCGTCGAAATTGAAACAGATTGTGCCGTGCCTTGCCTGGCGTGAGGGTGGAGATGGACTGCTGTTTTACGGCTTCGATTTTGGGATTGGTTACGCCTGGAGCTTCAGAGATTACAGAGAGCTTCGGGGAGCTTTGGTGGTGACACCAGCGAGTCTGGGGATATGGGGTTGTTGACGA
>NC_051419.1:20061723-20062376 GCF_015228065.2 Penaeus monodon | reverse complement strand
TGTTTGATTGATTGTGTTCCTAGGTTTCTTTTATTTTTATCCTGTTTCCGTCTTACATTCTTTCTTATATTATTTTGTTTCACTAATTTTTCCTATTTTTCCGTTGCTCACATTATTTCTTTTACTTTGCTTCCCTATTACCATTTTTGCCTTGCTCATTTCTTTTTCACTTCGTCCTCCCTTCTGCATTTCTTATCTAATTTTATTCTTATATTTTTTCTAGGTTTCTTTCTTTCACTTTTTTCGCCTAAGTGGTCTGTTTGCCACAAGCGCAGTAATTTCTAGTTTTGCGAGAATGATAGTTCAGGAGATACGGACCGCACCTTAAAGCTTCAGAGAAAATTGGCGATATTGCTTTTAGATAAGTGAATTTAAGTGCAGCTCCGTGTTGTTGGATAGGATGCAGTCACAGTGTTAGCATATATCTAAATTTTCCTGAAAATGTGAGTTGACAGTTTCAGTTTCGGGTGATTTTATCGTTATTTTGAAGTCAGCGTTGGTAAATTCAGGCAAAGTGCATTTGAATTTGCGTGTATACTTGTATGAATATTTGTATATTTATGTATGCTTGTATTTATACGCTCCGGTTCATGAATTTGTATTCATGCATTGGGGATACGGCATTTCAGTACTCTACATATTGCTACTTCCAA
>NC_051419.1:20061080-20061213 GCF_015228065.2 Penaeus monodon | reverse complement strand
GTATCCTATCACAATAACAAGATTCAGTCTGCACAATGGCTTCTACCAAATGATGGCCAGTTGGATGCTTCCTTTATAATGGGATTTTCCGGTCGACTTACTGTGTATTCGTCATATACTTGCGTTTGGCATC
>NC_051419.1:20059863-20060049 GCF_015228065.2 Penaeus monodon | reverse complement strand
CTCCTTTGGGGGCTTTCATTTTTTAATTGTTTTTTAAAAACCTGTTTGCTGTCTGTCTTCGTAGAGCCTTGTCTGTGCCTCTGTCTGTTACACCTGCTCATCGGGTGGATTTAACACTTCTCTATTTCTGTCTTGCTTCTATCGCCGTATCTCCCTCTGTGTATATAAATGTATAAATGTAATACA
>NC_051419.1:20058430-20058528 GCF_015228065.2 Penaeus monodon | reverse complement strand
TAATTATATTTATTATATAAAAATTAAAATATAAAAAATTATTTCTTTTTTTATTTTGTATTGTACATATAACATATAGATGAGAGATACAGTTTTAT
>NC_051419.1:20058034-20058104 GCF_015228065.2 Penaeus monodon | reverse complement strand
TCCTGTATATGTGCGTATGCCGGGACCTATGTATATAGATGTTTTTCTTTCTCTCACTCTTACGGACCTG
>NC_051419.1:20057601-20057843 GCF_015228065.2 Penaeus monodon | reverse complement strand
CAAACACACACATTTCTACCTGGCATATGTCATGTATATGTTCTGTAATTTACTGCCATGTTAGGATTTCTCTTCATCAGTATCGTCCACTAAGTCTGAGTCCTCGCTACATGATGCTATTTGTCTGGCGAAATTACCTCAGCGCCTAATTGAGTCTCGTAACAGGAAGAATAATGTGTGTGTCAGATTGGCCATCGTGTTTTAGAAGCTTTTGATAAGGGAAACATGGTATTCTTACAGGG
>NC_051419.1:20055884-20056065 GCF_015228065.2 Penaeus monodon | reverse complement strand
CAGACTCAGACATGGCGACAGGAATCTCATGCAAAGCCGGGTTGTCTGCATGACAGCCGTGTTGTCAGGTTTGATTGCCTTCCAGCAAGCTGCACCGGCCCTTGTCTGTCATACGAATCCGTGATGGCAACACGCTCCTCGCCCTTCGGGGTTTTATTGCCGTGTTTCGTCTGGATTAGAT
>NC_051419.1:20055699-20055778 GCF_015228065.2 Penaeus monodon | reverse complement strand
TATCTATCGTCTTTTCTTTATTTCTATTCTTTGTTAAATCTAATTTTATTTGGCTTATACAATTAGACTTGACTTTGAT
>NC_051419.1:20055395-20055599 GCF_015228065.2 Penaeus monodon | reverse complement strand
AGTTTTTGTTGTGTAGCTGTGTATTTGCGGGGTTGGGGTCGTCCCTTTTGCGTTTATAAGCGAAACGTGCGTGAATATAACGCACATACACACACACAGTTGACCAGACGGAAACCAGACGCGAAGCCGTGTCTCCAACCAGCGAGGTAACCCCGAGAAGCTGCGGCGTGACTCAGCCCTCGCGACGTGCGAAGGGATTGCCAA
>NC_051419.1:20055243-20055343 GCF_015228065.2 Penaeus monodon | reverse complement strand
CCGAAAGATGCGAAGGGTGACAAGGCAACAGGTAAATCGCCCGGTTCGGCTCACCTTCCGGTTTTCGGTCCTGACTCAGCATTTGGCTTCTTGGCGCTTG
>NC_051419.1:20055110-20055204 GCF_015228065.2 Penaeus monodon | reverse complement strand
GTTTCTGACTTTATTGCAATTTATGAATTTGGATTTTTCTCTGTTTCTTTATCTCCTGTTTTCACGTGCCTGCCTATCGTCTTCTCACTCACCC
>NC_051419.1:20054805-20055081 GCF_015228065.2 Penaeus monodon | reverse complement strand
CCGTGCCCTCTCCTCATCTCGGTCTCTCCCTATCCCCCTCACTCACACCCAAGGAAGACATCAAGTACTGATCGAAGGCCCCAGAACAAGCCCCCCCCCCACCAACACCCCATCACCTCCCCCCCGATTCCCCTGTACCCCGGGGCGGGCGCTGTACGGGCGACGGGCGTGTGTGTATCCATGAGTGAAGACGCCCGCTTCACGCCCCAAAGGAATTTCGACATCCTTTTCCTTCAACGTCGATACTCCTTCCATGCCACTGTTTTGTCTTCCCCA
>NC_051419.1:20054556-20054648 GCF_015228065.2 Penaeus monodon | reverse complement strand
ACTTTTTCCTTCCTTTTTTCTCAAAGAATCACCAGAGGCCAAAGAATGATGTTATCTCGTGGCTTCTTGGTCTTGAAGAAGCATTCGTCCTG
>NC_051419.1:20053977-20054517 GCF_015228065.2 Penaeus monodon | reverse complement strand
CCGTCTCAGTGTAAACATGACAAAGAAAACAGATTGTATCACTGCTTTGTATCTATCCCTTCTCACTCTTCTGGTTTGGTATCCTCTCCTTCTTCTCTTCTGCCCTTTCTCTTCCTCCTAATTTCCTCTCTTACTCTCATTCTCACCTTCTTCCGCCCCCTCCTTTCCTCATCTTCCCCCTTCTTACTTCCTTTCCTTTCCTTATTCTTCTCCTTCTACACCGATTCTCGCCTTTCCTAACTCTCTTCCTGTCTTCATTCTCCACCCTTCTTCTATTACGTCCCATTTCCCCTCCTTCGCCTCCTCGTCCCTTACTCTCCTTCCCTCCCATTCCTACCAACGCCCATTTGCCTCCAATCTTCCCTTAATGAAGACCCTGAAAATAAAGAAGGGGAAGCACACACAAAAGAAGGAAATTGATGTCACGTTTTCTATGTAACATCCGTTTTCTGTGGATTGTTTTCTCGTGTGTATCCGATTTCACGGATGAACTTGCTCGAGCCGGCCCCTCGGAGGGAGGGAAAGGGGAGCGGGCCACTC
>NC_051419.1:20053815-20053896 GCF_015228065.2 Penaeus monodon | reverse complement strand
GAGCCACCTGTCGCTCTTGCCCCGTGTGTGGTCTGTGGTCTAATTGTGTCTACCTGCGCGCACTCTATAGGAAATGAGATG
>NC_051419.1:20053457-20053558 GCF_015228065.2 Penaeus monodon | reverse complement strand
TTTTATTCTCATTTTTTTAAATTTTTTAAATTTTTTATTATTATTTTTTTTATTTTATTTTTTTTTTTCATTTTTTTAAAAAACCTTATCTATTTTTGTTT
>NC_051419.1:20052655-20053025 GCF_015228065.2 Penaeus monodon | reverse complement strand
AGCCCAAAAATTCATAAAATTTGCAAAAAAGCAGAAACGAGCAGAGAGAAAAGGAGGGAGACCCCGAAAGAAAACGGGGAAAAAGGCCCCAAGAAGCCAAATGTTTGGGGTCGGGAAACCAAAAACCGGAAGGGACCCGAAGGGGCGTTTTACCTTTTGCCTTGTCCCCCTTCGCATCTTTGGGCCTCTCTCTCCCCCCAAATTCCCCTCTCCTTCGCTTTTCCCTTTACTTCCCTTTGGCAATCCTTCGCACGTCGGGGGGGCTGAGTCACCCGCCCAGCTTCTCGGGGTTACCCCCCGCTGGTTGGGGGCCCAGGGCTTCGCGTCGGGTTTTCCTTTGGGTAAACTGTTTTGTGTTTTATGTGCGTTA
>NC_051419.1:20052009-20052198 GCF_015228065.2 Penaeus monodon | reverse complement strand
AAATTTAATCCAGACAAAAACAGGGCCCAAAAAAAACCCCAAAGGGGGAAAAGGAGGTGTTGCCATCAGGGGGTTTATGCCCGGGAAAAGGGGCCGGGGCAGTTTGGGAAGGCAATCAAACCGAAAAACCACGGCTGTCATGCAGAAAACCCGGTTTTGCATGAGATTCCTGCGCCATGTTGAGTCGGG
>NC_051419.1:20051444-20051552 GCF_015228065.2 Penaeus monodon | reverse complement strand
TAATTTTAAATATTATAAAAATACATACACAAAAACACACAAATGTTTTGCGTGCATGTCCCCATTTCAATAAATTTAAATACAGGCAAAACACCATCCAATACCGGG
>NC_051419.1:20051182-20051254 GCF_015228065.2 Penaeus monodon | reverse complement strand
ATTAATAAAATTATAAATATATAATATATATTTTTATAAAATTAAATAAAATTATACATAACAAAAACCACG
>NC_051419.1:20050398-20050664 GCF_015228065.2 Penaeus monodon | reverse complement strand
AAGGGGATAATATATGTATATAAAATTTTATTTATTCTTTTATTTATATGGGGAAAATCCATACATAAAAAATATAAAATTTTAATATATAATATAAATAATAAAATATAATATATATATTTTATAGTATAATTAAAAAAGATATTATGCTATCTAATAAAATATAATATATATAAATTTTTTAATATAGGGAATATGAATATAAATTTTTTTAAATTCATTTTTTTATATGGTTTTGGATTTTAACATACATACAAAAATTTTAT
>NC_051419.1:20049746-20050120 GCF_015228065.2 Penaeus monodon | reverse complement strand
TTGTGTCTAATATATAGAAATTTTATTTTATTTTATAATAAAACACATATGAAATAACATATAAAAAATATTTTTCCCCATGGAGGGGTTGGTTCCCATGAGTCTAATACACAAAACCCTGTAAAAATTTACCATGTTTCCCTTTTCCAAAATTTTTCTAAAACCCGATGGAAAATCTGACCCCACACAATTTTCCTGTTACGGGGAATAAAATTGGGGAGCTAAAGGAATTTCGCCCGAAAAATAGATCATGTAGCGGGGGATTTCAGATTTAGGGGGCCCGAATGATGAAGAGAAATCAAAACATGGAGTAAAAAAACAGAAATAACAGGGACAAAATGCCAGGTAAAGGGAAATGTGGGGTGTTTTTTGGA
>NC_051419.1:20047206-20047444 GCF_015228065.2 Penaeus monodon | reverse complement strand
CAAAAGGGGGAGATGGGCGATAGAAGCAAGACAAAAATAGAAAAGTTTTTAAATCCACCCGAGACAGGGTAACAGGGCGGGGCCCGGGACAAGGCTCTACGAAGACAGACAGCAAACAGGTTTAGGAAAAGACAATGACATGAAAGACAGTCAGAGAGACCCCCTCCCCCCCGACCCACCCATCACTCAGGTAGTCGACCTCTCTGCATTTTTCTCGGCGTTGCAGAAAGGCGTGGGG
>NC_051419.1:20046270-20046495 GCF_015228065.2 Penaeus monodon | reverse complement strand
ATGAAAGACAGTCAGAGAAGTATCATGCGGAGAGAAGAGACGGAGGCAGGAAAGTGAATGATAGCTAGGAGAGACAGGAAGAGGTTAAGTAAATGATAGCAAAGGGCAGTAAAAAGGCTAAGAGTATGGGAGGGGTAAATAAAAGAAGGAGCTGATGACGTGTTGTATGGGGAGGGAGAAGGGGCTAGTGACCCCCTCCTCCCGCCTCCCACCCCCCCTACTACC
>NC_051419.1:20045581-20046192 GCF_015228065.2 Penaeus monodon | reverse complement strand
TGTAAGGATTTGTAACCCGACTCACATGATCAGGAAAAGCGAGATAAAATTAATCAAAGAAAAAAAAAACACAGACGAGGCTCATAAATTCAGAAACAGAGAGGTAAAGCCATACGAATAACCGAGAATGAAAGGGACTGGGGACAATAGAAGGAACGGGAATCTATGAAAATGGGAAAAAAGTAGAGTCATCCCTCAATATCCTTAATAACAGCTCAATCAAGAGTCAATTTCATGCTGGGTCGAGTTCCTATACAACGGCTCGCTCCATTTCTCTCCCTCTCTCTTGCCTATACTTTTCTTCCTTTGGTTTTCCCTTCTTTTGTGCCTGTTTTTTTTTATCTTCCCTCTTCTCGCATTCGTATTACTTCTTTTCTCTTTTTTTCGCTTTCTTTATCGCCTGTTTTCGTTCTGTTATTCGCTCCTCTTTCATCTTTATTTTCTATTTCATCCGTTTCCATGCTCATAGCCTATCACTACCTTTTTGCCATCTCGTCTTTTCTAATTATCTTTGATTTTTTCTTTTCGCCCCGTCCTTTCCCCTCCTGCTATTCATCTTGTCATTTAATTGTCATTTGTATCCTTACCCCTTCAACTATCTCCCTCCCTCC
>NC_051419.1:20045299-20045490 GCF_015228065.2 Penaeus monodon | reverse complement strand
TTCTTCTCGGTCGCTCCTCCTTCCTTTCCTATCCTTCCCTTCTCCCCTGTCATCGTTCTCTCTTCCATACCTTTTTGCTTTCCCCTTTCTTTCTTTCTTGCTTCCCCCGTCCTTTCCATCCCTCTGTATTCCATCCCCTCTTTTGCTAACTTCTTCCGTCCTTCTCACCTTCCTCTTTGCGTTTCCCGTCT
>NC_051419.1:20045015-20045125 GCF_015228065.2 Penaeus monodon | reverse complement strand
GGACAGGAGGGGGTGAAACATCGCTTTGAAGAAAAGTTCGATTGAGTGAGATGTCTTCGCTGCGGGGGTTCGAGGGAGTGGGGGGTGGGGGTGGGGAGGATGTCGTGGAT
>NC_051419.1:20044479-20044726 GCF_015228065.2 Penaeus monodon | reverse complement strand
GCAGAGTCCGAAAGAAGCAATGGCCGAGTGACAGGCGGGTCACAGCATTCCGACCAAGCGGCCTGTCATGCGCCAGTGTAGGCGGGAGTAGGAGCAGGCATTTTTGTCTGACGTCCTTGGTGACAAATTTCTTTTCTTTGATTGCTTATTCCCATTCTTTCTTTTCTCTCTCCTCTCTGCGCCAAGGGCATTGCCGTCGATCGGGTCAGAGTTTGATGTCTAGATGTTTAGATTTTTAGCACTTTCT
>NC_051419.1:20044107-20044327 GCF_015228065.2 Penaeus monodon | reverse complement strand
TTTCATTCCCCTTCTCATTTCGTCCTCCTTCCCTCCATTCTTCCCCCTATCGCGTCCTCTAAACGAAACCCCGTAATTTTGGAATTCCTCAAGTTTTAGAAATTCTTGAAGAAAATCATTTTTCTTTCTGCGTTCCTCTCTCTCGCTTCTGTCGCATTGTTGATTCGATGGGAGACGGCATGTTGTGTAGCGTTGCTTTGCTTGTTTATTTATTTTTCAT
>NC_051419.1:20043564-20043645 GCF_015228065.2 Penaeus monodon | reverse complement strand
GGGGGGAAGAAAAGAAATTATAACATGCATAGAACTCTTTCACCACTTCACACGTGTGGGGGGTGTGTTGTGGTGTTAGAT
>NC_051419.1:20042015-20043139 GCF_015228065.2 Penaeus monodon | reverse complement strand
CTCCCGCTGCTTTCTTTTTTATTCCCTTTTATTATTCCCTTCCCTCTTTTTCTTTTGGGCCCCTTATTCTACCCTTTTCCCATTCTTCACATTTCCCTTTATTGTTTTCCTTTTCTCCTTTCCCCTCCCCCCCTTCCTCTTTCACGTTCTCTTTTCCCCTTTATTTCTCCTCTTTTTCCCATCCTTTTTTATTTTTTCATCCCCCCTCCCCCTTCCCATTCCTTCTATCCATTATTTTTCCCTTTTGTTCCCCTCCACGTCCCTTTTTTTTCTCCCCCTTTCCTTTTCTTTGCTAATCTTTCCTTTTTTTCTTTTCTCTCCCACTTCTTTATCTTTCTCCTCCTTCATCTACTCTGTACCTCCTTCTTCTGTCCTCTCCCCCTCTTCTCTGTTTTATCCTCTTCTCTTCCCTCCCCTCCTTTCCCTCACCCCCCTCTACCTCTTATCTTCCTCTCTTCTTCCTTCTCCTCCCTCTCCTTCCTTCTCCTCCCTCCTTCCCCCTCTCCCTCCCTTCCTTTTTTTCCCCCCTTCCCCCTTCCTTCTCCTCCCCCTCTTTTCTCCCCTTTCCTCCCCCTTTTCCCTTTCCCTCCCCCCCCTTCCCCCCTCGCGTACGTCACTCAACTGGATTGTTTCTCACGCGATAAGAAAGGAATTTCCCAGTGCGGATCCCGGCGCGCGTCCCTCCGTCCTTTCTTCTACCTCTCGTTCTATCGGTTTTCTTTCGGTTTTCGACTTTGCTCCTTTTCGCCATCTCGTTTTATTTTTGATTTTTAAAAATCTATTTATTATTATTATTATTATTATTACTTTTTTTTCCTTGCTCCCCTTCTTTCGTGTTATGTTTCTTTCTGCCTTTTATTCCCCATTTCCTATCTCTAATCTTGTTCTTTGGATCTTTTTTTCAGGTTTACCTCATCTTCTTGTTCTTCTCGTTTTTTTTCTTTTTTCGCCCCTTTTCCTTATCACCTTCTTTTTTTTTTTGCGTCCTATCTTCATATTTTTTTTTTCCCTTTGAAAATTTTTGTTCTTTCTTTATTTTTGCTATTTTCCCTTCTCATTCTCGCCTTTTTTTTTTCCTTTCCTTATTTGTTTTTCCCTTTTCACCCGGGCCCCCTTTTTGTCGC
>NC_051419.1:20041518-20041934 GCF_015228065.2 Penaeus monodon | reverse complement strand
GAGAAAAAAAATAAATAAATGATGAAAGAGGGACATTGAAACAAAAAAAGGGGCAAAGCAAATGAAAAACAATATCAAGGAAAACTCGAAGATGAAATAAATACTAAAGATCACATTCGAAAAAATGACAGAAATCAAAAACCAAAGCATGCACTAAAAACACCGAAGGAAAAAAAAGGAAGAAAGAAGAATCGAAAAGACAAGAAATAAAGAATAACCTTTTATGTCTCCCTTTCACACAGTCTTCGTCTATCGCCCTTGACAAACCTATCATCTCGAGAGCGTAAATTATAGTATTTATCCTTTCTTTTTTAATGTGTTTTGTACTTATTTAGCTGGTGTTTTACATACCTCCCTCTTCGCTAATTATAGCTGAGGGTCTTCAAGGTCACATCGCAAGATAATGTGTCTTGAAA
>NC_051419.1:20041231-20041446 GCF_015228065.2 Penaeus monodon | reverse complement strand
CGAATGTTGGAACTAGAGTACAAAACAATTTGGTGTGATATATTGTTGATAAATTCGTTCTGTTCAAATGGTGCGACATTTCTGAAATGAAATGTTTACGTATATGTCTGTGTACGATTAGCCTGCAATAACTTACATTCTAAGAGGGGTCCACGTCAGGAATATCCTGTATTAATCTATACTGATTAGGTGATCGATCACAATTGCGGATATAG
>NC_051419.1:20037711-20038427 GCF_015228065.2 Penaeus monodon | reverse complement strand
CCCCCTCACTCTAGAAGACGAGAGAGAAAAAAAAAATGAATGATGAAAGGGACTTTGAAACAAAAAAGGGGAAGCAAATGAAAAACAATATAAAGGAAAACTCAAAGATAAAATAAATATAAAGTCACTTTTCAAAAAAATGACAGAAATAAAAAACCCAAAGCATGCACTAAAAAAACCAAAGGGAAAAAAAAAGGAAGAAAGAAGAATCAAAAAGACAAGAAAAAAAGGGAATAATTTTTAGTCCCCCTTTTTCACACATCTTGTCTATCCCCCTTGAAAAAACCATCATTCGAGAGGAAAATTAAAGTTTTATCCTTTCTTTTTAATGTGTTTTTATTTTTTAGGGGTGTTTTACATACCCCCCTCTTCGAAATTTATATGAGGGTCTTAAAAAGGTCACATCGCAAGATAATTGTCTTAAAATATATCAATTTTATTTTAACTTATATTATGATTTTTGTTTCATTGTCTTTTTATTAATATTTTTTTGAAGGGGAACTAGAGTACAAAAAAATTTTGGTTTGATATATGTTGATAAATTCGTTCGTTCAAATGGTGCAAATTTTCTAAAATGAAATGTTTACGTTTTGTCTGTGTCGTTTTAGCCTGCAATAATTACTTTTCTAGAGGGGTCCAGCAGGAATATCCTGTTTAATCTATACTGATTGGGTGCGATCACAATTGCGGAATAGGTGAGGTAGGGGGGGAGAGGA
>NC_051419.1:20035910-20036045 GCF_015228065.2 Penaeus monodon | reverse complement strand
TGCATTATGTAATGTTATAATTTTAATTTTTATTATTTTTATAAATTATTTACTTTTTAAATATACATATTGAATGAAATAATATAATTTTATTATTTTATTTTTATATTTTTAATTTTTTATATATTTGTTTTG
>NC_051419.1:20035544-20035625 GCF_015228065.2 Penaeus monodon | reverse complement strand
TTAGGGTTTTTATGATTATGTTTTTAAAATTTTATTTTTTTTTTTATATATATAATTTGATTATGAAATGAATTTAAAAAT
>NC_051419.1:20031876-20032407 GCF_015228065.2 Penaeus monodon | reverse complement strand
GGGGCCACGTGTGCTGTGTGGTGTGTTGTGCGCGAGTGCGGTTGCTTGTCAATATTATGTATGTACGGAATCATGTAGTTTTTTTGGGTTTATATGTTTTTAAAGAATTAGCATTGATTTTTCAGATACATGCATATAATAAAGGGACTGTTTATAGAGAACAAACAAAAATTCCCAAATAATTTATATCGCCTTTAAAATTAGTTCCTAAAAATCACTGTATTTTCTCGATTTTAAAATGATACCCGGAAAGAAAAATTTAGTTCCTTAATAATTAAAATCGCTTTGAATGTACACGCAAAGGGTTTCAAGGTCGGGGTCATGAGCAGTAGAAAGGTCGGGGAAAGGGGGGAGGAGAGGGGAAAGGGTAATCTCGGGAGGCCTATGGACTCGCGGTAAGGCATCTTTGCATCATTATCTTATCTCACCATTAAATTTGACCAATTAGAGTGTCGGTGCGTGTGTGTTTTTCTGCGTCGTGAAAATATATTACAATAATCCCATTCATGAAATAAATTTTATAGGGGGTTT
>NC_051419.1:20030957-20031837 GCF_015228065.2 Penaeus monodon | reverse complement strand
CCCCCCCTTTGGTTGTCTTATCTGGTGGGATCTGTGCTGGTGTGGAAGAACCTTTTAAACCCGTTTAGTGCCACTCTGAAGAGTTTGGGTTCTTGGGTTTCGATTAATTGCATTTTGGGAATCTCAATTTCAAAATGAATTTTTTGTTTGAGTTTTTTTTATCAATAATTTGTATATGATTTTTAGAACGCTGAATCTAGCTCAATGATACTAATATTGTTAACGATGGAACCAACTGTTCCCTTCAATATCAGACATATTATTATTTTTTTCATATTTGCCTTTAACGAAAACATTTTGATTTTTGCAAATCATCGCCATTTATCACACGATCAGAACCCCCGCTCATAATCAAAATCTGTTTATTTACGTTCCATCCCGACCGAGAGACCCCCGAGGCGCAGTACGTCGCTGTTTTACCATAGAAAAACCCCCCCTTTTAATACCATTAAGCGGGAACGAAAGGTACCCACGGCGAAAAAGCAATAACCTGTTTATATTCAGGAGATAGTGCTTTTTGTCTTTCCCTTCTCTCCCCGCTTCCATTCCCAAAATTTACTTCCTCCCCCTGAAGTCCCAACCCTCCTGCTACCCCTCCTCCCCTTTGATAACCCCCCCCCTCCACCTCCCCTCTCTCAATCCCAACCCGCCAGCCCCTCCCCCAAATCTTACCTCCCCCCCCCCCCCTACCCAACCCCTCCTCCCGTACCCGGGTTAATTACGGGGTTTTTAACGCTAATATATATCAACTCTTTTCGTGCGTTTGGGCACTTAAAACAATTCTGTTTTTTTGAACTTCAGTTTGGGGGGTGGTTTGCCAAAATATTATTATTTTTGTTTTTATATATTTCATTATTTTACATATATCTTGTTTTATTTT
>NC_051419.1:20030726-20030906 GCF_015228065.2 Penaeus monodon | reverse complement strand
TATAGAAATTTGATACTGTAGTTATGTCTTGTTTTTTTTTAATTGTCGCCCTCGTTGTTGTTTTTTATTGTATATTTACTTTTAAATTCTTGCTGTGTTTTTTTAGTTTTTTGTTATTATTGTTTTTTTTTTTTTATTTCTCCTTTCATTTATTTGCTTTCCGCCCCATATTTTTTGTCT
>NC_051419.1:20029162-20029246 GCF_015228065.2 Penaeus monodon | reverse complement strand
AGAAAAGGGAGGGGTGTAAAAAAAAAGAATGAACGTGAGAGAAGAAAAAAAATATGTGGACGAGTTGCGAATGAATGATAGGAG
>NC_051419.1:20027553-20028903 GCF_015228065.2 Penaeus monodon | reverse complement strand
CTTGGCGAACCCCCCCGCCAAACGAAGTTCAAAGAAAAAAGGGAAATTTCTTTTAAAGGGCCAACGCACGACAAGGTTGATATACTCATAGGTTAATGAACCCGTAAATTGAGCCTGGGTACAGGGGGGAACGGAGGTTGGGTAGTGGGGGGGGGGGAGGTAAAATTTGAGGGGTGAGGGTGGCGGATTTTGGGTTAGAGAGAGAGGGGAAAGGGGGAGGGGGGGGGGTATCTAAGGGAGGAGGGGTAGCAGGAGGGTTTTGGGGGCTCAGTGGGAAAAGTAAGTTTGGGGAAAGGGAAACAGGAGGAAAAGGAAGACAAGAAAAGCACTTCTCCCGAAGGAAAAGGGTTTTTGTTCTTCGCCGTGGGTACCATTTGTTTCCCCTTAATGATTTGAAGGGGGTTTCTTGGTCGAAAAATGCACGGTACTGCGCCTCGGCGGTCTCTCGTGGGGAGGAGACGTAAATGAACATGATATAGATTATGAGCGGGGTTCTGTCGTGAGGAAAAATGGCATATTGCAAGAATTAAGATTTCGTTCAAGGCGAATAGGCAAAAAATAAAAATATTGTCTGTATGATGAAGAGGAACAGTTGGTTCCATCGTTAACAATTAGTTCATTGTATAGATTACGCGTTCATCAAAATATATACAATTATATTAGATAAAAAACTCAAACACCAATTCAGTGTTTGCATATGAGATTACCAAAATGCAAATTAGATGCAACCGAAGACACCAAAAACTCTCGAGTGGGACAAACAGGTTCAAAGGTTTTTTTCCACATCCCGCACAGATCCCCCCGATAAAAAACTACTTCAAAGAATTAAAGACAAAACCCCCAAAAAAGGGGAACACACTATACAATTTCTCATGAATGAGGATATATGTGTAATATTTTTTCACGACCAGGGCAACACACCGCACCCACACTCAATTAGGTCTAATAAAAGGTGATGGTAATGATAATGTTAAAGAGGCCTTACCTAGCGAGTCCCTAGGGCCCACCGGAGATTACCCCTTTACCCTCTCCCTCCCCCCCTTTCCCCGACCATTTCTACTAGCTCATGACCCGACCTTGTAACCTTTGCATGTACATTCAACCGATTAAATTGATTAAGGAACTATAATCTTTTTTTCCGGGGATCTTTAAAAAAAAATCGGAAAAATACAGTGATTTTGAGGAAAACAGGCAAAGGCGATATAAAAATTTTGTGTTGGAATTTTGATATTTATTTGCTATAAGCAGTCATTTATTATATGCAGTGTATCTGAAATCTCATGCTAATTCTTAAACCATTAAAAAAAAACAAAAAACATACATGATTCGTACATAATCAATATGACAAGC
>NC_051419.1:20024391-20024475 GCF_015228065.2 Penaeus monodon | reverse complement strand
AAGGAGGGATGTAAAAATAAAGAATGAGACGTGAGAGAAGACAAAAAATTATGTGGACGAGTAATGCGAATGAATGATAGGAGA
>NC_051419.1:20023971-20024170 GCF_015228065.2 Penaeus monodon | reverse complement strand
TCTTGGCACGAACCACCCGGCCAAACTGAAGTTCAAAGAAAACAGGAATTGCTTTAAGTGTCCAGCGCACGACAAGAGTTGATATACTCATTAGCGTTAATGAACCCGTAATTAGAGCCTGGGTACAGGAGGACGGAGGTTGGGTAGTGGGGGGGGGGGAGGTAAGATTTGAGGGATGAGGCTGGCGGAGTCGGGATTA
>NC_051419.1:20023686-20023910 GCF_015228065.2 Penaeus monodon | reverse complement strand
TTGGGGACTTCAGTGGGAGGAAGTAAAGTTTGGGGAATGGAAGCGAGGAGAGAAGAGGAAGACAAGAAAAGCACTATCTCCTGAAGGATAAACAGGTTATTGCTTCTTCGCCGTGGGTACCATTCGTTACCGCTTAATGGTATTAGAAGGAGGGGTTTCTATGGTACGAATACATGCGACGGTACTGCGCCTCGGCGGTCTCTCGGTCGGGGATGGAGACGTAA
>NC_051419.1:20022817-20023626 GCF_015228065.2 Penaeus monodon | reverse complement strand
TTGCAAGAATCATAATGATTTCGTTCAAGGCGAATAGTGCAAAAAATAATAATATTGTCTGATATGATGAAGAGGAACAGTTGGTTCCATCGTTAACAATATTAGTATCATTGTAGCTAGATTACAGCGTTCATCAAAATCATATACAATATATATTCAGATAAACAAAACTCAAACACAAATTCAGTGTTTGCATATGAGATTACCAAAATGCAAATTAGATCGCAACCGCAAGACACCAAACTCTCTCAGAGTGGCACTAAACAGGTTCAAAGGTTCTTCCACATCCAGCACAGATCCCACCAGATAAAGACATACTTCAAGAGAGATTAATGACAAAGCCACCAACAAGGGGAACACACCTATACAATTACTTCATGAATGAGGATATATGTGTAATATATTTTCACGAAGCAGACAACACACACGCACCGACACTCTAATTAGGTCTAATTAATGGTGATGATAATGATAATGATGCTAATGAGTGCCTTACCTAGCGAGTCCATAGGCCTACCGGAGATTACCCTTTACCCTCTCCCTCCCCCCCTTTCCCCCGACCATTTCTACTAGCTCATGACCTGACCTTGTAACCTTAGCAGTGTACATTCAAACGCGATTAAATTGATTAATGGATACTATAATCTTTTCTTCCAGGGTGATCATTTAAACTCGAGAAAAATACAGTGATTTTGAGGAACTACATGTCCAATGGCGATATAAATTATGTGTTGGAATTTTGATATTGATTCTGCTATAAGCAGTCATTTATTGTATGCAGTGTATCTGAAATACTCAATGCTAATTCT
>NC_051419.1:20018504-20018675 GCF_015228065.2 Penaeus monodon | reverse complement strand
GAGAAGGGGAAACCAAAAGAGTAATAGAGACAGAACAACAATAAATGAGCCAATCTGGGCCCAAAGCACCCATGCCCTGAGAAGCTGCCGTGCAAACACCTCCCTTCCTCCCTCCCTGCGACGCCGCCTGTCCAGGGATGGCGCCGGGAGGGAGGTGACCGGCAGAAAGGA
>NC_051419.1:20016929-20018466 GCF_015228065.2 Penaeus monodon | reverse complement strand
AGGAATATGCTTTAAGGTGTGCGTTATATGTAGCCCGGGTATTTTTTTGCATATTGGTAATGAGACAAGGAATATAATGAAGCCGATATTAGAATAACAATAATGGTAGACATAGTGGTAAATGCAGTTTGTAATTGTCAGGCTGTTTAGGCAGAGAAAGACTGCGACAGGTAACAGGTAAACAGACAGCGAGAGAGTGAGACATGGGAAGGAAATAAACAATATTAAAAAAGTGAGACTTACGATACATGTGAAAAGACGTGAAACCAAAGCGGAGAAAAGGCGAAAAGATAAAGAGAGAGAGAAAATATATATCAAGGGCAAGAAACCCAACCTTTCATCAACCCGGAAATAACAAGAGCTCCCAGGCGGAAGTCTCCTCCCCCCCCTCCCACTCCTTCCCCTCAGCTCCCTGACTTTTCTCTCTTCCTCTCTTCCACTTTCCCTCTTCCCCTTACCCCCTCACACCTTCTTCTTCCCTCTTCTTACCTTCCATTCCCTCATTACCTCTCAGTTCACTCCCCCTTCCCCAACCTCCCTCGCCGTTTTCTCTTCTCCCTCCCCATCCCCATCCTCTCACACCCCCTTCCTGCCCCGCTCCCACCCCTATCCCCTCCACAAATTCTAAAGGAAACGGTGTCACAAGATCCACAAGGTAGACCCCAGAAAGACAAAAAAAAACACCCCAAAGACCCCCAGAAAGGTTCCAAAAGACCCCAGGGCGACCCCGGAAGGCCCCCAGAAGGCGCCAGGTGGAGGCACAATGCCCGAGATCAGGCGCCGAGGCCCTTGAGACGCTGCGTCTGGTCGGGGATCAGGCGAGCGAGGAAATGAGCGGAGGAAGAGCTGTCTTGAAGCTTGGTTTTCTCGCCATTTCGTTTGACTGTGAATGTTATTTTCTTCTCATGCTTAAGTGTTTCGAGATTTGTTCTTTTTTTTTAAGGGTTCCGGTTCTTTGTGGGGAGGTTATTTGTTTGTTTGTAGGTTTGTTCGTGTTTTTATTTTCTTTGCTTGGAGTTTGTCTTCTTTTCATATTTATGCTATGTAGTTAATTCGTTCATTTATTGGCTCTATCTATTTATGTATTTTTTATTTTCGATTTTTTTTACTCCACTCCATTCTTATTGCATCTTTGTTATCAATTTCAAGTTTTATGCTCTATTAATATATGGCTTTCGTCTTGCTTATACTTATTTATTTATTTCGGAACTGTCGAATGATATGATAATGAATTGTTTTTAAATTATGGTGATGACATTAGGATTATCACACATTTTCATCTTATATTAATTATGGTGATTTTAATATCAGTATCAGTAATGATGTCATAAATAATGGCAATCGTAATAATGACTGTTATTATTATATCGATTGTGTTATATTCGTCATGGTAATGTTAATATTAATTGCACACATAGTAACAACAATAATGACATTAGATAACGAATTAGATAATAAGTACCATAGCCAAAACAGAGACAAACAAACAAAGCATTACAAACGAAGTGGTATATTTACCCATTATCTAACAACATAA
>NC_051419.1:20016736-20016845 GCF_015228065.2 Penaeus monodon | reverse complement strand
CCCAGATAAATGAACCTGACAGAGGAATCCGCCATATGTGCGATGCCCTGAGGGTATATGGGGGAAAAGAGGTGTAGATTTTTTTCTGTGTGTTTGTGTGCGTGTTCGC
>NC_051419.1:20016359-20016576 GCF_015228065.2 Penaeus monodon | reverse complement strand
CGTCATAATAATCCTTTTCAGTAACGCTATTACTCCTACCATCTTACCATATAGTTCTGTTCTTTTTTTCTATTGTAATCATTATCACCTATATAGTCTTCATCATCATTCTTATCTTTGAAACTTTCCTTTTGCTTTCCTCACAATACTGAAAAGTGAGAGAGTAACCGAACATTGATTTTCGTCATGAAATTCCTTATGATTATCTCACACATTT
>NC_051419.1:20015839-20016126 GCF_015228065.2 Penaeus monodon | reverse complement strand
AGCCTAATTTAGATAACACATCTCCAATACCCAACCTGCCCTTAAAAGACCCACGTCCCTCTATCCCGCTCGGATCCCACGCGTTGCGCTCAGCATTATATCCGTGTTACGTTCTCGACATTAGCTACGCTCGGTCGCTTGTCAGTACCGCCTGCGATGTGATTAGAGCAAAAGGCTTAAGTTATTTGATGTTATCATTATTTCTAATCTTCTCTGGACCTCGACCGTGATTATTTTTGTGGTTAATTAGTGTAATGGCTGGACATGGTGGAGCCCCCGCGCAACTC
>NC_051419.1:20015621-20015822 GCF_015228065.2 Penaeus monodon | reverse complement strand
TTGATGTTGTTATTAAGGCTTTTAAATACTTTTATAGTTATTTTTTTATAACTTATTAACGTTTATTATTTCCATTGTGCTTATTCAGCTTTGGTTTTATTTAGAGCTGCAGAATTAAAAGAGGAAACATGTGTATCATAAAACGGAGATGTATATGTTGCAAAAGAGGTAACGATGCACAGAAGAATAAACGTGGTACTT
>NC_051419.1:20015029-20015382 GCF_015228065.2 Penaeus monodon | reverse complement strand
AAATGAAATAAAGGAAATTCCAGTCTACAAGGACTCAATACACGACTCCTGCGTACCCCCATTCTTTATCTCTCCTTTTCGAAAATCGAATAAAAAAAAATCTTGTACTGGATATGATTTTAAAAATCGTAAAAAAAACAGACTTAAAGTCAAACTTCCGTGTTATATTACTGTGATATATAGCTCTTTTAAGACACCGTTAAAATTCTCAGGACATGTGTTTATTTCTTGCAGTTTTATGGCTTTCTTATCTCGTGTATCCGAAACTTTATTTCTTATCCTCCACTTTATGGAGGAATATATGTGCATATAATATGCACTGCATCTGCACATACAAACATAGAGATTAAAGA
>NC_051419.1:20014588-20014835 GCF_015228065.2 Penaeus monodon | reverse complement strand
CCACAGTGCCAGAACCAAGCTTTCGGAAAAATATCATAAGTGGAAGAAGAATCCAGCTGATCGCTCTCCTCGTCATTGTGTGTAAATGTAGAGGTCTCGAAGACACGTTTCATTAGCATACATATGGCCACAAGACACAAGACATGAGGCGAAAGGTTGATTTTTTTTATTTTTTTTAAGGATGGGAGGGGAGGTAAGAGACTCTGGAGACAAAAGGTCGACTTTTTTTGGGGGGAGAGAGGGGGAA
>NC_051419.1:20014395-20014501 GCF_015228065.2 Penaeus monodon | reverse complement strand
GATATTGAGAATGCTCAGGTGACCGAGTCGGTAGATAAAGGACGAGAGGGGTGTGTGAATTTGATGAAATGTTCCTCTTTATCGTGGGGGGGGGGCCTTTTTAGCA
>NC_051419.1:20013675-20013864 GCF_015228065.2 Penaeus monodon | reverse complement strand
CATCTGCGACGTTCCTATCCAGATTTACCGGTTTCCTTTATCCCAAACACCCAAGACGCGATAATTATAACTTTCAGCTGAACATATAACATAACAGGTCTTATTACACTACGTTACGATAAGGCCGCCTATGCATAATATTAAATCATCGTGGGAGTTTTTTTGTTGTGGATGACGTCATCAAGTCTC
>NC_051419.1:20013539-20013629 GCF_015228065.2 Penaeus monodon | reverse complement strand
GGTTGGAGTTTGGGTTTCGGTTTTATTTAGCGATCAGAGGTGATTCATATTAATTTGGAGGTTGTTAAGGAAAATGTGTATATTTAGGGG
>NC_051419.1:20013231-20013364 GCF_015228065.2 Penaeus monodon | reverse complement strand
AGGCACGGAAAATGATGTTTTCGTTCTGGAATTTCGTCTTGAAAGAGATTTCATATTGTTTTATATCCTAACCCCCTTCACACGTTTCCCCAGGTATCAGACCAAACCCCCTTACTTTCCCCAGGTAATGACA
>NC_051419.1:20012711-20013163 GCF_015228065.2 Penaeus monodon | reverse complement strand
TTCTCTTCCCATAGCTCGGGGGGGGGGGATGTCCCCTCCTCCCTCTTTTCCTTCCCACCCCCTCCCCCCCCACACTCCCATCCCCCCCCTTATCCCACCACCTACCGTCCCTTCCTCCCCCTTCCTTTCCTCCCCCCCTCTCATCCCCTTCTCTCGTCCTCATCTCTCCCCTTTCCCTCTTGGTCTCCACGTCCCTTCGCTCCTTTCCTCCCCCCCCCCTCTCCCCTTTCTGTTTCCACCCTCTTCGCCCTTTCTTTCTCTTTCTCCTCGTACCTACCATTTCTCTCCCCGCCTCTCCTTCCATATCCGACTGACTGTTTTAAAATTTAATGAGACGCGTATCAAAGTTCTTCTCTCTCTTAACTGCTTTTGGGGTGATCGGGGTTGTGAGGTGCGCTCATCACCCCCTCTTCTCAAAAAAAGTATGCTTATGGGAGGAATCTAGGGGAATT
>NC_051419.1:20012182-20012662 GCF_015228065.2 Penaeus monodon | reverse complement strand
TTTTTAGGGGAATGGGGGAGGGCGCTCATGTGGGTCTAAGATAAGGACGGGGGTGTTTAGGAGAGCGATTGAATTAACTTCTAGGAGAAAAGGGGAGGGGCAAATATAGGGTAAAGGGAAAAGAGATTACAGGAAAATAGGGAATCGGATCGTAAGAAAAGGGGCGAAAGGGTTTTAGAAGGAAGAGGAAATAGTTCTACTCTAAGCTCTAGTATAGACGGGATAATAAAACAAGATTTAGGGGAAGAGGTGAGGTGGTTTTAGTGAAAATAGGAGAGGCGTCTGGAAGGAAAGGAGGAAGGTGTGTGTATGGTTCGGGAGGTCAGAGCGCCCTCTAAAAGAAAGAGATGTAAGCCAATCCCTTGGCTTATCGCCCTTAGGCGTAGGTGGGAGGGAAGGGAGTGGAAGGGGGGGGGGCAAGGGGCGTGTAATTTGAGTCCGAGAATGGCGTGGTCTCTAATGTTTCATCTATCATATCTA
>NC_051419.1:20011859-20012133 GCF_015228065.2 Penaeus monodon | reverse complement strand
TTGCCTGGGCCTCCGTGCTATCTTCTCATGCCTCCATATTTTATCTTCGTTTTATTTATTAAATCTGATGCACAATTTTTCCCTTTCTCTTAAACCCTCAAGAAGTATTTTTTCTTTTTCTTTTTTTCCTGCTTGCCTGTTCCCTCCGAACTACTCCTCTTGTCCCCTTTTCGTTTCTGTTTGCTTTCATTCCTCCTCGTGGCACCCTCATTTTCCATATTAGAGGTTGCATCTTGAGAGAGACAAAGCATCGCATTCGTGTGTGTCTCGACGG
>NC_051419.1:20006443-20006740 GCF_015228065.2 Penaeus monodon | reverse complement strand
CGGCCCCTAACCGATCTGCCGTGTCCGCGCACATCCTCCACGTGTGAGTGCGCGAGCCTCGGCTACAACCGTAAATCAGACTCGGAAAAGAGCCGCGTCTTTTTTTCGTTCCCTGATCCCCGGGAGACGAGCGCTGAATTCCGATGAGACAAGGCCTGTCAGGGTGATAAGTTGGCAGAGTGACCTCCCCGCGCGAGGGGGGGGGAGGGGGGAGAAGGGAATGAGGGAAGAAATGACGAAGGGGGGGAAAAAGACTGGTACGGCAGGTAGATGTACTTTGCATATATGTGGTAATGA
>NC_051419.1:20005747-20005827 GCF_015228065.2 Penaeus monodon | reverse complement strand
AGAGACGAAACAGCGATAAGCATGCACACACGGAACCACAAATCACCCAAGAATGTTCGCACCAAGATGCGAAGAAAGCA
>NC_051419.1:20005497-20005684 GCF_015228065.2 Penaeus monodon | reverse complement strand
CCGAGCGACAGACAAACATCTCTAGCGAGGAGACGCGATGGAGACGAACCCCATCTGAGCTTCTGCGACAATCTTATCTGCCGGGATAATCTTGCAAGGATCAGCCTCAGTCTTCCTCCTCTGTGTATTCGGCAATCCGCGTCCCGTTGCTCGCGCGTCCCGTTGCTCGTTCCCGTTGCTTTGCTGC
>NC_051419.1:20005353-20005435 GCF_015228065.2 Penaeus monodon | reverse complement strand
TCAAACTTGTCCATCTTTTTTGTGGTTTCTGGTCATTTGTTCAACAATTTCGTTCGTTTTTCGCTGCTTCCCTCAGTCATCT
>NC_051419.1:20004491-20004814 GCF_015228065.2 Penaeus monodon | reverse complement strand
AACCTCAACACACCTAAAACCACTGTTACGCGCGCGTACGCGCGCGTTGGAATATATTCCACGTTGTTTCCTTTCCTCAGTCTGTCTGTGTAGCTATCATCCATTCTATCTATCTGTTGCTATTATCCATTTCCCTCCATCTTCCCCTTTTCCCTTCAAGGAATCTCTCAAAGGTACACTTAATTATTCAAGTTTAATTAATCTGTTTCCCCTCGTGCAACTCTCGCAGTGCACACAGGAATGCAAGGGGAAACATGGGAGACTGCATGAGCAAACAGTTAATCATGAACTTGTAAACATTCGCCCAACTGAACTACTCATGT
>NC_051419.1:20001555-20002226 GCF_015228065.2 Penaeus monodon | reverse complement strand
CTTGTGCTATTATGTATGTAATGTTATATCTTCTACTCCCTTATATCGTTTTCGCTTCGCGCCTTTCGAGTCGTTTTTCTGACGCCGTTGTGTTCGACGAAAGGGCGTCGGATCCGAGCCCTGTGTTCTGCTCGAGAGAGGAGGCATCCTAGCCACGCACAGGTGGATTCCTGCGTCTGCTTTCCTGCCATTCCTTCCGTCCGCGGCGTCAAGGGATCAGACCGGCACGTCGGTGTCCTTCCTTACACTCGCCTTCGCCCTTAAGGGTCTCTGTAACACGTTAGAGTGTAGGGATTTCCGTTCTTGTCGCCGCGCGTGGGAGAACGCTGTGATGCCTCAGCGAGAGTCGAGATTCATTCGTAGATAAGCGGATTAAGGAGGCGTTTAGAGCCTGAAGACGGGGCTTAAGAGAACGACGAGGCGTCCGAGATCCTACCACATGTCAGGATAACGACGCTTAACAGTCGTCTTAAGGAGTCGTAATGGTCAGTGGTTCTTTATTTTCCTTGACTGATGAACGATCGCCCGTGTGGAAACGAGACGGCGAAAAGGGGTGATGCCGGGAAGATGGTTGCCGGATTCGCGGATTCATGCGGATTGATAAACTAGCCGAGTGGATGGCATTGCTTGGCGCTTCCAGTTGACTTAATTATCAATTCAAGGAAAGCCGG
>NC_051419.1:20001188-20001520 GCF_015228065.2 Penaeus monodon | reverse complement strand
GGTGCTTCACATCAGTAAATCAACAAAATTCATTTGCAAATCGTGAACGGCTGTCCCTCGAATGCTAAGGAGAGAACACGCACCGGGGGCTTGACCAATCCTTGACAATACGGAGCTTCCACGAACGTAAACAAATCCCGAATCCTGATTTACAAGAACGCGCCTTCATCCGCGTGGGTGATTGGTAAGAGACTCGTGAATGGCGCCTTTCGGTCCAGAGGAATTTCGGTTAACGGAGAGATGATGGTTTGCTGGGGGAAGAAAGGAAATTGCTTTTTCATTATGGGAGAGGCAACATGTGGAAGAGTGTCTGCGCCATCTGCGAGTAGGTA
>NC_051419.1:20000801-20000875 GCF_015228065.2 Penaeus monodon | reverse complement strand
GTCCGTGTGCGTGCAGGTGTGTTTTATGTGTGTGCGCAAAGTACAAGCAAGAATGGGAAGACTTTTCGTTTTTC
>NC_051419.1:19999908-20000085 GCF_015228065.2 Penaeus monodon | reverse complement strand
ATGAACTCATTATTAAATGAAATTAAATATAATCAAGTACTATTGTACCTATGTAATAATAGATAAAGATAACAAAGAAATAACGGAAATGAAAAAATAAGGGGAAAGCTTTCGCTATTACGATAATCAAGAAAATGACAAGGCGCTTTTCCCAGATTTCAAGGAGAAGTCAAGAGC
>NC_051419.1:19999231-19999539 GCF_015228065.2 Penaeus monodon | reverse complement strand
GAAATTTGACTTATTCAGGACCCGCAGCCTGCACAGAGGGCGTACGAATGCCGGTGCTCACCCTCCCCCTGTACCAGAGGTTGTGGCTCTTAATGAACTCTCGTCGCGGAAGAATTAATGCATTCGAGTACAAATTTGTAAACATTGGTTCCCTCTTGTTCATATTTTGCCAGATCTTGAATGTCTCACTCTTGGCGTGGCGCTTTGGGGCGTGTTTGCTTGCGAATGTGCTTGTTAATAGGGAAATCCGGTCTTGCTTAATTCCCTGTTTTTTGAGTTTGGGTTTTTGGGGGGAGGGTTGGTGGTAA
>NC_051419.1:19998529-19999200 GCF_015228065.2 Penaeus monodon | reverse complement strand
AAAGTATGTTTTAATAACTTTAACTTATTTACGTGCCTGCAGTTTATAATTTATTCATGAATAATAATAATTATACACGCAAGCTATATCTGTGTTATTGTTTGATTATTCACTCATGTATAAGTGCATAATCTATGCATATATTCAGGTATAGGTACAAATACACACACGCTGTATCTCTGCAAATCTTGTATCCGTTTGTGTTCAACACGAACCCAGCAGCAAAGTCACCTAAGCAACATGTGTGAACCTCACCTTCTCTGCAAACCCAGGAGCGTGCACACATATTCATATATGACAAAAAACGCACACATATGTTTATTAACAAACACCCGACCCCGAGAACAGCAGCCTCCCCTTCTCCTCTCGCGTGACGTCATCAGTTGCTCCGACATTTTAACAGGTTTTGTGCAAATCACGAGAGTATATTTGCATAATTCATCCAGGCCGTGTTTGGCTGCCCCCTTCTGTCAGCGTCGGGAGGGAAGGGAGATAAAATCAACGCCGCAATCAGTCCAGGTGAATGGGCTGCGCTGGACCGGCGACGCGGCTGGGGGAGGCCGGGGAGAAGCCGTCGCAGGGGTTGTAAAGGCGGTGGTTATTGATTTGATATTAATGCTCGTATCGGTGTTTGTGATGTTTTCGTATGATGCTGTAAGCGTGGTTGTTTT
>NC_051419.1:19997544-19997795 GCF_015228065.2 Penaeus monodon | reverse complement strand
GTGGCCAACTTATCTCCCTTAGTGTCAGAGTGACATCGAGTTAATTATTATATTGACAATTAATAAGAAAAATGTGACGGCTTTGAAGGGGTGAGGGAAACGGCTTTCCTGTCCCTGGCTTGCCTCTTTCCCTTTGCCCCTCTATATTGTTCTTTTCTATATCCCGTTTGAAGAAATGTTTGCATGGGTGGCTTCAAACAAAGCAAGTGCATTCTTTTTCAAATTATCTACATGATGTAGGATTGTTAACT
>NC_051419.1:19996637-19996891 GCF_015228065.2 Penaeus monodon | reverse complement strand
CGACCAAACATTACATCATCATTTAGATGTTTAAGTAAGAAAATAATCATAATGATGACGATATTTCGAGCCATAAACAAATGGAGAATTTTGATGCTCCTTCTCCCAAAGCTCACAAGTAATGGATCTCGGATATAAATTTCCTTTTGGTATTTATTGCGATGGAATTATGGGCCGCGAGGCTGGAAGCATATTTATGGCGAATAAACCCGTCAGATGTTTTTTTTTTTTTTTGGGGGGGGGGTTCCTATCTC
>NC_051419.1:19996004-19996294 GCF_015228065.2 Penaeus monodon | reverse complement strand
GATGGTTCTGTAGTATATACTGTGCATGAGTGAGCGTCTCTGCGTCGCATTTCTAAACATATCAGAGTAGACACATGCTGTATAATGTGAATAAAACTCTAATGCGCGGTGCATCTATCACATAGATAAGCAGAAGACCTTGGAATTGTTAAGAAGAAGCACTAGAACATAGCAAAAAGGAAACTCAGCATCATAGCACAGGCATACAAAGTTTGCGTGCTGTAGATATAAATGCTGCATATCTGTGACGAATGTGTTATCTTTTGTTGGTTTCGAATATAGTGGAGGAA
>NC_051419.1:19995614-19995793 GCF_015228065.2 Penaeus monodon | reverse complement strand
TTGCTTGCGTGTGTGTTTGGGTGTGCCTAATGTATGAATAGGCACCTTGATAAAAAACGCTACCTGAAGTAGATTATATGTGATAATGATAATAAATGTGATAGGTTTAAATGTAAAGATTTATCTTAGTGTCTCATTGTTCCTCCTGTTCACCCCAAGATTTAACGCCTTTCCGTTCT
>NC_051419.1:19994739-19995080 GCF_015228065.2 Penaeus monodon | reverse complement strand
ACCTTGACAAACAGCTGTCACGTATGTCTACACTATCTACATACCTATAGTGTTTTCTTTCCTCACCTTATATATTTTCTTTTTATATTCGAATTTCCGAACAAATCGACGACTATATCAACAAAAGTCTGTAGGGGGAGGGGGAGTGAGGGGTCCCTCCTCTACCTGACCGCCTTTTGTTTTCACGATACGGAAGAGGCGTGCTGAGAGGGGGAGGAAAGGGGGGGGAGGGGCGTCACGTTTGGGAAGTTATGCGAACGTGGGAAAAAAATTACATGTGCAGGTTAGGAACTTTCTTTTCTGGGCCTGAGCCTCTCTGGCTGTGATTATCCGGAACTGCG
>NC_051419.1:19993952-19994161 GCF_015228065.2 Penaeus monodon | reverse complement strand
AAGATAAGCGGGGGCTGCACGCTCAGTGTAAGCAGAAATGTTTCTGAATTTCCAAGTCTGTTTCGGAATCTCTGAAAACTGCTTTGTTTACGAGCTTTGCTTATACAGAATTGTTTGTTCTATAAAAATTAAAACGAGCATTTGAGAAGGTAGTAGGTATGGGGGCAAGACAACTATTGGAAAGTGTGTGGTGGTTAAATGCTTAAATC
>NC_051419.1:19993460-19993678 GCF_015228065.2 Penaeus monodon | reverse complement strand
GGGATACAAAGCATTTTCTTTGTTACAGTTTGTAAGTAAGACTGTGGTGAAATGTTACATCTCTCATGACACATTCAGGCATCTAAATCGCCCTTTCGACTTCAACCTCGAAAAAAAGAGAAAAAAACGAAGGAAATCTAAAACAAAAATGCTGAACCACAAAGGCAAACAGAACCAAAATCAGGCGAATAAATAAAGGCAAAACAGACAAATAAACT
>NC_051419.1:19992809-19993434 GCF_015228065.2 Penaeus monodon | reverse complement strand
CCTCACAAACCTCCGTCTCCTCGCCCTTGCACACACACGCCCGCCTCACGTTCGCATAACACTGGCGGCGACGGTGGCTCGGCGCTCTCCAAACAAAAGACGGTCCTTGCGCCGAAACAAAAGACGAACTCGGTAGCGCAAAGCAAAGGAATTGTAAAAAGGGGCGTCGTGAAAATATGTGTGACTGCGAATTAATTGTATGCGGATGAATTATTTGAGCAATAGATGGAATTAAAAAAAATAAAGGAATCACAGAAAGGGTGTCGGAAAATATGTGTGACTTCGAATTAATTGTATGTGGATGAATCGCTTAATCATTTGATGGAATTAGTGAGGCGAACACAAAAGCGAAAAGTAAAGGAAATATAGAAAGCGTGAAAATATGTTTGAATGTGGATGAACGGTTTCATAAATGGAATTAACGAGACGAACACAGTTGCGAAAAGTATAGTTATAGGAATAATTATAGGAAAGGCTCCGTTAAAATTTGTATGACCGCGAATTGATTGCTAGATAATTCGATAGAATTAATTATTGTTGTTAGAGGATTGTGTGGTTAATACGAGAATAAGGTATTAATCTGGGAAATGAAGTACTAGATTGGATGTAGATATGACAAATCAGT
>NC_051419.1:19992489-19992591 GCF_015228065.2 Penaeus monodon | reverse complement strand
GCGATGATACTTCTTCAAACAAGGGATTAAGCAATGTCACTGCTTTTTATTTACCTTTGTATTTTTAAAATCTTTACATAACCTTTGTGTCCGTATGATCAG
>NC_051419.1:19992071-19992292 GCF_015228065.2 Penaeus monodon | reverse complement strand
CGGCGAAAACAACGCACAACGAACAAACGCACAACACCCGCAAGGCAGATCGCAAAAGACCCTCAGTTCCATAAACAAATACACTCGCAGCATATACGTGAAGGCAAACAAACACAAAGTCCTTCGCCGCTCGTTCTTGCTTCAGATTCTATTTGCATAATTTTTCATACATGGCAAGCGCTTAAAAAAAAAAAAGTCTTATTGTTGTGGCGGTGAGTCAG
>NC_051419.1:19991868-19992031 GCF_015228065.2 Penaeus monodon | reverse complement strand
TTTTAATAAATGAAATACTATTTATTTGATTGATGGTGAAGGTTTCTGAAATATATATTTGCGGATTAGTCATTCTGAGGTATTTTGTTTTTTTGTTTTGTGATTGTACTTTTTTTTTGGGGGGGGGAGTTATTACTAAAATTTTATACATACACTGTGTCGT
>NC_051419.1:19991327-19991508 GCF_015228065.2 Penaeus monodon | reverse complement strand
GTTCATAGGTTAGATACTGTTTTTATATGTGGAAAAGAGAGAGAAAATATCTTAACTTTATGACTGTGTCTATCTATTATTATCCAAGATTAACTTTACTGTTTATTGAAGTAAGTTTTTTCTATAATCAAGATCTCTATTTGTATGTTTTTATTATCAATGCCCTTATTATTAATATAAG
>NC_051419.1:19990869-19991300 GCF_015228065.2 Penaeus monodon | reverse complement strand
TAAATCCAAGCAAATTCTTGCAAGGGCGAACTACTTCGTATATTAACATCACCATTAATGCTGTCACTTATCCATCATTGGTTATTAGCGATTGTATAATTTGGCATTGTTGTTGTCATTACTAAAAATGTCTTTATTTGCATTGTTAATGACAAAATACATTTACGTGTTCATAAAATCAGTATAGAAGAAAATTGCCCTCTCCCAATAAACCCGTTTTGTGTATGAAAATGCCTGCCTCCATTAACATCAATATCGAAAGGAGAAAGACGTATGTTGATCCCTCTTAAAAATTAGATTCCATTTTTTTTTCCAAATGAGAGATTTCCATATCCCTCCCCTACGCACTGGCTTAATCACACGTTAAACCGAGGGCAGAAGGCGGGGTTTCTGCATTTGAATACTGGATCTTGCGGGTGGTTTAGCTTTAT
>NC_051419.1:19988466-19988575 GCF_015228065.2 Penaeus monodon | reverse complement strand
TTATTATTGTTATGGCTTCGTTATATTCACTTTAGAGTTTGAATGTTTTGTTGTTGTTGTCGTTTTTGTTTTCATAATGTTTATGCGTATAGTCATCGTAATTGTTTCT
>NC_051419.1:19988266-19988385 GCF_015228065.2 Penaeus monodon | reverse complement strand
CAGTGGCTGTTGTCTAAGGTGCTCGAGTACTGCCCAAGTGTTTTGGAGTTGACCGATAGATCCTGTAGAACGAGGCTGTCTATTACTCTACGTCCGTCCACCTCATAATAAATTATGTA
>NC_051419.1:19986811-19987877 GCF_015228065.2 Penaeus monodon | reverse complement strand
CGGGGATCCTTCCCTCCACCGCCCTCCGTCTCCTTTAATTTCCATCCTCTCCTAACCCTCCCTACCCCTCCCCACCCTCTCCCCTATACCCTTCCTTCTGCCCCCAACCCTTCCTTCGCCTACATTCTTACTTTCCCTCCATCCACCTTTTTTTCCTGCCGTCCCTATTCCCTCCTCCGCCTTTGCTTTTCTCTATCCCACTTCCTTATTTTCCCTTTCCACATCTTCCCCTAACATCTTCTCTTCCTTAAACCTCCTTCACCCCCTTCTCCCTACTTTTCCCTTTCTCTATTCTTCCTACCTGTCCCTCCTTACCTTCTGCTTCCACCCTCCCCTCCTTACCCTCTCTCCTCCACCTTTCCCTGCCTTACCCTTCACTTTAAGTTTACCCTCCCCTCCAACCTGCCCCCTTTTCACCCTTCACCCTACCTTTATCCTCCCTCCATTCTCACCCTTTCTTCCGTTAGTCTTCCCTCCATCCACCACCACCCCTGCTTCCTCTCCCCTCCACCCCTTTCATTCCCTTTTCTCCTCCACCCACTCCACACTTCTATTCTCCACCTCATACCACAACCCCCCTCCATTTCCCATCATCTGCCCTTCCTTCTCTTACCCTTTACCTTAGTCACCCCCCTCCCCCCCACCACCGATATTCCAAGTGTGCCTTCCACTCCTTGCCTTTCCCCCACTCCACCCTCCCTTCTTTATCCCTCCACCTTACATTTCCACACCTTCCACCTACCCCTCCATTCCATCCACCACCCACGCCCCTCCCCTGCCCTCCACCCCTATTTTCACCCCCCCCCCCCCTCCATTCCATCCACCACCCACGCCCCTCCCCTGCCCCCCACCCCTATTTTCACCCCCCCTCCCGCCCCCGCCCATCGGCCTCCCCGTGGGAACTCGTCCCCCGACCTCGCCGACGAGACTCGAGTTCCTGCCTTGCTTCCTCGCACCTTCTCCTTCGTCTTCTGGTTATTCCTATGTCCTTTGTGTCCCTTTTCGTGATTTTGGTTAATTGTTTTGCATTTCATTATTCATTTATTCATTTTGTGTATAGACTATA
>NC_051419.1:19986279-19986758 GCF_015228065.2 Penaeus monodon | reverse complement strand
AGCAGTCCAGTTCTAATTCAAAATAGCCTTTGAATTAATCAGTTCCAATTCGATTCAGTTCATTTGTAAAAACAAATAAAACGTTCCTGTTCAGTTAAATCCATTACTGTCGACATTTCATGCAATTAAAATGCGTTCAATTCAAAAGCATCTTCAGTCTATCCAGTGACATTGATCTCGCGAAGTGAAATAACGAGTAAAAGTTCAGATTTACTTAAAATACGTATAAGATTTTTTTGTGATAGCAGACTATATATTTTAATGTAATTTTGAGAATACTGTGTTAGTTCCTATACATCAATGAATTCAGTAATAACACTACAAAATAATGTTTTTATCATTTCAATCGCCACTTCACATCAAGTCAGACATCAGTTTCAGTTATATTCAGTTTGAATTCCAGTTCACGCTTTTTAGAATAAATTTCAATTTTTTTCCTATTCATTTCGTTATTAGCCTGGTTCCTGTTACGTATGTGT
>NC_051419.1:19985667-19986102 GCF_015228065.2 Penaeus monodon | reverse complement strand
CCTTACGATCTTGGCGTTTTTAATTTGTGTTACTTGCGGTTATTTCTAAAGATCACGTACATCATCATTAATAACAGCTTTCCCTTATGTTCTTTTCACTTTCCTAGCCCCGTCCCCTTCTCATCGCCCCCCCCCCCGCTCTTTCTCTTCCTCTGTAACTTTATATCCCCCCCCCCCCCCCGTTATAAGCAACAGGTTAGTATTTCTCGTTTTTTTCTCTCTTTTTTCTCTTTGTTCACTTTCATTCAGGGTCTTCCTTTTGTACAAGTTATTGTATGCTACTCTATTATCTTTCTCCTCGCTGTGGTTTTCTTTTTTCTTATTTGTTGTTTTTAGGATAATTGTTTTTGTTTTATCTTCTCTGTATTGATAATTCTTTGTTGTCAGCACTTGTTTTAATCTTTTGGCGCTATTAATTCAGTATCTATTACAATC
>NC_051419.1:19984902-19985490 GCF_015228065.2 Penaeus monodon | reverse complement strand
TGTTATCATTATTACAGTATTTATTATTACAATATCTGATACAGTATTCATTATTATCATTACTAGTATATATGTTATTGCAGTTGCTTTTACAGTTATTGAGTGATTTAGTACAGTAACTATTACTGTTTTAATGATACCTGTTGTTATTATTGCTATTATTACTGCTGATAATATTAAGGCTAACCGTTGTATTTTATTATAACCAATGATATTTTTGCCATATTCTGTTTATTCATATTATTTTGATTTTTTACGGTGTATTTCCAGTATAATTTTCATATTCATCGTTATCATCCTTAGTGATAAGTATCTTACATTTATCGTCATCACAATCCTATTATTATTAGATGAAATGAAAGGCGATTATGATTATCATTGCCCGTGTTTCATATTAACAAAAGGTTTTCGTTCACAGTTCGTTGCAAATGCATTTAAAAGGGTTTTATCGTGGATCCAAGAGGATTATCGTAACTTCATATTTTTAATCCGCTTACAAGAACGCACCCCTGCCGACTGTGTGACGTCATGATATCTTGTATGGTGTGTGGAAGTAGGAGAGAGAAATAAAGAAGCGGGGAAGGATAA
>NC_051419.1:19984644-19984751 GCF_015228065.2 Penaeus monodon | reverse complement strand
GGCAACATTAGAGGAAAATACAATGCAAGTGAGAGAGGGAATGTGAAATGATAGGATTATGGGAAGTGTGTGTGTGTGGGGGGGGGGGGTTAATTTAGATCGAAAGT
>NC_051419.1:19984243-19984421 GCF_015228065.2 Penaeus monodon | reverse complement strand
GGCAGTGTGTCCAGATCCCCGACCCCGTGTGACTGCTTTCGTGGCCTTGGGGTCAGGTGGCCAGAAAGGTTACACGCCTAACTGGAATAACTGGCAATACTGCGTGAGAATTGACTGTAACGCGGGAACTGGCGGGGCGGCAATTGGTTAGGGGAGGGGGGGGGGTCCTAGCTTGCGA
>NC_051419.1:19983866-19984068 GCF_015228065.2 Penaeus monodon | reverse complement strand
AACCCCTACTTTGCAGACGACCTCAGTCATTGTTGAGCAACTTGCAGATATGTTGAATACCTCCTTCCCCGCATCAAATTTTCATTCTTCCTCCTACAATTTCGCTTTGTCCCCCCACCTCCCTTGAACCTATTTTCAGTCGGTAATTCCGATCTTCCTTCCTACTTCCACCAAATTACTCAATCATCTGTGCATTCAGTCG
>NC_051419.1:19983464-19983759 GCF_015228065.2 Penaeus monodon | reverse complement strand
TGATTAATCTTTCCAATTTTCTTTTTTTTCATTCTATTAACTTACCCACCCTGTGTCTTGTCATTTTGTTCTTTTTTTCCTAGATTACACCTTACCGCGTAAGTTTTCAGCTATTCCCTCTTTTACCCCTCTTTCTCTTCCGTTTGTGTTTCGCCGCCTCCCCTTACCTTCCCCTAGTGTCTTTCCATTCCTTCCTTCCCCCTCATTCCTCCCCCTCCTCCCTCCCCCCACCTCCCTCTCCCCATCGAAACCACCCGACCCAGACTTCACAAACAACCAAGGCATTCCTTTCGCA
>NC_051419.1:19983250-19983393 GCF_015228065.2 Penaeus monodon | reverse complement strand
TGCGTCTCTGTGTCTCTATCTCCCTCAGAGCAGATGGTTACGTCATCAACTCGGATGCCTGTGGGATGCTGGACTGTCATCTCTCGTGGAAGATGGAATGCTCTTTTCTTGTGGAGCGGGGAGATTTGTTTCGATAGGCTTGG
>NC_051419.1:19982765-19983137 GCF_015228065.2 Penaeus monodon | reverse complement strand
GTCCTTCATCTTATCAAAGAATCAAACGCATATAAAGTATTTCATTACCCCCCCCCCCCCCGTCCTTCTACCCACAACGCTCCCTGCTCCCGCTAAAAGAGAACTTTACCGAACGGATTCTTTCACGCGATTTAATCCAGGATCACAGAACTCCTTGTCACGGCGAAGGAAATAGAATGAAAAAAAACACTCATGTCAACCGCACGATAGATCCTCTCACTGAATTCTAGATCCAGCACCGAAATCTGATTACCTTTTCACGGTGCCATGAGCAAACCCACCCATGATTTTTTGTCACTATCTCTTCACAACTTTTTGCATCATCCCGTTGACAAGTAAAATGAATCCGACCGTAGGCAAATACACGGTGAC
>NC_051419.1:19982498-19982731 GCF_015228065.2 Penaeus monodon | reverse complement strand
ACAGATTCACCTTAGCTTCGGGTTGTAAGTCATGCATGAGTCACGGCTGGCGATAAGTCCTAATAAGTCACACGAGCATGGAGGATACTTTCACGGTCGCTGGAACGAGTAATGAGTGACAGCATGAGTAAAGGCGATGCGAGTGAGTACGTTTTAAGGTTCATTTCTTGGGGTCTTCGAGGTTGAGTAAGAGAAGGTGAAACATACCTTCTTTGATGCTGTTTTTATGTTTA
>NC_051419.1:19981953-19982424 GCF_015228065.2 Penaeus monodon | reverse complement strand
GGCAAATATTAGTTTCTAAGTTTTACTCTGCTGAGTCTGGTTCTGCTTCTCCCTTTTTCCTCTACATCTGTTTCTGTTTCTTTCTTCTCCCTCTTTCGCTCTGCCATTTCTTCTTCCTAAAATGTTCCATTTTCTTCCGATACTTCGTTTGTTCGCCCTTCTCTAAACGCTCTCCTGTGCCTCTTTTCTCTGTCTCTTCCTCTTCTTTCCCTTTGGCCTCCACCATTTCCTTTTCATCCCCCTTTTCTTTCCTTTTCTCTCTCCTTCGTAAATGTTTAGGAGCTGAAAGTCTCTCACCCGTGAAGATACGCGACACAGATAGGCCTATATCCTTGCAACCCCCCCCCCCCTAAGTAGTAGCAGGATCTATTCCTCGGCCGAGAAACGCCCGGGAATATTTTGGTATTTCCTTTTCTTGTTTTATCATTCGTTCGGTATTTGGTGTGTGGATCGTTTTCGATATTCGCTTGG
>NC_051419.1:19981817-19981902 GCF_015228065.2 Penaeus monodon | reverse complement strand
ACTAATTTTAGGTATAAAGAGAGGTTTAGTATTGTTTAGTTATGAAATGTATGTATTATTAAATTGATCCGTGTTATTCATAAAA
>NC_051419.1:19980645-19981232 GCF_015228065.2 Penaeus monodon | reverse complement strand
CGCCACACTGCGGTGCCGACAGCCGTGTCCCATTTTGCGATATGGATCTGTGGTTGGTGCAATAAAACCGAAGAGAGAGAGACTGGTTCGCTGCGGTTGGCTCTGTGATCCCTTTGGCCTGCCCCTCCCTCCTACTCCCGTCTTCCTACTCCCTATCCATTCCCTCTCTCTCCCTCGTTCTCTCTGCGTTCTTCGATATGTGTCTGTTCCCCCCCATCTTCGTTCTCCCTACCTCTCCCCTCTCTATCCCTCTTCTTCGCTCTTTTCCCTCTCCCTATTTCTCCCCTCTCTCCCTTCTGCTCTCCCCTCACCTCCCATTCTCTTCCATCTCTCCTTCTCTCACTCTCCTCTTTCACATCTCCCTTCTCTCCCTCTCTCCTTCTCCCCTCCCTTCTCTCCCCTCTCCCCGCAATTTGCCGGACATGTAAATATATAATGGTCAGTCCCAGCTGCCGACAGACTTGGGGTCCGGGCCTCACTGGGGTCCGAGCCAAGCCGTTTCGGAGGAGGAGGCAGTGCGAACAACAGCCTCGGGGAATCATATAGGGCTGTTTCCTTTTATGAGCACATAGGCCTGGTTCTTATTA
>NC_051419.1:19979652-19979852 GCF_015228065.2 Penaeus monodon | reverse complement strand
CCCCCCCCATAAAATCCTCTCTCCTCGGCGTTCATATTGAAATCCAGCTTGAATCTGCCAGGCAAGAAGGACCCTCTGCCTCCCGATTTCCATAGGCCTATCGAAGGCTCTCAGCCCCGTCTCAGACGTCACTTCCTGCGCTCGTTTTAAGCCTCTCGATACTGAATAAAATATAAGCCTACTTTCTGTTCTCCTTCTTC
>NC_051419.1:19977090-19977235 GCF_015228065.2 Penaeus monodon | reverse complement strand
CCCCTTTTTCTTTCACGTTCCTATCATTAAGAAGCATTCAGCATATATATAAATTTTATGACATGTTCTAATCATGATTTTTCCTTTTCTTCTACAGGTAAATGCGATATATGTTTTTGAAAACCGTGGATTGGAAGCTTGTAAG
>NC_051419.1:19976648-19976894 GCF_015228065.2 Penaeus monodon | reverse complement strand
CCTCATACTCACTCTTAAGAACAAAAAAATACATAGAACCTTGCCTTGGTAACTGAAAATTTTCAGGCCTTTAGATAGAGATAAAAGCCAAATAAAACATTTACGAAAATTCTTTCCTGTAGAATTTTCTTCATCCTACCATTTAGGTAATTGTAATTAAAGAAAAATTATATGCTTTGCGAGTGTAGCGTTTCCTTTGGCGCGGCGGGACTGCTTAAGCGACCGGGGTCTTGTTCCGCGTTGGCT
>NC_051419.1:19976476-19976611 GCF_015228065.2 Penaeus monodon | reverse complement strand
TGGGAGGAATGTTTTTTTGTCTTTGTTTTTCAATTTTATGCGGTGATTGTCTGTTTGTTGTGCGCTTCAATTTTATTGATTTATTATGTTGCTGTTTTCGTTTTGCATTTAATTAATTCTATTCCTTTTGTAGCG
>NC_051419.1:19974528-19974720 GCF_015228065.2 Penaeus monodon | reverse complement strand
TAACCTCGCCGCACAGCAACAGAAGCAGCGGATTGGATCCTCCTAAAAGGTCTAAGCAAACAGTATCAGATTCCGCGCGAGCAGCCAACCAACACCGATATTTACACTTGAAACGTTTACTAAATAAGAAAACTTTGGATTCCGTCGTTTTTGTTTGTAAGAAAGGGGGCTGATTTATCTTCTCTTTGGGTC
>NC_051419.1:19974355-19974440 GCF_015228065.2 Penaeus monodon | reverse complement strand
AAATGTTGAAAGATTTGCTTGGTGCTGTTGGGTCTGGCGCCATCTTGGATTTGGGTGGGGGGTGGGGGAGTGTTATTGCTAATTC
>NC_051419.1:19973542-19973651 GCF_015228065.2 Penaeus monodon | reverse complement strand
GGCGGGTCCTACTTGAGGATTGCACTCCTTCGCTCTCCTTCGCCGTCCACGAGACGTCCTGAGAGTCACGTTTTCCCGCGGGACGTGAGGAAAGTTGCTTTTGAAATGA
>NC_051419.1:19973380-19973521 GCF_015228065.2 Penaeus monodon | reverse complement strand
GAGGGAGAGGATATTAGGGGCAAGGGAGAGGAGGCTGAGGTGGGGGGGGGGGGGGTGTCTTGGGATGAAGAGCGGTGGGATGATTAGCGATTTCCTGCTGGGTTTTATTGCTTTGTTTAATTGAATTGTTATTTCGCTTAA
>NC_051419.1:19972435-19972862 GCF_015228065.2 Penaeus monodon | reverse complement strand
AAAGAGTTTAAAAAAGTAAAAAAAAATAAAACTTAGTATGTGTGTCAACTAACGACCGTTCTCCACGCGCCATCACGACTATGGTAATGACTTTCCTCTTTTTCTTCTTTTCCCTTCTTATTTTTCTTTTTAATTTCTCCACATTTCTTTTCAACTTTTTAAAAACTATAATCAGAAGCATGTGATTTTTTTTTATTAGGGGTTAGGGGGGGGGAGGGGATGGCAAGTATTCGTTAATGGTGGTCTTGGTAAGAGTGATATTTTTACCTTTGTTTTTTATGCTTAATTAGATATTCGTGTATTTAAGTCGGGGTGGAATGAAGGGAGGGACAGAGTGGGGTAAAAAAGGAATAGCAAATATACAAAGACAGAAAAAAAACACTTCCGAAAGGGAAGGGGAGAAGGGATGGGAAAGAGGAGAGATGAG
>NC_051419.1:19971247-19972019 GCF_015228065.2 Penaeus monodon | reverse complement strand
TTACGCATCTGCTGAAATAAAGCTATTATAATATTGTAATTCATATCAATCAAAATGACATTAATATTGTAAACGATGATAAATGACACGCACCAAAAAGAATATGCGACACCCTTTATTGCGTTCTCGGATTAGCACATTTGCATACGCGGATTTCTTTTAGACAAGCGGTCGTTCTTTTAAACCTTTTAATAATGCCGCTGGAATTTACGAGGGATATGCATCAAATCCTCATTCCCTCTTTCTCCCCTTTTTCCCCTCGCCCCTCGAAGAAATATGGCTCATGGCTGAGGAGAGGAGTTATGGAAGTGGGGAAGGAGAGAGGAGAGAGAGAGAATAAATTGGGAAATAGTGGTGGGGGAGAAGGGAGGAAGGAGAGAGGAGAGAATAGATAAGGAAATAGTGATGAGGAGAAAGTGAGATGAGAACTATTTAGGGAAATAGTGATGAAGGAGAAAGTGAGGAAGGAGAGAGGAGAGAACGATTTAAGGAAAAAGTAATGGGGGAGAAAGTGAGGATGGAGAGAGGTGAGAATAATTTAGGGAAGTAGTGACGGAGAAGCAGCTGGAGGAAAGAGAAGAGCATTAGTTAAGGAAAAAACATGATGGAGAAGGAAGTGGGGAGGGAGAGAGGCGAGAATGAGTGTAGGAAACAATGATGGGGAAGAAAGTGGGGAAGGAGAGAAGAGAATGGGTTAGAAAACATGTGATGAGGAAGGAGAGATTAGAGAGTCAAGGAAACAATGATGGGGAAGAAAGTGGGAAGTAGGAAG
>NC_051419.1:19970847-19971049 GCF_015228065.2 Penaeus monodon | reverse complement strand
AATGAGTTTAGAAACTGTTGAAATTAAGAAATACATTTACACCGCCCCCCCCCCCCACAAAAAAAAAATGGAGAACAAAAAAGAAAAATTAAGAAGAACATAGAAAGTGACAGAGAAGAAAGATGCGGGTATGTGGGTATAAAAGGAAGGCATGAAACGTGCCCTCAAAACCCCATAAAAGCTACCCACGTGTGACTCCCTC
>NC_051419.1:19970698-19970813 GCF_015228065.2 Penaeus monodon | reverse complement strand
CCGCTTTTGCGCATTTTCTTAAGAGAACGACTCCCCTTGTTTACCTAAAGGTCGTGCGGATATAACGATCAGCTTTTATGGGGTGGCGCTGCTTTGTTTTTTGAGGTCGTTTGGG
>NC_051419.1:19969995-19970190 GCF_015228065.2 Penaeus monodon | reverse complement strand
TCCAAGGGTGGTTGGAGCGGGCGGGAGGGAAGAGGCCGCCTTTAACGCTAACGGTCTGAAAGTGCTGATGGGGAGATATATATATACATTCTGGGCCATATACTGGGGGGGGGGATGCATATTTTAGTTCCATATACTTTTTTATAATGCATTTTTGTATGCTAATTATATCTTTATATTTGTTATCTAATTATC
>NC_051419.1:19969259-19969451 GCF_015228065.2 Penaeus monodon | reverse complement strand
GGAGTAGGCTAATTCATATGATTTACGTAAACTTGAACAGGTATAGAGTACTTCTAATGCTGCGTTCTCACGTATGCGCATGTAATGATATGAATGAACACAACATAGTATATAGCTCTAAGTCCAGACTCACAAAGGCCTGCAATCATTTGGGCAGATTTATAATCACAAAACAGGGCGGCAGTTAAGGCG
>NC_051419.1:19968964-19969233 GCF_015228065.2 Penaeus monodon | reverse complement strand
GGAAGATCCCTGGCCTGATAGACAGATGGCGAGCCTTCCTTAAACATAGGTTGACTTTTAGAGATATAAACAGGCAAAAAAGAGTGATAAAGTGGCCGTTGACGTATTGGTTGGGTGAGAGAACTCTTGCTGAAAGAAGACTTTTTAAAAGTGTGGGTTAAGAGGGAGGGATTTTATACTTATGATGACGAAAAAAGTAGCTCTTAGTGAACAGTAGGCTATCTTTAGATCTGTAAGGCCTGCATTCCTGATTCCCGCTCCCTGAAATC
>NC_051419.1:19968125-19968541 GCF_015228065.2 Penaeus monodon | reverse complement strand
TATGTTAAGGCAAACTTTTTCTGTGCAAAAATGACGCGCATGAATTGAGTGATCAAAAGAAAAACAAGTGAGAAAAATAAGGTCAACGGACTCCTGGTATATTTTCTTTTCTCTTTTGGCATTTTCCCCTCACAAAGAGGGTAACAGGAATATTGATAGAAGATAGTAGAGAATAGTTGTAGCATAACAATTGTAGCAATACAAAATCTACTTTCTTACTTACGACACCAGCTTTTTTGCACATTTTGGGCATTCGTTTTGCTCCGTCACTTCACGTTTTCTCAAAAGCAACCCTTTTTGTTTTTTGTAAATTCCCCTCCGGATTTCAGTTTGAATGCGTTAGCATAAACAAAGGAAGTTCGTTCACCCTTTAGATATTGCAAAGCAAATAATGACACATTCAAAATTTTTATTAT
>NC_051419.1:19967594-19967883 GCF_015228065.2 Penaeus monodon | reverse complement strand
TAATGCTCTACACAAGTAAGTGCTAGTCTCCCAGGATCAAATTAATTGCTTAGAGTGAGAGATTCTCTCCACTATGAATAAAGTGTTTATAGTAAACGTTTTGACTATATGTGATGGTGATGATGCTAATAACAATAATAGTAACGGCGTGGAGATATTCTTCAAATTCCTATGCCTTTCTCCTCATGCTCTCTGAATAATAACCGCAATGCCTTTCAACACAGTATTCAACTTCTAAACCTCAGATCTCTCTACATTCCTTTTTTTTCTCTTGCCCTCCGTATATCTA
>NC_051419.1:19966851-19967152 GCF_015228065.2 Penaeus monodon | reverse complement strand
GAAAGGAGGGAGATGGGGAGGGAGAAAATAAAGAGGGGGGAGGGGGAGGGGGAGAGAAAAAGGGGGGGGTGGGGAGGGGGAGAGAAAAGGGGGGGGTGGGGAGGGAGAGAAGAAAGAGGGGGGATGGGGAGGGAGAGAGGAAAGAGGGGGGATGGGGAGGAGAGAGGAAAGGGGGGGATGGGGAGGGACATCAGCATGCAGCTCATGGGGATTACACGGCCTTGCGTCTCATCCTCTGCATGGGGTAGTCTGTGTCTGTCGACTTCGCTTTGTCTCTGTCTCTATGTTTATCCGGCTGTCT
>NC_051419.1:19965767-19966346 GCF_015228065.2 Penaeus monodon | reverse complement strand
CACTTTTCACTGAAAACACACAAAAAGAAACCAGATAAAAACAAAGGAAAGCTGCAAGAAAATATGGTCCAAAAAGAAAGGAAACAGACAAGAAAGGGGAAGAAACAAAGGGAAGATGCCAATAGAAGTAGGAATGTCCAAGAAGAATTTTTAATAATTTTTAAAAATCGATAGGATGTGAAAAGAAAGAAATAAGAAAGTATTTGGGGAAGAAGAAGAAAAAGGGGGGGATGAAATTCGTACAGAAAATAGAAAGAAAATGAAAGATATCCTGAGAGACCGTAACCAGGATCATTCACTGGGGGGGGGGGTGAGGATTGATGGCCGTATAGGACGATTTATTAGTTATAAACACTGTAAAATAAAGATGTAATGTAGCATGTTACATGTTTATCAAGGAGACAGAAGGAACTATACCAGTGTGCAAGGACGACATACATTGCTTACCTAATTGAGAAGAAAGAATAATAACAATAATGACGCCCAAAAAATATTGCAAGTACAGTACATTAAGCAAGTACATTAAGACTTGGCAAATAACAACAAAGAGAACAGCATAAACGCCAACAATAAAATCAG
>NC_051419.1:19965177-19965268 GCF_015228065.2 Penaeus monodon | reverse complement strand
GCGGGAGGGAAGGGGCCAGCGCGTGTCATGGGCGGCTGGGTACGAGTCCTGGCCAGCGTGTCCCTCGCTCGCCCTGGAATGCCGGAATGGG
>NC_051419.1:19964734-19965028 GCF_015228065.2 Penaeus monodon | reverse complement strand
TATGACATGGCCACAGGAGGGTCATGCCCCACCACTTTGCTCAGAAAAGGTTCGTGTCATTCTTCTAGAAACGTGGAGAAATTTAAGGGAGGAGAGGCAACCACAAGAAATCTCTGGGATTACGTAAATACACGTTTTTGCAGTACAAAACGCTTGGCAAGCTTATTCTGCCGTTCGGCTGCCTTCAGGAGCTCCGGGTAGCAGTGCGCAGAGAAATTCCAGTTTGAACTCTTCGCTCCTAATTATGTGACCTGCCTCACCGCCACTTTCTCTCCTCAGCTCATTCTCTCCCTT
>NC_051419.1:19964206-19964553 GCF_015228065.2 Penaeus monodon | reverse complement strand
GCGCACGGATACGGTTTTGCAAGTAACCTTTCCAGATTTTTTCTTTCCAGATTAAAGGAAAAAATACTGAGCCGTTAGTTGAAAAATATAGTATGCTCTCGCGGTCTTCCCAATCGTCGAGAATCGTTGCGCGTCTGATTTGCAAGACGCGCGGAAAAGCGTGGGCGAGTTTCACGCGCGCGACGGAGTTTCCACCCCGGTGAGTGTGCGTGATCATGCACACGCCCACGCATTTTCTTTTCCTTACCTTGGTACCTTCTCTGCTTTACACTCCGGTGCACAAACATCGCCCGTTCGCTCCTTTCGCTTCGCGTGATCCTAGAAATCCACGTTGCCATAATCATCAG
>NC_051419.1:19963959-19964164 GCF_015228065.2 Penaeus monodon | reverse complement strand
TTCCGAGAGACTATTATATTCTTTCCATCTTTGTAGATTGTTTCCCCATTAATTAAGGGCCCGCGAATAGCAAGTGATGTTTGATTGGTGTATGTATTTCTGATTTCAATTGATTTGACGCCGTTACATCCTGATAACTGCCGTTGTCACTCAAAAAATTGCTTACAAATTGCATGTGGTAATTATCTCGTTATCTTGAAAACAG
>NC_051419.1:19963612-19963781 GCF_015228065.2 Penaeus monodon | reverse complement strand
CTTGCAAATACAGTAATAAACAATAAGGACAACTATATCAACAATGATTAAAGGGATAACAGGAAACATTTACAGTGATGATAATAATAAGCAATGATTAATATTGAATTGGTTCTAAGCATACTTTCCATTACTAGAAAATTAAAAATTAAAAATTAAAAGCGTTATT
>NC_051419.1:19962813-19962987 GCF_015228065.2 Penaeus monodon | reverse complement strand
TTTTTGAAATAGTGTTCATTTAGACAAACCTGCTATATGAAAACAAAGCTTAAATAATAAATTCTAAAATAATCTTTATACATTAAGAAACGTTAAATGAAAATTAGCTGTGTTAATGAAGAATATTCACTATACACTCATTGGTAAAATACTCTACAATTCAGTATAATTGGT
>NC_051419.1:19962647-19962752 GCF_015228065.2 Penaeus monodon | reverse complement strand
CAGAGAATAGAAATAAAGAATGCTGAAATACTTTTTAATACTTTCTAAAATGATTCTAAAATACATTCAGTACTTAATCAGAGACGTGATATAAATATAGCACTG
>NC_051419.1:19961528-19962188 GCF_015228065.2 Penaeus monodon | reverse complement strand
AATGTTTATAGAAAAGACAACGAAAGAGAAAATAATGAAATGAAAAAAAACATCATCGCCTGTTTTCTATGTAGTTACAGAAAACGGTAATTAAGCGACCAATAAAAACACCATTAATTGACAAGTATTTACTAATTGGCATCTTTTTAATCGTTCTAATCAATAGAATCAAGTATATAGTAAATTACCTTGGTGTTTATTGTTAGAAAAACATACAAAGAAACTATAGTAATTTGTCGATCATTCAATAAAAATAAATAAATAAATAATCCAGTACACTCATTTCATGCATCGTCACGAGATGAAAATAAGATGTAAGGACGAAGAAAAACGGGAGGCCGAAAAGGAAGAGGAGAAATAAATCAGAGGGGAAGGCAGTTAGCGGTCCCTTCCCTCGCAGTTTAGCAGATAAACCGACGTGTACAGGGTCTCGGGGATTACGAGAATTTGCGAGAGGGTCACGCCACGGGGATTAGGTATGGGAGGGAGGGCGAGAGACTCCGTGCACGACATGTACATAGTTAGAAGCATCAGATGTACACATGTAGGGGATGTATATACAGATGCAGGATCGGATAGACTCGCAAATGCACAGAAACACATATGTTTGCAGTACTCGCACACTCTCTTTCAATTTAGATTATTTACCTTCATCCCCTG
>NC_051419.1:19960992-19961171 GCF_015228065.2 Penaeus monodon | reverse complement strand
TTTGGTTCTTAATCTTCCATTACAAGTTTGCAAAAACGCGCGAGCATATAAAACTCATTATCCAATATCCATAAAGTTCTAGAGCAAGCGAAAGGGGCGTCGAAAAAAAGAAGTGACTAATGATCAGGCCAAATTGCTCCTTCTGCCAATAGACTTTTAAGGTCAGTGTCGCATGACGG
>NC_051419.1:19960830-19960941 GCF_015228065.2 Penaeus monodon | reverse complement strand
GGAGTTGTAAGGATTAAAACATAAAGAAGTCAGGCAGCGTTCCATGGCAAAATCTCCCTTGTGCTACGATGCTTGAAATCTCAATCTCGCATAACCAGGCATTTTTCCCCT
>NC_051419.1:19960511-19960795 GCF_015228065.2 Penaeus monodon | reverse complement strand
TGGACTTCGTAAGGATTAAAAAAAAGAAAGGAAATTCTCCGAAGGGATTCTTTCACGGACCTTACTCACCCCGGAGGCAGGATTATGGGTCCCGCTGTATTAAAGGATTTGTAGGGCTTTTACCACTGACATTTTGCTGTTTGGGTTGGGAGTGACAGGGGCTCAGCCACGGCGACTACAGGTCCTAAAGACGTTATTTCCGTTATTTTGTTTTTCTCTAAGTATATATACATCTTTCTTGGTCTGTTTGACTCTATCGCTGTGTTTATTTCTTTTCCTACAGG
>NC_051419.1:19957618-19958185 GCF_015228065.2 Penaeus monodon | reverse complement strand
CTCCCACTCCCTCCTCCCTCCCTTCCCCTTTCTTTCCCTCCCCATTTCCCTTCCCTCTTCCTCCCTCCCCTTCCGCCTTTTCCCTCCTTCTCCCGCCTTTTCCCTCCTCTTCCCTCTCCCTCCTTCCTCCTCCCTCCTTTTCCCTCTTCTTCCCTCCTCCTCCCTCGCTTTCCCTCCTCTTCCCTCCTCCTCCCTTCGCCTATCTCCACCCCCACCCACCCCATGCCTCCTCCTCCCTCCATCCCCTCCCTCCCTCCCCCTCCAGCCCCACCCACCCCATGCCTCCTCCTCCCTCCCCCTCCCTCCCCCTCCAGCCAGCGACCAAAGGCGTTAGCGCTCTTGCGGTGAGTCTTTCGTGTCTTCCTCTGGCTTTCGGAGTTTTATTCTCGGACACAAGTTTCAGGTTAATTGTATCTCGTCCTCGGCGGATTCCGTGAATGTTGCTGCGTGTGTTATTTTGTTTCATTTCTTTTCCCAGAATGTTTAGTGGTACGGAATCGGGTGTCACTTGAGATGCAAATCCAATGAATTCAATACCAAAGAAATCTAAAATGATAATAACTTTAA
>NC_051419.1:19957412-19957582 GCF_015228065.2 Penaeus monodon | reverse complement strand
GAGAAATCGAGAAAGAGAGAAATGCACGTCAGCTAGATCAGAAGGAAGAAGGAAAAAGGAAAATAAGTCTGGATGTGAACTGCAGATATGTGCCTCAAAGGAAAAGATAGAAGATTCTGTTATTCTAGTTTTCTTTCGCAAGTGCTTGATATCAGTAGGTTCAAATATCG
>NC_051419.1:19955989-19956885 GCF_015228065.2 Penaeus monodon | reverse complement strand
GAGCCTGTCACTATTAGGATCCAAGGAACACAAAGGTCGAGCTGAAAGTGTCTCTGCTCCTCAACCGAAATCGGCTTGAGGTTCCGAGAGATTTGTAACGGAGCAAAGGAGCATTTCCTCCTCGGATTAGCGGGATTAGGAACGACATTGTAATCCACACTTTCGTTGTAAGATCACGTGTACATCTCACCTTGCTTGTAGGTGTTATGTTAAGAATCAAGACAGCGGACGGCGCCGTGGACAAATAAACAGATTGTGTGTTGTCCAGTCGTTTTATTACAAGGAGTGGTGTTAGGTTCGGTGCTAGTGCTGTATTTCTTGATTTTTTCCCAAGCCATGTTGATACTAGTGGCACCGAATTAGCCTTTTGTCATCATCATAATGGCAGGTGATGCTTTTACTCTTATAATGACAATGGTGTGATATATTCTCACAGATATGCATGATTTTTCTTTTTTCTTTTTCGTAATGACACTGGCTTTGATCCAATCGATTAAGTATCATTTATTATTATTTCCGTTGCATTGTTATGCGGTATTATCACTGTAATGATATTGTTCAGACCTGTGATATATAGCATCACTAAATTTGTTAATATCACAATAATAATGTGACTGCAATGGTTCAAAGGGATTTTATTATCGCCATTTCGATATTGTTAATGAGAGTTCCGAACTGATATCTATTATCATGATAATTATTACTGTTCTTTTTTGCATTTAAATTTTTGCTGTATTGTACTGTAGAACCTAAGGCAGAACGAAGTCAGGCGTCTACGCTAGGAAAAATCTTTAGATGAACAGTTCTTAATACTTTGTAGTTTCCATTTGTATTTTTTCAATTCTTATTAAGGCTAATATTCGCGCAAAAAAAAATTTTGCTATTGCATCTTACAG
>NC_051419.1:19955024-19955465 GCF_015228065.2 Penaeus monodon | reverse complement strand
TCATCATCCGCCAAGAAAGCCATTAGGGGAGACGCCTTCCACGGGAAAATTCGAGACCCCTGGCCGCCCCGTCATCTATAAACGCCTCATTTGACACCTGCCAAATCTCATCGTCTTCGCAGGCTCCTTGACACCCGTCAGTCAGCGGCGAGAAGAGCTCCTTCCTGCCTTGTAATCTGTCGTTCTGCTAACCATGTCCTTCGCGTGTAGGGGAGGGGAAAGGAGGAGGACGTGGGGAAAAGGTATAAAGGGAATAGGAGAGATGGAGAAAGGAAGGGGAAAGAAATGGAGGGAATAGATGAGATGGAGAAAGGAAGAGGTGGAAGAGGAGAAAGGAAGGACGCAGGAAAAGGAAAGGAAATGCGATGGAAAAAGGAAAGGCAGAATTTGGGAAGTGAAGGGAATGAGAAATAAAAGAGATGGTGGAAGTTGAGGATAGTG
>NC_051419.1:19954694-19954994 GCF_015228065.2 Penaeus monodon | reverse complement strand
ACTTGAGAAAAAGGTGAGGAACATAACGACATCAAGAAAAAGTTAAAGAAAAATATTGAGGCCGAACGTAAGATATTTAAAAAGTGAGACAGTGAATATAGAAAAAAAAGTGCACGAAATCGCAAATTTAAGTAATAGCATGGCGTCACCTTGCCTTTAAATCAAAACGAAGCCTTATACATATCATGCAACTTAATAGCCTTAATCCCCTCAAATCCCGGTTGACACGCACCTTCTGACACATGAACCGGTGTTATACGATACCACCCATGGTGTGTCGGAGACTCTTACCCGTAGTAC
>NC_051419.1:19954340-19954658 GCF_015228065.2 Penaeus monodon | reverse complement strand
GTTAACAACTGCTATAACTTAAGATTATCCATACTTTCTGCATCTAATGACTGCCTACTGTTACTGCTATTATCTACTCCAACTATTGATTTTATCTACTACTGTTGACTCTCCTCTCTTTTTGCTTCACATTCCCAAATACATAAGCTTGCCCTTCTCTGATTCCTCCTCACGTTTCCTTCTTTACTTCCACCACGCCTTCTCCCTCTTTTCTTTCTCCTCTTCTGTCTTTGACCCCCCCCCCCCGTCTAAACCTCCAGGCATTTGAGTAATTATATTCAAAATAATAATGACCTGGGCACGTCGCCTCAGGGGAAT
>NC_051419.1:19953572-19953926 GCF_015228065.2 Penaeus monodon | reverse complement strand
TTAAACGAAACGATTCCAGCGACCGCAATAGACAGGATGTACAGCATTAAAGATGACCCGAGAGCCTTAGGATATATATGGTAATGAAGATATGGGATAGTGAATGATAATGAAGGAGACAAATCGTTGAAGGCGAAGAATAAGAGAATAGAAGAGAACAAAAGAGGATTCGATAGGTAAGAGCGGAGACCAAAGAGGCTAAGGTGAATGCTAATAAAAGCGTCAAACGTTAGTAATTGCGCTTATTATTGTTACATAGTAATAGTTTTGTGATTACAAGAAAATGTAAGAGAAAAGAAAAAATGGGAATATTTTAGTAAGTGACAGAAACTTAATCAGGGACTTAATCAGTAG
>NC_051419.1:19952549-19953284 GCF_015228065.2 Penaeus monodon | reverse complement strand
GACGGCCGGGGATCCGAAAAATGGCTTACCTCAGGAACCTTTCTTGAAGATTACCGACAAAAGGGCTTCCAGTGATCTCTGACGACGAAGACAAAAGCGCGATAGAGGGACGTGTCAGTGTGATGAATAACCCCGAGGAAAGGTGGGAGGTGAAGGAAATTAGATAAAAGGGAAGTGGAACACATCAATTCTCGCTAAGAAATTTCGGAGACGAGAAATTTGTGGTTGAAATTGTTCCGAATTGATTTATATAGCTTTCTTTTCTTTTTCTTTTTTTACATAATGTCTTCGACCCTTGATTGATTTAGACTCGGTTTAGATTACATGACTTATGGAAGCATAAATAAATATATAACACGAAAATCGTTCCTTGAACAAAAGCACTTTTATCAATATTACAGTCATTATGGAAGCACCAAAACGCCCTCTATCATAAAAGTTCTTATTGAACACGCTAATAAATCAATATCAAGCCAGTCATTAACGACACATCAATAACCTCTTAGTAATCAAGGTCGTCTCCGATCATAAAAAAAATAAACTGCAAACCCAAAATCACTAAATCCGGTCCACGCAGACGATGAGTCTTCCTCCTCCGCTCCTCTCCTGTCGAGTCTTACCTTGCCCTCGTCTCAGTGTCCCATACTCCTCCCGTCGCTTTTCCGTATGTTCTCCCTGTGCATAGCCTGTTCTCTCCCCTTTCACCTTTCTAGTTCTTCACTGTTACGGAGGAAC
>NC_051419.1:19951068-19952516 GCF_015228065.2 Penaeus monodon | reverse complement strand
TCTGTAAAAGTGAAGAGTAAGTTCATATCGTTACACCAGACAACAGATACGACCTGTCAGTCGTTAATTTTTCTTTCCTTCTCTCAAATTAAACGTTTCTTTGCTTTCCATTGTAGACAATTAAGGATGGAGAGAATCATTTACGGCAGTGCGATGCCTGACCCCTTCGGAAAATATTTAAAAGGACGGAGCACCCCCACCAGGTCATTGGATTTGCATGCCACGCGAACGGTTGCGTCGACAGCCAAATATTTTCTTCCCCGGGCCAACTCCTCCCGCGCCGTCCTTCGCTATCAGGACGTTGTGAGGGTTGCGAGGGTAGAAAATCGTGCAGAGGGACTATATAATTACATTCCGATCAGATGCGGCCGTCGAGATACCCGCAGAAGCCTCGGGTACCCGATCTCGCTCCCTGCATCTTGCCTTTTTCTGCTCCCATGTCTAACCTTGCTTTAAAATGTCTCCTAGGCCAGCTGTAAGGATGGAAGGGGTTGGCCAATTACATAAACAATTGCAGTTTCAGCTTGTCCAAATGAGGGAGCGGGAGCGACCATTGTATGTGGTCCTCGGGGCCTTCACACCGCCCCGGGCCACCACGGTGTACTCTGAAAGATTATCGTACACTCTGGTAACGTCCCGCCCGAGGTTGAACTGTATTTTCCAACTCAAAAAGCACCGTTTTATTTGTCTTACTGTCTGCCTGGTTTCCTTACTTGGAGAAGTCCTTTACTAGGCATTCTAGTCATCATAGCGTAAATATGAACCACTGGAGCTTTGCAGAAACGATGAAATTGAACTCGTGCCTCAAACGGCAGCAGGTTTTCCGCTCCGCCAGTGTCGGTCGTGGGAAGAAATTGCCGCTGGAGCTTCGGGTTGCCGGTTGCTCGATTTCGTCGCTGGCCTTTGCTACGGGTCTCGATCAGTAACCTATCTCTGGACGCTCCCTCCTTTCTTACGCGGAGAATCTTGCGTCCCGCGGTGAACTCTGTCGAAGCAGATTCTCGTGTCGACTGCAAATGTGAAATCGATACCGTAAAAATAAAAAAGGTGATGTCAGGCTGCTCGCCTCATCTGCTCGCCCTGCCGCCCAGGTGCCGCTTGCTACCTCTTTTCATGGCCACTGAAATTTGAACGTCTGTTTCTTTTTTTTACGGGCGGGAGGGTGAGGAGGGCGATTTCCTGTGTCCAATCCCCGGTCCTGACTGATCTTTTGGTGTTTTATGGGTGAATTCGAGACTGCGATGGGGATAGAGTTTCAGCGATACGGGCGTTTTGGGGTGGGTGGCGCGATGGAATGGGCGAGATTAAATGCATTTCCTAAAAGGGTTAGTAACACGTCATTCATTTTAAAACGCGTATATATATTGTTGGGGTTTGATAATTTGTAAACCACCGATACACTTTTTTCTTAAAAGTCCATTATATGCATACATTTGTGTGTGTGTGTT
>NC_051419.1:19950165-19950988 GCF_015228065.2 Penaeus monodon | reverse complement strand
AAGAGTCAAGTAATAAAATTGATAATAAAAGGCAAAAGACATTCGTATAATGCGTAATATATCCCAGCTTCAGTGTCCGAGCGCATGCTGACAGTGTTTCTCCATTTAACTGTGACATGCTTTAGTACGAGCGACAATGATGGAGCTTTGTACATGGCGATAATATATGCAAGGATCATTGATTCACTTTGCCCAACGTGTTTATTTACAACCTGTAAATCACACCATTGGAACTATGTGTGTGTTATGTATTTTTCATACATGCTCTTCAAAGCCAATATAAATGAATTAGAATACATGACAATTATAAAAAGAACTGTTTGTAAATAAAATAAAACGATAAGCCGAAACACGAATTTTTATGAGTCTGCGCTCTACCCGCGCCCCGAGTGGGTCGTCCCGGCAGCATTATTGGAACGTCTTCAGATTGAGGGTGGACAGTGTAGTGAGAAGACGTGTATGTGTTCCTCCGCGGTGACCTGTGTCTGTGGTGAATTAAAAAGATCGTCCTTTCAGTCGGATCTCCTTATATATTTTTAAAACCAATGCAAGAAGGATATACATATTTTTTGTGAGGCTGCGAAAAAAAGAAGAAGGAAAAATGTGAGGCCTAAAAGGATGAAGAAGAGTGAAAATAGCGGCGGAGGAGAGAGAGAGAGAAGCCGCGGGCTGCTGGAAACGGCTGGAAAATGTTGGTCCGAATTCCGTGCTTCGTTGTGGCAGGTAAGGAGGCTTCGTCTTGGCACGTCTTGGCAAGTGTCATGGAGGGCAGGTGTATTTCCGGTCTAGATGTAGATTTGTATTGGTATTCATTGCTTTTAAC
>NC_051419.1:19949597-19950141 GCF_015228065.2 Penaeus monodon | reverse complement strand
ACATTGTTCTTATCTCTGTTTTGCATTCATTGGAATCACTTGTTATTGTATTTACTTTCCCATGGTTTTCTCCTTTGTATATTACAGCCATTGATAAGTCATTTATTATATTCTATGGATAATTCATGTATTTAACATTGATAGCATTCTACTTATTCTACTGATCCTTGTATTAGATATATTTTTCATTTCCATCTTTGTATTAGATATATTTTTCATTTCCATCATTGTATTACGTTATTCTAACTCTTATTTTGTATTTTACTCTTTTGTTCTGTTGGGTCGTGCACGCATTCTAAGATTTTTTCTTATTTTGATATAGAATTTTGTACGAATTAAAATAATGTTTTTGCATTTTGATTGTCAGTATCTTCATACCTGGTTACCTTTCATTTTTAACGAAGTTGGTTCATGGAATTAGAATTTGACATATTTTGTATATTACCTCTCTAGCTACTATGTATTTATATATTTGATTTTTTCTATTCAATAGTCTTAAGATGCATTAACTGCATACATATATCGTAACTAGAATTTGACGTAT
>NC_051419.1:19949349-19949528 GCF_015228065.2 Penaeus monodon | reverse complement strand
TCAACAGTCTTAAGATGCATCACCTACATACACATATCTTAACAACTATTCAGACACATTATCTGAAAAAAAGGATTATTATACACAGTAATTGCATTACCGTGCTAAGGGTAATTTTATCGTCCGAAACATCTCCGGCCGCAAATTGCTGCCTTAAGAAGCAATCGTGCTTAAAAAAC
>NC_051419.1:19948955-19949191 GCF_015228065.2 Penaeus monodon | reverse complement strand
ATTGTTTTATCGATAATTGTGAATGGCATTTATTAGCGTCATGATTCGTGAACAGCGAAAGCGCATTTTCGCCATGCGTGGCCGATAAACACGGTAATTAGCGACGAATTAAGATGAAGCAGAAAGTAGCTTTCGTGATACCCCTTGTATTTTATTACTGTTATTTTTTTCTTTCCCAAGAGGTCATTGTCTATCGTAGGCTAGACATGCTTTTGATTATTCGGTAAAATAAGTAA
>NC_051419.1:19947529-19947926 GCF_015228065.2 Penaeus monodon | reverse complement strand
GTTCGAGAAACTTAAATTTCCCTCAATTTTCTTGACTTCTTTAGCCCCTTATAAAGCTTGTGCTTAAGCTTTGTTTTGGTATAAGAAATGCACGCGTTATGGGATTTACATTTCTAGAGATATGCTGTATATATATGAGGCTAAATACGGGATCATTGTGAGATCCCATATAGCCTACACTTTTTATATGTGGAATATGTGTTGGCATCGTGATATATACTTTTTATATGAGGAATACATGATGGCACTGTAATATATTTTTTATGAGGAATGTATGCTGATATACTTCTTATATGAAGAATATATACATGCAATGCCTTTTTACAAGAGTATATGTTGGCAATGTGCTAGGACTATGCACTTTTTATATTAGGAATATATATGCAGGTATTGTGGT
>NC_051419.1:19947246-19947394 GCF_015228065.2 Penaeus monodon | reverse complement strand
TGTGGTGTATACTTTTATTAAGACGAATATTTGCTGGAAATGTCATATATACTTTTTATATAAAGAATATGTAAATGTTAGTATTGTGATATATACTTTTTATGAGAGTACATACTAGCATTGTCGTATTTGCTAGCATGATTGTGTG
>NC_051419.1:19946751-19947081 GCF_015228065.2 Penaeus monodon | reverse complement strand
ACCCTTATCACTCTACGATGGAATCATTTAAGAATTTGCAAGGGGATTCGCCCCTGTGTTGTCTTACACACTTGCAGCAGCAACCATTATCGTTTATTATTGTTTGTTTAGTGCAAATTACGAAAATGGCAAGACGTTTGAATCTTCGGATTAAATCTTCCTCAATTATCCGCTGTCTCGGGTTGAATTGAATCTAATGACGCTTGATTTGAATAAATGAATTGCCGCAACGGAGCTGACTTGGTTGCGCGTCTCCCTCCTCTCCCTCCATATATATGTATGTGCACAGATGAATATGGATATATGTGTGTACGTTTAGGTACACTCACT
>NC_051419.1:19946384-19946645 GCF_015228065.2 Penaeus monodon | reverse complement strand
GTGCACGGTTGTATTCAAACACAAATCCGTAGACTACAATTAAAACTCGCACGGTTTTGTCTACATGCAGCCATATGCAAACCCCCACTCAGGCAGCCGCAAACGTACACGCTATTAACTTTTTTCCTTCTGTACCATCCGTCTCCCTCTCAAGGTCTTATCCCTGTGATGTTAGCCTCTGGCCTGACATAAAAAAGGAATAAGACCCACCATTCAGACCTCGGAGACCTCACTACGGCATTGCTCAAGAAAGGTCCATAC
>NC_051419.1:19945738-19946026 GCF_015228065.2 Penaeus monodon | reverse complement strand
AGACTTACAGAAGCAATATGCTGAGGCACAGCGGAGAATCACGCACAGCAGCCAGGTCAGTTGCATGCAAGCACTGGTGGGTGTTACAGATAAGTCGATTTTTATTTTTCTATATTGGGTTATGAGATAAAGAAGAAAAAGGGGGAGGAGGAAGGGGAAGCAAGGATGAATAAGTTGACGTAATTAGAAGAGACGGATAAGATTGTTTGACCTTTAAGGAGAAAAACAGCTGAAGTGGAGAATTATGAAAAATCGCAGAGATTGAGAAAGGAAGAACGAACTGAAGGA
>NC_051419.1:19945526-19945674 GCF_015228065.2 Penaeus monodon | reverse complement strand
TAGAAATAAAGAAAGACAGAAAAACAGATTAGAAAAAAAACAAGACAGTGGCATCCGCACAGAAGGACACAAAAGCTCCAGGTAAGTTGCGTCGTGGAACAATCATGGCCAGACAACCGTCATCTGTAGGAAGAATGTGAACCCCGGG
>NC_051419.1:19944729-19945123 GCF_015228065.2 Penaeus monodon | reverse complement strand
GGGCCATCCTTTAGCTCGGGACACCTTTTCTCGGCGTCAGGAAGGGAGTTTGAAGAAGACAGACGACAACCTTGGTGTGTTTAAGCGCAGGGCGGAGGTGCTTCGGAGGGATTGGGTTTCATGACATACTCATATGCAAGATTTCTGTATTTTATGTCCACTCTTTTCTATCGCACTTTTTATTATTATTATTGTCCTTTTTTTTACATCTTTTGTCTTTGAAAAATGGATTACGGCGGTTTTTCTGCTTGCGTGTGTGTGTCTGTTGATATGTTTGTTTTCATGGTTTGGGGTAAAATTGTATGGTTCTGTCAAGGATAATAGGAATTGGGGGAATATCGAAAGGTAACCATTATCTTTTAACAACCATTGCTTCGGTGTTGCAGAGCTGTGG
>NC_051419.1:19944553-19944691 GCF_015228065.2 Penaeus monodon | reverse complement strand
CAAAGCAAAATAGAATGTTCTCAAAACTCATAAAATGTTTCTAGTTAGGCTTTTGACCGGGAAGAAGACTTGTAAGTAAAAAAAAATATATATATATACATAGAAAATTTCATATTTATCCTTGAACTTATACACAAT
>NC_051419.1:19944246-19944527 GCF_015228065.2 Penaeus monodon | reverse complement strand
ATATAAATAGCCCTTTGGTGAGAAAAAGAACCAAAGGAAGAAACCCGAATGTTGTATGTAGAAAGAAAATTAAAGAAAAAGAAATAGAGAAATATGGATTTTTAAAACAGATTTGTAAGCTCGACATGACTGACAAATCATTGACGAGTTTTCGACAGCAGAGAGATGGTTAACCTCTAACTTTTTTCTTATTTTTTATTTATATTTTCGGCAGCCTTTTGAGAATAGACGGTACCTTTACGTGTGTTTACTTGTTAATCCATATGCATGATGTGAAGATA
>NC_051419.1:19943995-19944195 GCF_015228065.2 Penaeus monodon | reverse complement strand
ATGGAACGTGTAGGGCGCTAAATGTGGTAAAACATCTCTGTGCATTCTGGAATGATTGATTAATGCAAAAGGGAGGATAAATGGCGGCCATTATAGTAATGGCTGCCAGGAATTGGCGTCTTCAAGCCTGCTTCTTTGAGGGAGGAGACTGCGGCGGCGGGATGGCAGGGCTGAATTTACGATTATTGTGTGTGTGTGCA
>NC_051419.1:19943194-19943583 GCF_015228065.2 Penaeus monodon | reverse complement strand
ACATATGTATTACCTTATCGTGTAGGGCTATAATTTATCGTTTACTCGGGATTTATTTCTAAAAAAAATTGTTCAAATCAGCTTCCCCGATAATATCCCCATTGTAATCATCAAAATCGTTAAAAAAAATTATTTACCTTTTTGACCATTATTTCCCCCACAAATGAATGGGTTAACTGCCTCCCTTAATCATCCTTATTGGCCGTGTGATCGGAGCTAATGGCTTTCCCTCAAGAGTTGGTCTTATCTTTTGATCGCCATTTATCTCCCTTATCTTGCGAGGCGATGCAGGATTCTATCGCGCTGTCGATGATCTGCGCTTCAGGATGCCTTCGCCCGCTTATCTTTGTTGTTGTTGCATTTTTGTGTAGGAGGTATTTTTCATGTCG
>NC_051419.1:19942834-19943065 GCF_015228065.2 Penaeus monodon | reverse complement strand
TATCAGATTCTGATTATTCGCTTAGTTTTGATAGATAACAGATGATATCCAGAGGAAGTGCAGTTGATAAGGATTTGTTGCTGAGCAGAATTATTGGAAGAAAAGAAAGAATATATGCAGATTTTAATTGACTTTCTGGATGATATATTGCCAGTGTACGATTTTCAACGCCCTGATGTGCGCGTGCGTGTGCCTTCAGTTTAAAACTATTCGATTTCTATATCTTTTGAT
>NC_051419.1:19942484-19942568 GCF_015228065.2 Penaeus monodon | reverse complement strand
GAATCTAGTGCTGAAGAATTTTTTTAATTAATGAAAATAAGAATGATATATAAACATGTTTTTTATAGAATAATTATGATAAAG
>NC_051419.1:19942123-19942315 GCF_015228065.2 Penaeus monodon | reverse complement strand
GGCAACATGACACTGAATACGAATAAAATTCATTGGAAATAAATATGACGAAGGCGTTGAAACACGCTAAACGAAGATAAATTAAATCCTTAGCATGTTTTCTCATTACTTTCTCACAAATAATTATTTTCATCAATTTTCTACTCTTTATCTTTCTTTTTTTTCTAATTGTGATTATTATCGCAACTCTGT
>NC_051419.1:19941494-19941568 GCF_015228065.2 Penaeus monodon | reverse complement strand
TACCCATCGGGAAAGACGAGAGGAAAAGGGGAAGGAAGGAAGAAAGAGGAGAATCAAACAAGTGTGAGAAGGAG
>NC_051419.1:19940730-19941162 GCF_015228065.2 Penaeus monodon | reverse complement strand
TAAGAAAAAAAGAAACATTACGTCTCAAGACTATGGATAGGTTTATGAATGAATACATTCAGGAACGTGGTCTTTGCTTTCTCTCTCTGTTTTTTTTTTAATTATTTTTGCATTATAATTTTTAGCTTTTTTTACGCTCATTCTGGTTGTTGTTTTGGCTGTGTCTCACTATTATTATTCCTCCCTCTCTTTTTCCTTCTTTTTCCGTCTCTTTTTTCCCTCCTTCCCTCTCTTTTTCCCCTCCCTCCCTCCCTCTCCTTTTTCTCGCCCTCCCTCTCTCCCTATTTCCCCTCCATCTTTCCTCCTTACTCTTGCGTCTTGTTTCCCCTTCCCTTTCCCTCTTGACTCCGCCTTCTCTGAACTCTTTTCCTCTCCTTCCTCCTCCCCGTTTACCGCCTGTAACGTCAGCTGCAGTCGCGCACATCGACGTTA
>NC_051419.1:19939621-19940690 GCF_015228065.2 Penaeus monodon | reverse complement strand
GGGAGGAGGGGAAGAAATAGAAGAAAAACCCGGATGTTTCTTCTCCCCTAAACGTGACAAATACACCCTCTCCGCCTCCCTTCTCCCTCCTCCCTACCCTACTCCTACCCACATCCTCTTTACCTTTTTTTCTTTTTTCAATCGACGAAATTCAGGAACTACGCCATACCCCTCTTCCCTCTACCCCCCCTCCCCCAATTCATCTGCCCTATCCTCCTTCCCTCTTCCTCTCCCTCTCTGTCCCTTCTCACGATTCTCTCTCCCCTTCCCTCCCTCCCTCACCCTCTCCTTTCCCCTCCAAGATCCCCCTCCCTCATCTCCCTATCCTCCTCCTCCCCCCCTCTACCCTCACGTACCCTCATCTCCTTGGCCCCCCCCCCTTCCCTACCTCCTTCAAACCCCTCTATTTTCGCGAAATATTTTGCAATGTTTACATACGGTGGTGAGGACTGTGCCAGCTAAACTGTCTCGTCCATCATGTTAATGTATAGGCGGGAGAAGTAGGGAGAGAGGGAGGGGGGAGATGGGGAAGGGGGGGGAGGTAGGGAGAGAGGTGGAGAGGGGAGATAGTGGGACATGGGGAAAGAGGGAGGTGGGGAGAGAGGTGGAGAGGGGAGAGGGGAGATAGTTGGAAATGGCGAGAGAGGGAGGTAAGGAGAGGGAAAGATTCCTTAAAATTGGAGAGAAGCCGAGAACGAAGAAAGCCTCGAATACGAAGAGAGGAGAAGAGACAGGTAACAACGATCAGGTGAAAAAGAGGAAACTTAAAGAATTAAGCGAAAAAAGAGCGAGAAAAGGAGAAATGGAGAGGAGGCACGCCGAAGATCATCCTTCGGTCACCGTGATGGAGACTTTACGAGGATCTCCATCAAGTGCTTGAAGGCGATGTCCTCCATCATTTGCATGTCATTTGCATAACTCTCGCTGTTCGATGATGGTGGCATACTGCTCGGCCGAGGGATGTGCGCCCATTCTTATGCCGTGTGGGTTTTGTTTTCAAGCTAAAGGAGTTATGAATGGTTAATGAGACTTGGAGTTTGCTTACGGGTTCTGTTTCTTTAAGCACTGT
>NC_051419.1:19938669-19938782 GCF_015228065.2 Penaeus monodon | reverse complement strand
TTCACCTTCCACCTTGCTCTTTCTTCACCTCAACATTTTTTCTCGAACAAACAGACAGGACGAGACGGAACTCTGCTTGTCAACAAACACAGTCGCCTTAAGGTCAAAGGATT
>NC_051419.1:19938449-19938642 GCF_015228065.2 Penaeus monodon | reverse complement strand
GTTACACCAACAACAATGGACATGTTGACATTTTTTTTTCTTTTTTTTCCTTACTGTTTTGAATGAAAACAAAATGTAAGTTGTTAGTGTAAGGAGCATAGGCCTATCATTTGATTTGATTATGTTATAATGGTTTTAAGGAAAAAAGGCACGGAGGATGAAGCGGGTCGAGTCTTTTGTTTGGTTTTCAGGT
>NC_051419.1:19937729-19938136 GCF_015228065.2 Penaeus monodon | reverse complement strand
GTGAAGAGAGAAACAAACGAAAAGGAGCTGGTCACCCAGCCACATCATCCCACGACTAATTCCGCATTATGTGCTCCTGAACATACCCCCCCCCCCCTCCGTCCACGTGGAAGTGGCACCAACTTTTTTTTATACATAAACACGTCATGATAGTCGACTAAAAGGGCTCGGAAAAATAGTCTAGACAGTGACGTCAAGCCAAAGGAAGGATATGGAGGTAAAAAAAAGCAAAAACACACCAGGCAAAGTAGAGCAAGAGAAACAAGAGCAGGCGGTAGACCGTCAGAGGCGGAGGTCTGTCTGCGGCTGCGAGGCCCGGGATGAAAGCGGATAAATGTTCCCACTTTAGTTTCCCTCATTTGGGCCGCCCGTTTTTGCCTCGAGAAATTGGTGCTGCGTGGGGAAAG
>NC_051419.1:19936949-19937060 GCF_015228065.2 Penaeus monodon | reverse complement strand
ACGACACACACAGGCACGCACCAGTAGGCCTATCAATCACCTCATCTCACCTTTCCGTGATTGACGTGACGTCATACACTAATCAGTCTCAGAAGGGGCGAAGAGAAGAGG
>NC_051419.1:19936690-19936796 GCF_015228065.2 Penaeus monodon | reverse complement strand
AGGGCAAAAGAGAACCACGAGGAGTAATATCAGGGGAGAGAACCGAAACAAAAAACTCGACCATGCACAGAGTCACAGCAAAAGAGAATCAATCTATCCACAGCCC
>NC_051419.1:19935932-19936377 GCF_015228065.2 Penaeus monodon | reverse complement strand
CCGCTGGATACGCATCTCGCGAACCCCCCTCCGAGGCCGCCGCGGTCCGCCTCGCACAGCTGCTGAGGCGCGAGCAAGAAGAAGGGAAGTGCCTGTCTCTTGGCGCTGACTGAGAAATCGATGGCGCTGGAAGGAGGGCCGAGGAGGGGAGGCAGGGTCAGGGAAGGGGAGGCAGGGTCAAGGAAGGGGAGAGAAGAGACTGGGAGAGGAGGTATTCTTGAGGAACAGGAAGGAGGGAACTGGAAGGGGAGGCAGGGTGAGGGGAAACCAGAAGGGGAGGCAGGGTCGGGGAAGGGAGAGAGGAAAATGGAGGGGGTGAGAGGGGGCTTGAAAGAGTAACTATTTTGATTACCCTATTGTCTTATTTGCTGATTTTCTTTGTAATAACCAGTTTTCCTTGTTTTAAGATTTTCTTATTTGTCTATTTCCTCTCGAATCAGTCTTG
>NC_051419.1:19935347-19935859 GCF_015228065.2 Penaeus monodon | reverse complement strand
CCATTCGTCCATAATCCGTTTTTTCTCTTTGTTTCCCACTATTCCCACTATTATCTTCTCATTTGTTTTATTGCCATTACACTCCAATTTTCTTATTACCCTAAAATTCTCTTCATCAATAAGCATATGAACGGGAGGGGTTTGCAACAGTATTGTAATAGGCCTACCTGCCGCAGAGAATAGGTCACGCCTGTTGCAATGGATATTCCTCCCGAGTAATTTGCAATGAACGCATCGACGGAAATGTGTTGCAACGAGTGGCGTGTGAAGAATTCGGTGTTGAAGTATGTTGCACTAGATTATTTTCGCCGTTGCAGGGCGTGTTGCAGCTTGCATGTTGCTACGTAAAAGTCTGGAAAAACTGGCCGGTGCGAAGGCATGTTTTGGAGGATGATTGACAGATCGCGCGAAGGGCTGGTGTTTGGGGGAATATTTTCTAGAACATTCTTCTCTCTCTCTTGAGCTTGGAGTGCATCTGCTGGCTCTCTGCTGGATGTGGAAATAATGCATTT
>NC_051419.1:19934998-19935080 GCF_015228065.2 Penaeus monodon | reverse complement strand
GTGCTGGTATGCACGTAGTGTCCGGCGCAAACCTCGTTGATCTGTCGCCTTTAAAAACAAATTGAACTATTGCAGTGTCCCG
>NC_051419.1:19934546-19934771 GCF_015228065.2 Penaeus monodon | reverse complement strand
CTGCTATAGTTTAAGTTTTAGAATGAAAAAAATACGAGGAAAACCATAGAACACCAGTAGAAGAAAAAGGGTAAAAAGAGACCGAGAAATAAAGAAAAAATAAAAAAACGAAAACGAGAAAGGAAACCAGGATATTAGATGAGACGGGAACATCTTGGGGCATCCTCCTCCTGCTCCTCCGCTGCCGTGGGTTTAGTGGGTCGTATTTTCTTAATCCAAGGCGTA
>NC_051419.1:19934440-19934504 GCF_015228065.2 Penaeus monodon | reverse complement strand
TCTTTTCTGTAATCTCTCTTTCTCCTCTTTCCTCTCATTTTCTTTTCTGTCACCTGTTTTTCTC
>NC_051419.1:19933970-19934057 GCF_015228065.2 Penaeus monodon | reverse complement strand
GTCAAGTCTATTGTTTCATTTAAGTTGCCAGTTTCTTAAATTCTTACTTTTAGCGTATTTCCCTATCTGTGTATTTAATCTTCCTGC
>NC_051419.1:19933734-19933914 GCF_015228065.2 Penaeus monodon | reverse complement strand
AGTATATGTATTATTTTTGCCTCGTGTATTCATATTTTCACATATATTTCCCCCATGTGTATTGAATATCAGTGTCGATATAGTTATGTTATGCCAAGGTCTCGGTTTCCTCCTTTTATTTCGAATTTATCTCCTCTTTATCTTTTTTATCTGCCATATCCCACCTCCCATATACACACA
>NC_051419.1:19933458-19933612 GCF_015228065.2 Penaeus monodon | reverse complement strand
TTTTCTCCCATTTCATTACCCCCCTCCCCGTTTCCAAGCGAGTGACGACGAATAAAGACAAGAAAAAGGCGTTAAACTGAAAACGCACGAAATAAGGAGGAGAGAAAGGACGGAGAATTGAGGAGAGATGATCAAGATAGTGAACAAAGGAAAC
>NC_051419.1:19932945-19933348 GCF_015228065.2 Penaeus monodon | reverse complement strand
GAAACGAAAAATGACAGACAGACAGACAGACATAACTAATACCAGAAAAAGAAAAGTAAAAAGGAGAGGAATAAAGACGAGTATGATGATACAGAAAAAAAAGAAAAATAGGAATAAAGTTTTAAGGATTTAGACACGAGACTTTTTTTTTATTATTATTATAGCCTTGTTTGAGGGTGAAGGTTTTCATGCCTTATCTTTCGTTTTTGTTCTTCACCTTTTATTGTTACTCTTGTGTATTTTTTCCTTTTTTTTACTAAGTCATGTTTCGTGTGTTTTTTCCCATTCTCTGGTTATTGCATTGGTTGTAGTTGGTATTATTATTTCACTCCTTATTCTTTCGTGTGTTATTCTTTTCTTTGTGTCTTCATTTTCCTTTTTTTCCTAATCCTTTGTTTTCTAT
>NC_051419.1:19932576-19932720 GCF_015228065.2 Penaeus monodon | reverse complement strand
GTGACCTTACAAATGTTGCAGATTCTCGCGAATGAAGAAAATAGAATAAATAGTGTGAGGCAAGAATCACTTCACTTCCTTGCGAATTGGCTTGTTGATCTTTATCCTCCCTCGATAACACGACGAACAAGAAAGGGAGACATG
>NC_051419.1:19932274-19932368 GCF_015228065.2 Penaeus monodon | reverse complement strand
AAGGGGGAGAGAGAGAAGGGGAAGAAGGGGGAATGGAGAGAGACAAGGGGGGGAGGAAAGGGGGGGAAGAGGTAAGAGTTCAGGTGAAAAAAGA
>NC_051419.1:19931582-19932200 GCF_015228065.2 Penaeus monodon | reverse complement strand
AAGAGAGACGGATAGAGAGAGAAAAAAAAACAGACCGAAAAAGGAATGAAGATAATCTAGACGGTGGTGGCTACAATATACTTTCATCTTCTGTTATTTGACTCGGTTCTTTATCGTTCCTTTCTTTACTTTTCCTTCCTCCTCCATTCATAATCCAGCACTATTTTTTTTTCTTTATTTATGCTGTAGCTACATTGGTTTCCCTTGTTACTGTTCACATCGATATCGCTTAATGTTTAAAGCAACATGTATTAGAAATTATTTTACGTCTTCACTATTCTCATCTTTCGTACTGTTAGATTTATTCATACTTTTTCATGGTAATTAATAATTCATATTCACGTTAAGGATGTTTCTTGTACGCTTATATGGAGCTTATGTGGCAGCCTTTGTCTTAAGAGTAACTAGCAATATGATCAACGCTGTTCTGTTGTCTTCCATTATCATCACATTAGATGTTTGTATTCTTGTCTTGTCGCTGTAATTATTGCTGTTGTTATTTTTGTTTGTCTAACTGATATTTTTTTTCCTTTGCAGGTAAATATGCGGTACAACATAGAACGGAGAGCGTGAGTTCATGGCAGCATTTCTTGTTAATTAAGAAAGTGTATTCACGTT
>NC_051419.1:19931071-19931361 GCF_015228065.2 Penaeus monodon | reverse complement strand
CTTTTATGGAAAATTATTATATTTTCCTTATTAGTTGGTAACAGCGATTCTATTCCTTTTACAACAACTGCGTTTTTATGCACCTCTTCATTGAGACAAACTCATTTCTTTGCTGCAGAAAAAGGAAAAATTCAGAGAGTTTCGCTGCCTTCCCCGCCCAGGCAGCCAGGCCCAAAAGGGGCTCGAGACGCGGTCGTTGGTTCTTCGATTTATAACGAGGTTACTGCCAGGATCTCTGGAGCCTGTCGCGCGCTCGCACACATGTGCGGACGCACGGGCGCGTCTCACGC
>NC_051419.1:19930595-19930780 GCF_015228065.2 Penaeus monodon | reverse complement strand
AAAAAAGGGTAAAAGGGAGGGAGAAAAAAAAAGGGGGCAAAAGGGCGGGGAGGGGCCCCGGGGAAAAAGGGGGGAAAAAAAAAAAGGGAAAAAGGGGGGGAAAAAATTTTTTTTTTTCCCCCCGGGGGGGGGGAAAAAAAAGGGGAGGGGTGTTGGGAAAAAGGGGGGGCCCCCGGGGTTTTGGG
>NC_051419.1:19930097-19930557 GCF_015228065.2 Penaeus monodon | reverse complement strand
ATTTTGAGAAGGGAAACGAGGGGATGGGGGGTTTAAAAAGGAGGAAAAGCAAGACAAACGAAACTAAGCCTCCAATCGAAAAACAGCCGACTTTGGAGAGCCGGCAGGCGAGGGCGCCTTCCTCCTCCCCGCAAGGCCGTTTCCAAGAACCACCGAGGCAGCAGGACGATAATGGCCGCCGAGACACACATTTCGCCTGTTGTCCAGAGGACCCTTCCTCCCCCTCCCTTCACCCCCTCCCGTCCTCTGACCCTCCCAGACCCTTTTTACTCCTTCCCTTCCCTTTCCTGCTCTTTTCTCATTTACTGTTTTCTCTTCTCCCCATCCTGCCCCTTCTTACTCATTTCCCTGCCTCCCTTCTGCTGTTTTCTACTCTTTTCTCCCCCTTTCTTGCTCCTCTCCTTTCTTCTGCTCCCCTTTCATCCCTGCTGATTACCCTCTTTTCAATCTTCCTTGTTTC
>NC_051419.1:19929180-19929272 GCF_015228065.2 Penaeus monodon | reverse complement strand
ACTTAGCTGATGATTTCCTTTTAGAAACGTCTGGATGGCTTCTTGGGAAAATAATTCCTGCTTTGTTAATGCTGCGCGCGCCTTCGTATGGG
>NC_051419.1:19928738-19928970 GCF_015228065.2 Penaeus monodon | reverse complement strand
CTCCAAAATGCTCGGATAAAACCACTAACATTTTCCCAGAAGGAAGATATGGGGAAAACGGGAGGGCTTTTTATGGTCGCCTTTTCAACATCCTTCCAGCAAGACGTCCCAGCCTTGACAGGACTTCGAGAGGCGAGAGAGGGAGCTGAGGATCTCTTGAGGATCTCTCACGGATCTCTCAAGAAGTGGAGGTTAAGTGGTGATGAAGTGTGGTGGATGAGGCAGTGTTTTC
>NC_051419.1:19928194-19928446 GCF_015228065.2 Penaeus monodon | reverse complement strand
TAATGGGCAGAATATTTGGATAATCTTAATGTCTTTCTGAAAACATATGCACACACAAAAGAATTACGAATGGTGATAGCAGTGATCTGGGAAAAGGAATAGAAAAAACGTAAACCCAACGTCAAAGTCAGTAAGGATAAGCTCAGTGACAAGGATGACAATAGTAACGGCAATTATTATCAAGGCATTAAAACAGAGAATAGCCAGCAAATGCAAGTGTATTTGATAATCGGCTACATGATTATGATGAAC
>NC_051419.1:19927905-19927976 GCF_015228065.2 Penaeus monodon | reverse complement strand
CACATAAATATTATTAATTCAAAAAGCACATTGAATGCTGAACCGATATATTGGAAAATTTCTCATTATCT
>NC_051419.1:19927242-19927866 GCF_015228065.2 Penaeus monodon | reverse complement strand
CGGCTGTTATACCGATACAGCCAATAGCAGCGGACGCTACAACACACAAGAAGCAAAAGTACCACTAAATGCAGAAGCGTCCTTGCACTATAAATGGAAAGAGAAGAAGAAAATTGAAGGCCAAAATAAACACAGGCTAAATCAAAGAATATCGGCAGAGTGGGGGAAAAAGTAAATACTCAAGGCAAGGGGACTAGGAGGTTTCCAAGGATGGTGGGCCCGAGATAGAAGGGAGAAATAGAGAAAAAGGGGGGGGGTCAAGAGAGGAGGGGGTTAGTGGGTTTTCCCCGGGCGAAAGGTGTTCGAAGAATGGGAAGAGAATGAGGGAGGAAAGGAGAGGGGACGTAGCAAGCATGAGATGGAAGAAGGATAGAACATAGAAGCAAAAGAAAAAGGGTTAGATTTAACACGAAACGCGTTCAGATAAGGGGAACAACACGAGAAAAGGAGAAGAAACAGAAAACCATAACGATGTTGATTATATTTTTTATATGTAGATGCTATATATATATATAAAAAAAATTTTTTTTTAAGATAAATATATATATTAATGTAATTATTCACAATACTACATACATCATACTAAATATATAATCACACACATAATACAATCATAAACAATAC
>NC_051419.1:19926385-19927129 GCF_015228065.2 Penaeus monodon | reverse complement strand
GTATGTATGCATATCTGCATATATATAATGTCTATATGTATATCATTTTATTCATATTATAATCTAAGCACATTATTTTTGGTTATCAGTTATCTTGCTTGCTCGATATATCAACGCCTAAAATAGTGATGAGGCTTATTAACAAACATTGAAATAATTAATTGTGTTCCTGGATTTATTTATGACCTCCATTCCACATTGCATTTTAACATAATGATTTATGGCCCTGGTATCGAGAAGGAAGCTCGTTTATATGTTAATTGTAACAACCATGGTAATTGGTATACATAATCAAATCACGATCGAAGACCAGATTAAGAAAATAGATATATATAATGAAGAGGAAGTGAAGTGATAAATGACAAACGAACGAGAGAAAGACACGTTAAGGAAAACCTTCGAAAATGAGATGATCTGAGTGAAAGAATGAGGGGGGGGGGAGGTGATAATGACCCACTCAGCGGGATCTCTAAGTAATTATCGGAGGAGGGAACATCTCCTGACATCTTGTTATTGCCTTCCACCTTTCTTCTCCCTCTCTCCTCCTCCCCTAATCTTCCTTAATTCCCTCCCTCCTATTCACCTCCTCTTTCCCTTTTTAATTGTCTTTCGGATTCTTTATTGTATTTCGCCTCATACCCTTCGTTTTCTTTGTAAGATTAGCAATGCTTGATTTTAGGTTAATGTTTTCTAATGCTGTTTTCCCATCGTTTATTGCTGATATCATTAGTGTCTCTGTGCATG
>NC_051419.1:19926078-19926232 GCF_015228065.2 Penaeus monodon | reverse complement strand
ACCCCCCACCGGCAATCGTACCTGTGCTAATTAACTTTTCAAATCACGAACTGGGTGATCGCGTCTTTTCGAAATCTGAAGGTGATGTGTAAGTTTGAGAAAGCTCCCGGTTAATAATTATTTCCGTTATTGAGATTGTATTTTTATCATATTT
>NC_051419.1:19924854-19925723 GCF_015228065.2 Penaeus monodon | reverse complement strand
GGGAGAACGCTGGTAACGAACGATAATAGAAGCAGGAGCGAAATGGACCGGAAGAACGGCGTAGAATCTGGGGGGAGGGGGTCAAAGGGGGATGAAAGGGGGGATTTGCCCCTCCTCCCCCTCTCCCGTTTCTCAAGACAGTGGGCGTGGCGGCGGGTGAAAGGGCGCCGGTTGAATGGGGGCGGGGGGTCGGAATGAGCGTGGTGGGAGGGGAGAGGGGCGGGGGGTCGGAATGAGCGTGGTGGGAGGGGAGAGGGGGCGGGGGGTCGGAATGAGCGTGGGGGAGGGGGGTGGAAATGGGCGTAGGGGGAGGGGGGGAGGAGATGGTTCTAGATGAGTGGATAGGTGGATGGGTTGAATTTGGGGGGGGGGGCTCCAGATGAGGGTGTGGGTCGGGAAAGTGGATGGGTCGAAAGGTGGGCGGGGTGGGGCGTGGGGTTCCAGAGGTAGGTGGGTGGATGGGTGGGTAGGGAAGCTTTTGGGGGGTGGGGAGGAAAGTGGTGGGTGGGTGGGGGTAGGTGGGAGGGTAGGGTGGAAGTGGTGGGTGGGTAGGAAGTGGTGGTGGGGGGTGGGTGGGGGAAGCGTGCGGATGGGCGTGTAAGATGTTTGGGCGCGGGGGGGGGGGGGGGGGTTTTCGTGCCGTGATTAAGACGTGGCGTCGGCGTGGGGATAATAAGTAGGGGTTAAAGGAACCGGGAAGAATGGCGTGCTAAAGGAAGGGGTTGATACAGTTGGCAGGTTAAGGGGCGGTTAAGGGTGTTTTAGGCAGACTTGGCGAAACGCAGGATGAGAAAGGAAAAGGCAACTGAAACTGTAACGATACCCACTATCTATCTGTGATCTATCTCTTTCTCTCATTCGCTCTCTTT
>NC_051419.1:19924104-19924535 GCF_015228065.2 Penaeus monodon | reverse complement strand
TTCAAACAATACATAATAGAAGTTTCCTACAGTTACACGGCAAATAACATGTAAATTACATGTTACAGCATTTTACATTAGGCAGGAATGAACTTTGAAGACAATGGAAAAAAATGAACAAGAAAAATGAACGTTATTTTCACGTGTATTATCGCCTGGGAACGTTCGTGAGAGTTGCCATTTCGGTATAAACGTTACGAAATTCTCATGTACATTAGTTGTGTTTAGAATTTACGGAGACAGGAAATGGAAATAAAAGACAAGACGAAGATGAAAAGGAAGAACACAAATGTCAAAGGTATAAAATAAGTGAGACACAGAACACAGCATTTGCCAACTCGGTGAAAGCATGGCATGGCGCCTTGCTTATAACAAAGAACTCTTAATTCTGAACGTCTTCTGTTGCCCATTTCGCATCCATTGTCTTGTGC
>NC_051419.1:19923408-19923666 GCF_015228065.2 Penaeus monodon | reverse complement strand
CAAGAAAGTGAATTGCACTTTTCTCCCTGGAATTGCAGATATTAGATTGCTTTCTCTTGGGATCCGATTTCATGGCGCGGTTAATTCGTTTTATCGTGAGAGATTTTTGTTCTTGTTATGCCGGAAACTTTGTTTTTATTATCATCACCCTTCATGTTGGTTTTGATTATTATGATTAATAATGTTGGATTGTCTTTATTGTCTTTCACCTTCATCTTCGTGTAAATCAACAACACATAGAATCTCCTCCGTACAATG
>NC_051419.1:19922222-19923139 GCF_015228065.2 Penaeus monodon | reverse complement strand
TCCAGGATTGTAACTAACGACGAAATCCCTTTCAAACAAGACCAGACAACGCTGTAATGAGAGCACGAGGGGGATGGAAAGGGGAGAGAATGGGGAGGGGGAGGCATCCCTTGGTCACGCTGGGCGGAATGGCCGGAACGGAATGGAACGCGCGGAACGGAACGAATTGGCTCGCGTTGCCGGGTAGAAATGCAGCCGCTTTCACTTGCCCTCTGAAACGACACTTGTGGGGAGGGGGGAGGGGGGAGGAAGATGGTTGTGGTAGTGTTGGCGGGAGTGGTTGGGAAATTATAAGGGGTTGTGGTGGTGTTGGGAATGCTGTTGGTGATGATTGAGAGATTATTGGTTTTTGTGTTGTTAATGGAGGCATGCGGTTGTTGGCGAGAACGTTGGTGGTCGATATGATAGGAGTTGTGGAAATGGGAGTGGCTCAAGTCTTGCTTTTTGTGCGAATGGTTATGGGAATTATGTTAAGGGGGGGGGCGTAGTGTTACAGGTCGCCGTTAGTGTTGTTGTTGGTGGTGGCATCGTTTTATTCTAATACTGTTATTGTTTGGTGTTTCAATTATCGTGGTGTTGGTGCTGTGTTATATTGTTTATATTGGTTTTAGTGTTGGCGGTGAGGACGGTGTATGTCATAGCGACGATCCTAGTTGTGACAGTGACATTAAAAATACAGATACAATTTACAAAAGTATATATGATCTAAATCATATTAAAAAGAAAATATTGTCAATGATAATGATACCACCAGCGATGATAACAATGCTGCTGCTCATAGTAATTAAGATAATTATGGTATTACAAACAAGAGTAACAGTTATAGATATTAATGCTAAGAAATGACTCGGTAATCCAGTCTCCTTTCTATTGTTCCCCGGGTCTTGGGTGGTCCCTGAATTTTATCAGTGGTTAGC
>NC_051419.1:19921187-19922151 GCF_015228065.2 Penaeus monodon | reverse complement strand
TGATTTTTGGCACGGGGAGAAAAAGGTATGGGGAGGCCTGTTGACGGAGGGGGTACAAGCAGGGGGAAATAAGGAAGGATGAAGACGTAAGGACAAGGGAAAGGGAAGAGAGGAGGAAACAGGAAGGGGAGGGGAGGAGTAGAAGAAAATAGAGTGGAGTTTAGACGTAAGGGAAGCGGCAGGGGGGAGGAGGGGGGATTATAGTCGAAGGGGAGGGGGAGGGAGGTGAATAGAAGGGGAGGGGAGGAAGGAGTGAGTATAGGCATGGGGGGGAGAAGGAGCAAGTGGGGATGGAGACTGTAAGAGTAATCATAATGTAATCTAAGCGATCTTAATGATATAATGATAATGAGAGACAAGCAGGTAGACTCACTGACAGGATAACAGACAGGCTAGTTTGTGCCTTTGTTCGATACTTTTGATTTGTCTGTTTATATATATGTGTGTGTATTTGTTTCTAAAAGCAAGAGTAAGTATGTATGTATTTGTTTCTAAAAGCAAGAGTAAGAACGCTAAAGTACCCACTTATTATGACAATACAAAAGAAAGAAAGCGATAAAATCAAGCAGAAAATCACGATTCAGTAACAAAACCACAAGAACAATCGAACGGAAAATGAGAATCGATATATAGAGCATAAAACATAACGAAGATCAGACAGACATAAAGAGAAATCAGAAGTAAAAAAGAGCGAAAGAGATAAAGATAGAGAAAGCGAAAAAAAGATAATTAGCAAGAAGCAGACAGGAAGGAGTAGCCTCTTCGTCTTCAGCATCGTTGCCTCGAACGGCGCTTTTTCGAAGGCCCGATCTGCTCGGCTGGTTCAATTACAGGCCATTACAGTTATTTATCATAATATGCTAGACTTCCAAATTACCATAATATTCATAAGCGCTGCCTAATTATTGGATAAGTGCCTCCGTATATCAGGTCTTCTGTCTGACCTACTCCGGCGAAGTAGGAA
>NC_051419.1:19919677-19919767 GCF_015228065.2 Penaeus monodon | reverse complement strand
CTCAGCATCCCATCCGGGAAGCCCAGAGGGGCGGCGCCACGTGCGTCATCTCTAGCATCTCCGCAGCCGTGACCACGCCCCATTTCCCTT
>NC_051419.1:19919410-19919584 GCF_015228065.2 Penaeus monodon | reverse complement strand
CTTTCTTCTCCTTCACTTCTCCTCCTCAAATTCTCTCATTCTGCTTTTTAATGCCCCCTCCTTCTCTTCTTCCCGTTTCTTTTTACTTTTTCGTTTGCAAAACAACTCGTTTCGGACTAGTTTTCTCTGACATGGCGATGCAGAAGCGCCCTTCATCTCCACTTGCGTCAAAGG
>NC_051419.1:19918886-19919347 GCF_015228065.2 Penaeus monodon | reverse complement strand
CCCAACGCAAACAAACATCCCATAAACACCGTAATTAGTATGCGTGTTAAAGCGCACATTAAATTAGAAACATGAGCTGAAATGACAGGGGGGCAGAGAGGGGAGAGAGAAGGGGAGATGGGCGTGGCTAACTTCGACGTAAACTCCGCCCATATTTGGAGTCGCTTGAAACGTCCATATCCGAATTTTGAAGACATGGATGTGAACAGAGCAATGAAAAAAGAGGTGAGGGGGTGTGGGTTGAGTATAGACACGGGGGAGGGGGGGTAAAGGAACGGGGTATGGGCGTAGGCGGACGTGAATGTAACGTGGATGGTGATCGATAGCCGGAGGGGATGGTGCTCTAGTGGGGGAAGGGGGGGAGGGGGGAAGGGATTGCAGATTTTGTAGGGTTAGAGAGAGGGGGAGAGAGTCGACAGATATGAAGGATGAAGGCTTTTTGTAGGCGGAGGGCAATGGTT
>NC_051419.1:19918245-19918559 GCF_015228065.2 Penaeus monodon | reverse complement strand
CAACACCACTTGAACCTATATAACTTAGTATATTGGAATACAAAAAGAAATCAAAGAAATCCCCCTCCCCCCCTCCTCAAGAAATAGATCAATGAGTAAAACAATGCCAATAAATGAAGTAGAAATAATTACAAGGGAATAAAACAAAAGATGAAGATCTAAACACAGATTCACTAACATGCTTCTTGTCTAAGCATTCAACACTTGTAGCGGTTTGTAAGTGTGCTTGAGGATGCTGTAGTGCACTTAGGAGACGTTTAAGAATATTTTTCTGGGAGGGGGGATGGGGCCTACACATTAGGAGTGCTGCTGTG
>NC_051419.1:19917808-19917880 GCF_015228065.2 Penaeus monodon | reverse complement strand
GCCCTCCCCGGCATCCGCCCGTCAGAAAGGGCAATTATATCGCTAAGTGTCACGCGCCCTTGCTAATTGCAG
>NC_051419.1:19917236-19917773 GCF_015228065.2 Penaeus monodon | reverse complement strand
TTGGATGTCTTAGTTATGTGCAGTTTTGGTCTTATATCGTTCCTTTTCTTTGAGTTGTTTCATTTTTTTCTGGTGTATGTGTATCCGATTTTTCAGTTTCTCGTCATTTGTCTATGTCTTATATGTTACTTCGTTATTCCGTCCTCTTTATACAATATGTTCTGATGTTTCATTGTATATTTCCTATTCCCCCTCTTGTTTCGTTCCTTTATCCTTCCCATTCTTCAGTATCCGTCTCCCATTCTTCTCTATACCTTTCTACCGTCCTTCTATTATGGGTCTCCTGCTTACCTACTCGTCCTCTCCTTCCCATCTCCATCTTCCCATTTACCTGTCAGTGGCCATTGTTATGTTATTATCAGAGTTATGACCTCTCCCTCGCACCCCTCCCCCTCCTCCCCTCTGTGTCCTCTTATCCCTCCCCTCCCTCTCTGTCCCCCTGTCTCCCTTGAGTAGACACTTGTGATTGACAGGAGTGACATAATGTTAAGTGCCTCCCGCCTCTCCTCCCTCAATGTGTCTCGTTCGTCAATCAGC
>NC_051419.1:19916442-19917013 GCF_015228065.2 Penaeus monodon | reverse complement strand
TAGACTCAAGAGGAGGAGGACTGAGTACACATAAAGAGGTACTCTGAGGAGATGATTGTCAGCTGATGCTTTAGGGAAGAATAAGAGTGCCGTGTAGAGCGACCGTTAAGCTGCTTTTTTTTTGAATATTTAAATCGGGTGGCGGTAGTTCGTTAATATGAAAAGAGAGGAAAAGGGAGAGTAAAATTTCAATTGCTTATTCGTTCTTACCGTTAAGTTGTACTGTAGGCAGACCAAACAAATTCAATTAACCACAAATATAATGCGCATTGAAGATTAAGAACCAAAAGAGGGAGAGAAAAAAGAGCTCACGGCGCCACACTGAGACCATTATTCCACCAGTGTTTTCACAGGAACCCTAAGAACAGGTCCAGCCATCTAACAAGGGAAAAAAATATGCAGAGTTCTCCAGGATGTTTACCAACATTTACTTTTTTCCTCTAAATTGTTTTTTCCTGCTCTGTCATTGCTTCCCGCTACGAGACTAAACATTTTTTTTAAGACTCACTTGAGGGACTTGTTATTCTCGTCTTGAATTGTGGCTTAGATATGCTTTTGAGATGTTTGTAAA
>NC_051419.1:19915874-19916330 GCF_015228065.2 Penaeus monodon | reverse complement strand
TCCATTTCAGTTGTCTGGTTTCTTGCTCTGTTTTATTTACTTAATGTTTAACTCGCACATAAATCATTGCGCGTGTTTATTTCTTTATTCCGTTTTTATGCTTTAATCCACATCAGCAATCAAATATTGTTGCAATAAGATTATCTTGCGTGAATTTTTTGTTTCTCCCACTGCCAATTATCGGCCAATTTTCACCATTCCCTCCCCACCTAAAAGCTAAAACACGTTTTTTTTAAAAATCACGGTGTCCTCTTGTGACTCCGCAAAGCCCCGAACACCCAACCGCCCCGAACTCGCTGTTGAATGTTTAATATAAATGCAAAATATTAAAGAGTCTCGATCGTGGAAATCATTGCGTTATATAAGGGCCACTTCCACACGCCGCATACACGCTCTGCAAATACTCGTGGGTGCGGCCTCGTACGTCGTGCGGCCTCTGGCGCGCTAATGTAACGC
>NC_051419.1:19915342-19915476 GCF_015228065.2 Penaeus monodon | reverse complement strand
ACTCTCTTATTTGATAAAGAAACTCTATATTCTTTTTATTTCCTCTTCCTCTCTCCCCTCTTCCGCCTCTTTTCCCCGGCGAGTTTAAACACTGTGTAGGTCTGTCGCCTTTAAAAACCGATTATAGCCAGCTG
>NC_051419.1:19915128-19915246 GCF_015228065.2 Penaeus monodon | reverse complement strand
AGTATGCGTGTATGTGCGTATGACAATAACTAAAACAAAGACTAATACAAACAGACAGAGATAGGGAGAAAATACGGAATGGAAAAACCGTCTCCTACAGCCTCCCTTTCTGCAGCAA
>NC_051419.1:19914779-19915039 GCF_015228065.2 Penaeus monodon | reverse complement strand
CCAGACACATGCCACGCCCGGAGATTGCGGGAAATTGCCTTTTCATCAATTCGCGAAAACTCTTTACACCAGAACGGTTTCCTTCTTCTGTCGGTAGATGGCTCTGGGTGGCAGGACAGATTTCGCGCTTGTCGATTTCATGTTTATTAAGTCCTTTTATATTCTTTAATTTCATCTTTTTTTCAGCTGTTTTCGCTCACTGCTTCTGTATTTTTAAATTTTTAATCGATTTCTTTGACCTCTATTTTCACGGCATTTGA
>NC_051419.1:19913940-19914492 GCF_015228065.2 Penaeus monodon | reverse complement strand
GTTATTCCAAATATGGCCGACGAAAGAAAAAAACAACTACATTAATTATCGCATTCCGGGAAGAGGAAATAGGAAACATTTTTCCCTCGCATACGAATGCAAAACATGTTTTCGCATTTTCCTTTCCGTGTCCTAACCTTTCAACCTGTTAATGAATGCGGGTATCGGCGTGTGTCTGTGACCTGACGTGGATGAACGTGTTTTCTTATCTGTTCCGGTGAGAGACCGGGAGCTTGACGAGTACCTGTACTGCGTGAGTTATCTTGTTCCCTTCATAGGCCTATGTAGGGATGTCTAGGCCTATGGTCACGCTAGATATCCTTTTCGTTGGGTAGGATTTTTTCATGGCTATCTGGGCTAGTTTTTTTCTTGGTTGCTTTGTGGGCGTCTTTTTATCTTTTTTTCTGTTGTGTATAGTTCTTTTTTTCTCTTCGTTTTCGTTTATTTTCCCAGTCTCTCTCCCTCTTCTCCTTCATTTTTCTTGTGCCTTATCCACTCTTCTGACTTTTTTCCCCTTCTCTCGATCCCCTATTGCCCTTCTCTCTTCCATAT
>NC_051419.1:19913385-19913642 GCF_015228065.2 Penaeus monodon | reverse complement strand
TCTCTCATCCAAAATATTTTTATCGCCTCAACGTTTAAGATGACAAGCCCGCGGGCACAACCTTGTTAGCGATTTCCGAAACATCTTGAAGGCATCTTGAGGACGTGTAGCTAATGAATTGCGGCATTTTAGGCGTAGTAAAGTGCCAGTGCCTATGCCTTTAACAAGTGCCAAAGGAGGGGGGGAGTGGGGGGGCGCTGTCACCTCGCTTCGGATGGTTGGGTGCCATGTTTACGAGTGCAAAGGGAGGAAGGAAA
>NC_051419.1:19913202-19913338 GCF_015228065.2 Penaeus monodon | reverse complement strand
ATATCCAGTTTACGTTTGTTTCTGTTGATGTGCTTTGGTGCTTTTCTCCCTGTCCCTTCCGTTCCGTCTTTCCTCTCCATCTCTTTTTCTCTCTCCCTCCCTCCTTCCCTTCTTTTCTTCCTCTCTTCCTTCCATC
>NC_051419.1:19913056-19913147 GCF_015228065.2 Penaeus monodon | reverse complement strand
CCCTGCTTTGCTTCCTCAGCATACATATTTATCAGTCCATCTGTTTTTTATCTCCCCAACTTTATATCCTCCACTCTCATTTACAATTCCC
>NC_051419.1:19912877-19913004 GCF_015228065.2 Penaeus monodon | reverse complement strand
ATCCTTCTCGTGCATTGTTCTTCGGGCTTTGGAGAACCGCTTCGTTGATGGATTAATGAACGCGGCGCCAAAACATGTTTTTCGATTTCGGGTTTATGTTTCGTTTTTTCTGGCTTTTTCTTTTCTT
>NC_051419.1:19912401-19912596 GCF_015228065.2 Penaeus monodon | reverse complement strand
CTGAAGAGTTTCCAAAAACTCCCGACAATTTCGACGCTCATTTTGAGACAATCAACGCCACCTAGACGCCAAGTTTGGAACTACCGTGTAATTAAATCTCGGACTGACCGCTAGAGGCGCTGATCGGGTTTTACTTGAGTTGAGTCTGAGAAAATAGATCATTTGCTCGAGAGTTTCTGCTCGGGAGAATTATCT
>NC_051419.1:19911380-19911529 GCF_015228065.2 Penaeus monodon | reverse complement strand
TCACGCAAGAAGGGTTTTGCGATTCTCTTTTGTTCCACGAACTCTTGTGTTTGGAAACCCTTAAGGAGGCTTCTGGTAGGAGGGGAGGAGGCGGGGGGGGGGGTTAAGGGGGTAGCGGAGTTTCTTTTTTCTTCAATATTATGTAACGA
>NC_051419.1:19911197-19911362 GCF_015228065.2 Penaeus monodon | reverse complement strand
GGGGGGGGGGGATTCAGCAAGAAATAACGGATGAAGGTGGTAAAGGAGGTGGAAGAAAGGGAGCGATAATTTACGGGAAGAGCAAAGAGGGGAAACAAGAGTAATGATAACGTTAAGGAGATCGAAGAGGAATTTAATTGGAAAGTCATATAATAGCACCCCATT
>NC_051419.1:19910538-19910699 GCF_015228065.2 Penaeus monodon | reverse complement strand
GGGGGGGGGAGGAGATGAACTAGGAGAAACAGATGAATCATCGACCCTAAAATAAGAGAAAATGAGGCTAAGACGATTGAGAGATGCTGGACCAAGATGGTGTCGGTTGAGCCAAAGTCAATATTTTGGAATTATCCTGCGGTGTCACCTTTCCTTTTCGA
>NC_051419.1:19910382-19910491 GCF_015228065.2 Penaeus monodon | reverse complement strand
AAGGAATGATTAAGACATGATGGTCAAAATAAGTGGGTGTGGCAGTAGCTAAAATTATTGTAGATAGAAAAATAGCCATGTTACAACCTTTGATCAATTCTATGATCAC
>NC_051419.1:19909873-19910087 GCF_015228065.2 Penaeus monodon | reverse complement strand
CTCATTCGCCTCTCGGCCCAAATATTAATTAGCTGATGTCCGATTTATTTTTATCAGTATAGACATAATTGTCATTGTTCCTTTGCAGACTCCATTAACAGACGGTGTCAGATTGTCATTTAAACTTTGTTTTAATGAGACTGCGCTCAGCTGAGTGTGAATTATTGCATTAATTAATGTTTTTAATTAGGGTCAGACAGGTTTATGAAAACGT
>NC_051419.1:19909422-19909585 GCF_015228065.2 Penaeus monodon | reverse complement strand
GAACATTAAGGGAGAGTGAATTGCACGTGACATGTCATCATCACTATCGTCATCTTCACCACCACTTCTGAAGGGGATGAGGGGGGGGGGGTAACAGGAGACGCAAGGAAAGGTTGTTGGAAAGGTCGGGCTACACGCAGTGCTTTAGGGGAGGGAGGGAGGG
>NC_051419.1:19908096-19908509 GCF_015228065.2 Penaeus monodon | reverse complement strand
CCACCTCAACCCCCCCCCCCCAAGTGCCACCGCAATCCCCACCTGACCTCGATGTTACTTTGCCCTCTTTGTTCATCGTCACGTGAGATCTCCTTCCTTCCCCTCTTCTTCTTCACCTATTCCCCTTCTCTACACTCATCCTCTTTCCCTCACCCTCTCTACTCTCCTCCCTTCCCATCCCTCCTCTTCGTCCCCCCTTCTCCTTTAGATCCATTTATCACACCCTCCTTTATCTCGCCCTCCCCATCTTCCCTTTGTGCAAGGTGCCGTGAGCCTTCCGTAAACCGCGTTTTTGTGGTTGCGAGGACAAAGGGAGACAGAGTGAAGTGTATTTTGGTGTATGGACGAAATAAAGATACATACGTAGACAAATACACACAGTCATGTATACTCGACATACAGAGGTGCGACCA
>NC_051419.1:19907347-19907686 GCF_015228065.2 Penaeus monodon | reverse complement strand
ACCATTGATCTCCGTAGGCCCTGTTGGCACTGGGGAAGATCACACTTATAAATCCGGGTTGTGATATGGTTGTCGGGGGCCGCGTGTGTGTCTGTTTTTTCTCTTTATTCTAATGTTTTATCTCTCTTTTTTTCTGCTCTTTCTGTATTCCCTCTCTTCTTTCCCTTTTGTTTCTTATTTTTTATCAAAGGTTTCACCATCGTAGAGGAATCATGTGGCCAATTAGTTCAGCATGGGAGGGCGTTAGTTTATTCGTTAATGTACTATTTTATTTGTTATGACTAAAGTTCGTTATTGTTTTATCTATTATTATTTTTTTGTTACTGCTTGTTGCAGTTG
>NC_051419.1:19907184-19907258 GCF_015228065.2 Penaeus monodon | reverse complement strand
TCATGAGTTACACAGTTTTAGGTCGTGTCAACTGGAATAGGTCAGTTTTCAAACAAATGGGGAATACATCACCA
>NC_051419.1:19906608-19906825 GCF_015228065.2 Penaeus monodon | reverse complement strand
AAAACTTAATGATGATTATAACTGCCGTGGATGCACAGCAAGTATTCAAGATTTATAATACCATGTTATGTTACTATGCTTGGGAAACACTTTAGCTGAATAAATGATTATTATTTTTTTCAATATACTGTTAAACAATATGATAAGGTATTAATGTTTTTTATTTCTTTTTTTGCAGGTAATTACCTAGACAGTTCGGAGAGAAAAGAGGTATGCC
>NC_051419.1:19905747-19906458 GCF_015228065.2 Penaeus monodon | reverse complement strand
GATCGAGAAGAGCGCTGCGCGAACAGCGTAAAGAAGCGCGACATCAGTGAGGATGTGCGAGCTTAGCTCTAACAGCGTCTCATCGGACAAGATCCTGAGGTTTAGAGAAGGAATACTGAGGTAGGACGACGTCAGAGACAGGTGTCATATAAGCTCCTACTACGCAAAGGCTAATCGACAAGATCTGGTTTGAGTAAGGTAAATACAGCGTTACACTCGTTTTGCGAAGTTTGGGCCAATAGAGCGCTCTACACCCATAGCATCTGCAGGATTGCTTTAATACCTCACAGTATATATGCCGTAACCGCGTACGTCCAGCGTGATATCTTGAAACGCCTTAACATTGAGCTCATACTAACCCGTCGCACTTGCGTGGATTCGCGTTTAACCTGACACGTTATTGCCCCAGACCGCGCGTACGCCACACAGAGGAAGGATCCCCCCCCATACCCCCTTCCCCCCCAAGCTACCCCCGTCCGCGTGCAATTGCTTGCTTGTTTCGCCGCCTGAGATTTATAACGTGCCTTCCAACTCTCCTGCAGGCGCCCGGTTCGAGGAGTCGTGTTTTTTCTTAGCTCTTTCCTCACTGCCTCCCCCACCCCTCTTCGTATTCTCGAAGGAGATGAAAAGGAAAGCCGACAGAGTAGGAGGTAGTCAGAGGGACGCCGATTGACATGCACCGCTTGTTCCGTGCATGGCGTCCTCTCCTGC
>NC_051419.1:19904806-19905556 GCF_015228065.2 Penaeus monodon | reverse complement strand
GTTCAATATGATAGCCTGCGTCGCTCCATAAAGTATAGTAATGGGACTAGTTGGCAACTCGTCATGGTTATTGAGGAGGGGTAGGGGTGTAGGGGGAGGGGGGAGGCATGACGCAGACACAATTGCTACTGGTTGTTTCGTGCAAGTGGCGTTGTGTTTCGCTGTCCATTCTTCGGTTTGAGCAATATCTGTCTTTGCTTTCGTATCTCGTTATCGTTAATTTGTTTCTAAGTCTTTATTACTTCTCCTTACCAATATTTTCCTTATTTTCCCTTTGTACTTCCTCTCCCAGGAGATTCGGCCACCGCTATACCCATCTTCCGCCATGCATTATATATAATACACAGACACATGCCGCCATATTTAATTATTCATAAGGGGCGTGGCCTGAATCAAAACCCGCATTTCGATTGGTTCCGCAGATGCAAAACAAAAGCGGAACGAGGCTCGTAACAGGCGCTAACAAGTGTTTCCACATTTATTGTTGCTCGTTAGCGCTGCTCGTACCGCTAGACTAGCCGTTTTCGCTACACCCAGCGCGTTCGTTAGCGGTTGTTGACTCTTGCTTTACTTTCTTTCGATTATCGATATTGACCCGCAAGAGAGGGTTTCCAGATAGGGCTGTTTTGCTTACTTGTTTACTTTAAGAGCGCTTTGCCTGTTTCTCCAACGATTCACTTTTACTTTTTCTTTATATGGAGTTTATTCCTCAGTCGAAAAGGAAATGTGTATTTGCCTCCTAGAGTATCA
>NC_051419.1:19904393-19904729 GCF_015228065.2 Penaeus monodon | reverse complement strand
CACACACTGTTTCTCTTTTTATTATCGCATTCTATACAGGACATTTTACTTTATTTCTATTTGGTAGAGATTATCTGCCACCTGCGGGATTTAAGCAACATTGCAGAATCCTTGTGCAACGATCCGTAAGCTTGTGTATGTGAGAAAAGGAACTAAGGGAGGATGGAGGGGAAGGGAGGGGAGGAGGGAGGGGAAGAGAGGAGAGAAGGAAGGGAAAGGGAGGGGAGGATAAAGGGGAAGGGAGGGGAGGAGAGCAAGAGACAAGGGTTAAGGGAATGAAGGGAGGAGGGGAAGGGGGAATAACCACCTTTGCGACAATACTGCAACAAGTAAAGG
>NC_051419.1:19903842-19903985 GCF_015228065.2 Penaeus monodon | reverse complement strand
TGTCATATCTTCGGATAAGAGTTTATATTAAGGATTTACGAGCGGAACTGCGGGCGGGTTGAATCGTTTATCAGGGAAGTGCTTACACGAACGCGGTTTGTGTGGGCACTTTTCTTTCTTAGTCGGCGCAGTTTCCCTTTCCG
>NC_051419.1:19903039-19903459 GCF_015228065.2 Penaeus monodon | reverse complement strand
CCTTTGCACTTCATCCCTCATGAAGATTCCGCAGAGTACGCATACCGGACCCCCATCTGCGTGACGAAGCATGCACACCAGGTCGGCAACAATGACATCACTTTTGGGTGTCATTCGCCGTCTTCTCATGGAAAAAGTTGGAGAACTTTGCCTGCTGCTCATCTCAGGGCCAGAAACACACGTGCAAGGAGAGAGGGCAAGGGAAGCGAGAGAGGAGAGGGAGAGGGGAGGGAGGGCGAAGGGGAAGGCGGGGAAGGCGGGGAGGGCGAGGGAGAGGGGAGGGAAGGCGGAGGGGAGGGGAGGGAAGGCGAGGAGAAGGGGAAGCAGGGAATCAGGCCAGCTACTTACGACCCTTTAACGACTCCTGAGGCGAGTGGAGACGCTGTTAAACAAGGCCTGTTTATGTTCAGGTGGAATGTG
>NC_051419.1:19902862-19903012 GCF_015228065.2 Penaeus monodon | reverse complement strand
CAGCTGGCCAGCGTGTAGTGGGCAACAGCTGGCTCGTGCCGCTGCTCAGATGGTTTTGTCGTGGCTTATCCCTGGAGAGGGGGAGGGGGGGAGGGAAGAAGTGTTGCTACATTTTATTTTTTTCTCTTTCTTTAATGGCTGTGGTTTTGA
>NC_051419.1:19901697-19902078 GCF_015228065.2 Penaeus monodon | reverse complement strand
AATGTATAAGTCGTTTCAACGTATTTTAGTCGTACCAAGAAAGGGTGCATAAGTCGTACCAATATAAGGTACATTTCAAGCCGCACCAGCGAGCGATATGAAGCCTTACGTGCAAAGTTCGTCTCGCAAGTCAAGATCACCTGAATGGGAGACGCCAATCAAAATGTTATGAATGGGAAGACACGCCATTAATTCCACGCACTTTATGAATGAAACCCTCGGCTCTATACACACGCCGGAAGAATGAGACAAGAGCTAATCTTACTACAGTGACCTAAAGAACTTCCTGGGTACGGGTGTTGGCACGTAGGCACGAGTCGGGTACGCGGGCGTGCGTGGGAGGGAGGGTGATGGATGGGCGTGGGGGGGCGAGGTATCAAG
>NC_051419.1:19901158-19901639 GCF_015228065.2 Penaeus monodon | reverse complement strand
ATAGCGGCGACCAGATGGGTAAGCTTGCCTGTCTACTTAAAGGAGCCAGATGGAGACACGCCCATCTTACTTATTTCATTATTTTTCTTATTCTCACTCCCCCTTCTTCTCTCTTTATATCCCTTTTTCTTCTCCTTACCACGGCTCTCACTCTTTTTCACGATCTTAGCTCAATCTTACAGTCAGACAAACAAACCTGTTACACACATCCACCCCTTCACTTCTACACAAAACACACGCAAAAACAAATACCCCAAAACAGGCACAAGCAAGCACACCATTTGATTTCCATCGTTGCTTTTATCATCGTCCCATCATCACCATTATGCAAATCAATGTGGATTCATTATCCTCGTCTGGGTTTTAATCTTGCGAGGGGAACATGCAACGCGGTGTGATGTTTGCCTATTCATGAATTCCGGCGAGAGGGAACTGCGGGGGAGAAACGGAACCGGTCGGGAGCCCTGCCGGGCCTCGGCAC
>NC_051419.1:19900400-19900671 GCF_015228065.2 Penaeus monodon | reverse complement strand
CGCCCACGAGTTCTCTCAGATCTTTTATCTCTTTTATGTCCTTGCTCCGTTTGCTCCTCTTTTTTCGCGTTTTCCTTTCGTTTTTTTTCGTTTTTCTTCTACTGTTATTGCTACACTTATTTCTTGTGATGTTACTTTGCTAATTTGTTTTTATTTCGATTATCATCACCGTCACGTATCACTGTCGTCATCAGTCTATTGATTTGCTTATATTATTATTATTTGATATTATCTTCCCATCGTATTTATTTCTTCATCGCAAATATTTTTT
>NC_051419.1:19900181-19900329 GCF_015228065.2 Penaeus monodon | reverse complement strand
TACCTGTCTGCGCTAACTCTTCAATAAAACCACCCAAAAATATACGTGTAAAGAAAAAAAATATATATACAGGACATAAATTCAGTGCATAATTACTTTAAAGTCCCCCCCCCTCCCCCTTCCCTTATCGAGTGAATCAGGAAAGGAG
>NC_051419.1:19899676-19899805 GCF_015228065.2 Penaeus monodon | reverse complement strand
GACAAACGCACCCGCGCAAGGGCACATATCCAAACAAACAGACAAACGGAGGGCAGAGAGTCCCAGAAACGCACACATACCAGCTCGCCGTAGCCGGGGTCGTACCCAAGCTTGGCAGGTGGCGACCGT
>NC_051419.1:19899528-19899644 GCF_015228065.2 Penaeus monodon | reverse complement strand
TGATTGATGGAGGTATACGATAGATGCATGTGGATAGACCGTGTTGTTGTTGCTGTTGTGACTTGTCGTTAGGGTATATGACGTTTACTTACGTTAATGATAATGATATTGTTACT
>NC_051419.1:19899294-19899358 GCF_015228065.2 Penaeus monodon | reverse complement strand
CTGATTGCGTTAAGTACTCTACTGCTATATTTCTGTGCATATTATTATTGTCGATTAGTTTAAT
>NC_051419.1:19899068-19899255 GCF_015228065.2 Penaeus monodon | reverse complement strand
AGCCATAGTTGACGTTGATATAATGATTATAAAGGTTTAATAAACAAGGCAGACAACTTAATTAGATAGTAAATCGAAAAGCAGGGAATGAAAAAGGAAAGCACATGAACACGAAACGTTTAACGCATAAAAAGGGTCTTATCCAAAGGTGATCAGTGGCTGTGAAAAATTGAGGATGGTGCGGGCA
>NC_051419.1:19897696-19898464 GCF_015228065.2 Penaeus monodon | reverse complement strand
GGACTCATAAAATCCGACGATCAGCGCCACCAACAGTCTCCAGTCCCCACCAGGGTTACAAGCGCAGTTCCCGAAACAGGTATTTATTCATCAGAAGCCGTTGCTCTCTCTCGCGACGGCAGCATCCTCATCCTCGTTGGGGAGATGATCAGCATCACTTTGTAAACATTAGTCAGCAAAAAGGCCATCGTCAGAAACAGCATGGAAACACGTAGCAACATCTCTGGCAAATGCACATCACTGGGAATGAGTGTGTATTGACTGAGTGTGACCAGGTATTTTGCAGTGGTTATCGGTGAAAAAAGACACGAGTGGAGGGAGCAAAGGAGGTAATGATTAGCAACAGTGACGGGGAATTATATAGCTGCAGTATGTAGAGAGATTTTTTTTTACTGTGACAAGACAACAGAAAATGGAACATAACCAAACGGAAAATTACCTTTTTACAACGGCGTCAGAAAGAAAATGCTTGCAGTATGTGTAACTATGGAAGTATTTTGTACAGCAAATTAGAAATTCAGAATACATAAAAAATGTTCCTAAGGGAAGCAAAGGATTCTCGGATTTTTTTTTTTATATAAAATAAGGCATAAACTTATCCGGAACGATATATTACTAGGAGAGAAAAATGAGCTGACATTTTAAAAATTAATAAATATTGTCATGAATCCAAAATAAATAGATGTATGAATAAATGCACTAAGAGACGGCAACACTTTCGGCAAAGGGGCTTCCCTGCTTTAAATCATTGTAAGCAACAGCAGGACC
>NC_051419.1:19896571-19896722 GCF_015228065.2 Penaeus monodon | reverse complement strand
CAGAAGAAAGAACACACCTGGCAAGGGAAACCACCTCGATGTTGAGATTAACTGATAAAGAGGGAATAAGGCCCGGATTCCTTGGCACCCGTCCGCTGAGGGAGCAAGACCACCGCGGAAGCCACCTGGGAAGGGGTTGCGGGGCGCAGGG
>NC_051419.1:19896012-19896342 GCF_015228065.2 Penaeus monodon | reverse complement strand
ACCTCTGCAATCGCCTCACAGGAAGCGATCTCGGTTGCGTTCACGACCCGGAAAAAAACGTACAGAAATAAAAATAAAGACGTGTGCTGTCGTTACCACCGTTTTTAATTGCCTCCGAATCAGGTCCGTGAGCTGACAATCCAATCTTACGGCGTCTCTTGGGTGAAGCCATCTGCCACCCGAAACGACCATCTTTGAGCCTCTCGCGTCGCCAGCTGGTTTCGAATGACCGGCGTTAATTGGCGCTGATGCTGAAAACTTCCTTTTGTTTTTTGTCTCCCGTTCTCGTGATTTGTGGGTTATCGATGGAACGTATTTTGTTGCAATTTA
>NC_051419.1:19895498-19895652 GCF_015228065.2 Penaeus monodon | reverse complement strand
TCGCCATACTTGCTCCTCCAATTGCACTGCCGAAGAGGTGTGACCCGATCGGACGAGAATGCGAGCGTGCAATTTTATATAGCTTTTAAGAGCTCGTTCTCTCGGTAGTTTGCTCGTTCTTGTGGTCGTTAGAATTAGGTAAACCGGCTTCGCG
>NC_051419.1:19895197-19895261 GCF_015228065.2 Penaeus monodon | reverse complement strand
CCACAATAACAAGACCATTGGCATAACAGCACTAACGGTCACGTGGAGCGGTTAGAATGGCAGG
>NC_051419.1:19894865-19895073 GCF_015228065.2 Penaeus monodon | reverse complement strand
GCCAGCAGGACAGAAGCACAAAGAGCCAGACAGTGAGCCAGACAGACACAGAGTCAGACAGACACAGAGCAGAGGACCGTTGACTGAGCTGCCTCGTGGCTGCGATGAACAGGATGCCTGCAGCGGTCAGTCACAGCGGCCGCGGGAACGAGTCAGCGCCGCCGATGTTAACGGACGCATGATCACGTACACGCGCACAGGTGGCAAC
>NC_051419.1:19894475-19894539 GCF_015228065.2 Penaeus monodon | reverse complement strand
TCAGTGATTTCAACGTTGGTTGACGGAGGTAATGATGAGTTCCTGCTGGAGTTGGCTCTCACAG
>NC_051419.1:19893875-19894105 GCF_015228065.2 Penaeus monodon | reverse complement strand
TCTTATACATTTCAGAAACGTGTTGCATAACGAAGATTGCTCGTAGTAATTTCATGAGGATGTTGTTTTTGGCTAATTGGAGTGTTAATTGATAATGTTGGCTGTTAATTGAAGTCAGTTCTTGGTGTCCGTCCACATAATCATCGTTTGCGGTGGTTATTAGCCGTGGCAATTACCCGCGAGACAAGCAACAGGTAGCGGTGTGTTAGTATTTACAGTGGGCAAGCACA
>NC_051419.1:19893265-19893393 GCF_015228065.2 Penaeus monodon | reverse complement strand
CTGCAGCGGCGTCATAAACAAAGCCAGGAACAGTAGCCATTGGCAGGAGTATCACGAGGCTTATCTCCAGACAAACACCATTTTTCTCCGTGTGTTTGGCTTTGTTTGTCCCCCTGTTATTTGAGGAC
>NC_051419.1:19892944-19893177 GCF_015228065.2 Penaeus monodon | reverse complement strand
CGCGCGTTAATATGTTTGTGAACGCAATTTTGAAATACAATGTCATTCATGAAATGGAAAAAAAAATGAACGCATTTTTTATGTAGGTCATTTAAAGCCCACAATACCCTTTCTGTCTCATCCATCATCATTATCCAAAACACGAGGAGAAAGAAAGAAAAAAATGACATTCAGATCGACGTGTTGACGCTTTTCACTTCCAATCAGGCCCCCATCTTAACCCCCCCTAATCC
>NC_051419.1:19892619-19892730 GCF_015228065.2 Penaeus monodon | reverse complement strand
TCGCTTTTCTGTTGTTCCCACTACCTGGGTTTTATTATGCCCCTTCGCCCCCATACCGGGTTACGGCCCTACCATCTTGGATATCTTGTCTCTCTGGATCTGATTCTGATG
>NC_051419.1:19892203-19892336 GCF_015228065.2 Penaeus monodon | reverse complement strand
GTTTGTCTGTCTGTTATTGTTTGCGTGTTTATTGCCTTTCCTCTTGCCTCCGGCCTTCTTAGAGTTAATCTCGTGCCCTTTTTCCCTCGGGCTAAATTTTGCGGATTTTCGGGAATATCTTGAGTGGAGATCT
>NC_051419.1:19891845-19892155 GCF_015228065.2 Penaeus monodon | reverse complement strand
CTTCATGGTGTTTTTGTTTATGAAAAAATGGGAGAAAGGGTTTTGTTTGTTTCTTTGTTATTCATTTTGCCTGTGCCATACACCGGTGCACTCTAAACATTTCTCAATATTTCTCTTTCTTTTCAGACTTAACCATTTCCATCAATTATCATCGAATTATTCGTTATTCCTTTCTATTGTAGTTTTTCTCCTTTCTAGCCTTGCCATGCCTCCTCGTTATTTTTTTTGATACACAGACTCCCGGGTCAAAGATTTCGTGACTTGTTCATATTTGCTTTTGTGAACTCGGTGACTGGACACTTTCAGCGCG
>NC_051419.1:19891314-19891451 GCF_015228065.2 Penaeus monodon | reverse complement strand
ATGACATAGTGTCTTGGAAATGTATTAATTGTTGTCTTTTATTCTTTACAGGTAAATACGGGAGCTTACAAACACAAACATACACATCAGTTAGGTAAATTTATCAAATTTCATGTGACGAGAAGTTAGGAGATCGA
>NC_051419.1:19891127-19891231 GCF_015228065.2 Penaeus monodon | reverse complement strand
GAGGGGGGGTAACAAAAGCTAGAATCAACATAGAAAGAGAGCAACGTAGCATTACCGATAACAAAAGAGCGACAGAGACAGAACGAAAGCGAGAGCGACATAGC
>NC_051419.1:19890689-19891081 GCF_015228065.2 Penaeus monodon | reverse complement strand
CGACGGAGAGAGAGAGAACGAGAGCGACTTAGAAATGGAGAAGAGAAAAAGAGAAGACATAGGGAGAGTCACCGAAAAGAAAAGATCGATGTGGGCAGAAACTGAGAAAGGCATAGAATGAAGAGAAGGGAAGACACAGACAGCCTCACAAAAAGAGAAAAAGAGTGACAGAGACAGAGACAGCGAAAGCGAGAAAGCAAGAGAGAAGAGAAAACGAGAGGAGAGAGAATCGCTGAAAACAAAAGAGCGGCGGAGACAGAACGAAAGCGAGATAGGGCGAAAGAGGAGCAAAATGAATAAAGAGAATCACAAAAAAAAATCTATGGACACAGAGAGCGAACGCGACACTAGAAAAAAGAAGAGAAGAAATGGAGAGAATCGCCAAAAACCAA
>NC_051419.1:19890535-19890659 GCF_015228065.2 Penaeus monodon | reverse complement strand
GGATGATGGAGGCTCCCCTGAGGGCGAGCACTTGTGGCCGCTTCGCAATTTACTGCATTAATGGACCGGACTCGACCCGGCTGCATTAGCCTCGAAACCAGTGGCCCAACCTGCTGTTTATCGC
>NC_051419.1:19889816-19890319 GCF_015228065.2 Penaeus monodon | reverse complement strand
CAGACAGACGAAGACAAGCAAAGTCAAAGAATGACGAGGATGACCTCACGTACCGAAATAAGCAAGGATATCATCCATCGCGGCAAAAGTGCATGCAAGTCACCCCCTTCCCTCTGTCGAGCAAAGACCACCTCGGGCGTCCTGCGGTTCTCCTGCCGTCGCGGCGAACCACTCGCACGGGGGCCATTAAACCCTCATGGTTCTCTCTGCAATGGTTCGCCGGCCCGATGTTATTTTCTCGAAGCACGTGGTTGTAACAGCTGGCTTGCCGTTGCTCCTTTTTATTGCCCTTTATTGCTTCTCCTACGTCTGGAATCACCGAAGGACTCAGCGTGGAGTTTGAGAGGTGAGAGGGAGGGAGAGGGAGGAGGGGGGGGAGAGGGGAGGAAGGGGGGGAGAGGGGAGGAAGAGGGGAGAGGGAGGAAGGGGGGGGAGGGAGGAAGGGGGGAGAGGAGGAAGGGGGGAGAGATAGGAGGAAGGGGAGGGATAGGAGGAGCAGGAGC
>NC_051419.1:19888400-19889495 GCF_015228065.2 Penaeus monodon | reverse complement strand
CACGATTTTTCTTTCTATCGTTTTTGGCTCGGAACTGGTTCTCGCAGGCTTGTTGGTTCCAAAAAGCCTTTTTTGTGTCTCATGTTTTACTTACGATCCCCCCCCCCCCACATCCCACCACTTTCCTTGCTCTCGCCTCACCCCTCTTTCCTACTCTCTCCCTCCCTTCCCCACACTCTCCTCCTCCTCTTCCCTACCCCTTTTTACCTCCCCCACTCCATTCCTTCTGCCCTACCCCCTCTCCCCGTCTCTCCCCTACCTACAACCACCCCTCTGCCCTCACCCCCTCTTTTCATCCCCACTATACCCCTCCTCCCTAAACCCCCTCTTCCCCATCCATTCTGGCGAAGTGTTGGCATTTTACTGGATGTACTAAAAGTGCCCATAAAAATTTAAGCGCCACTACCAGGCAGCCAGTCCATGCTGTTGTTTTTAATACCCTCAAGAGCTCAGATATAAATATATATTTTGTGGCCTAAGGATTGTTTTTGTTGTTTTCGTTATGGTTGACGTAGACCTTCCCTCTCTGTTTGCTCGACAGGTCTTATAAGCTGATATGGCTTCTTATCCAAATGAGGAGGACAGATTACGATAACGTTTGGGTTTAAGTTTACGACCTGCACGCTCTGGTTTTTCCCTCTCTTTTTTTGGCTTTTTACAAACGAAGAACAAAAAAATAAAGTCGTTTCTTAGTCTCGAACGGTTTTAAGAGATAGTTCACGTTCTTTGTTTTGACTACATGATCAGATGATCTTGATAAGGATCTTTTACATATACTCGAATGATCGTTTATTGTCTTAGCGGCGATCAGCTGACCGAGTTGGATTTTTCCCGCGTTAATTTACTAGTTTCCCGCGTTAGAGTATTTTTTGCTCTTTTTCTTTTGCCCTTTTCTTACTTTTTTTCGCTCACACGATGGGGGAGAGTGAAGAGTTAGTGTCAGGATGAATACATATTAAGAGTTATGACTGGATTAATATAGAATAAATAGGAAAATTAATTGTATATGTGTAGTATATGATTACAAGATGAGTACGCGAATTGGAAAAAAAGGAAAGACAGTCCGGATGCGCAAGAAAAATTAACAATGATTCG
>NC_051419.1:19888055-19888213 GCF_015228065.2 Penaeus monodon | reverse complement strand
TACGTATTGACAACCAAAACAACACTAAACACCATCATATTTAAGTCTTGCGTCGCTCACCTGGCGGAGGCACACTTGCTCACCCTCACCTGGCGACCCTTGAACCCCCGCAGCATCACCCTAGACGACCCTTGGAGGATTGAAGACCTCAGGGGAAG
>NC_051419.1:19887725-19887896 GCF_015228065.2 Penaeus monodon | reverse complement strand
ATATGGGGAAGGAAAGAGCAGTAGGTGAGTTCAGGGTGAATGAAAGGGGAGAGAATGATACGTAATTTTCTCTATCACTATATGTCACTCTACCTGCCTATTGCTATCGGTCTGTCAATCTATCTCTTTCCACCCGCATTCCATTCCTTGATATTCACATCCAGCCTCTTT
>NC_051419.1:19887348-19887616 GCF_015228065.2 Penaeus monodon | reverse complement strand
GTCCCCCATTCTCTCTCCTTATCTCACCCTCTTCCACCTTTTCTCCTGTTTTAAATAAATGCTTACGACAAGTCTAGCTAATCGCTTTGTCTCGAATGATGAAGTAGAACCTGATTCTGCTGTTAATTAATTTTTCTCGAGAGTGGTTGGATATACCTCTCAACGTCTTCAGGATTTGTTCATTATATACACTATGTGTGGCTTTTTATTGCTGCTGTTGTTAATTATATATATATTTTTAATTATTACTATTGGTGAAATTCTAAGG
>NC_051419.1:19886779-19887284 GCF_015228065.2 Penaeus monodon | reverse complement strand
GCCTTATCTCTGTGTCTTTTTCTGGCTTTCATCCTTCCCATTTAGCAATGCTCAGAATAATTACATTTTCCCGCTCGCATTCCTTGTTTTCTCCGAGTTACCATTTGCGATTTTCCCAAACTTTAAAGTTGCCACATACCACTTTTTTTCTTTACGAATAACCAATTTCCAAACTCAATTTTCTTCTCTCTTTTAATGAGTCGGGTTACCAGCTCATTTTCGAATCGGGCAAAATTTCCATGAGGATCGCGTTGTCAAGTTGACGGACTGCCAGCTTGTCATGATGTTTTGAGGCCTCATCGTCATGCAGGGCAAGCAGACGGTGCCGGGGGATCATGCACGGAATACAAATGCTGCTTGATCAACTTTTGCTTTTTTCTCTCTCTTCCTCACATGAGCGTTTGCTTGAATGATTACGGTGGGTTTTTTTTCCCGGGGGGAGGGGGTATTATACTTTCTTGTTTTCTTTTGTTCTTGTGATCACTTGATTACAGGTATTTTTTCG
>NC_051419.1:19885158-19886242 GCF_015228065.2 Penaeus monodon | reverse complement strand
AAAGCAGCTGAGGAAATTTGATTATTGTACATGATTATATTACTATTAATAGATATGCTTGACACTTTCCAAATTGGTACTCTCGCTCAGCATCTCACATGACTGACACCTGCATGCCAAGGTGGCACTCCTGTCACATAGCGAAGGGGGTATAAGGGAAGGAAGGGGAGGAAGGAGAAGGGGAAGGGATGAAGGTGAAGGGGGGTTATAGGGGGTTGGGGGGGGGAGAGGGGGATAAGAATGAAGGGAGGGAAGGGGAGGGGGAGGGAGTAGGTGTTGGAGGGAGAGGGGGCGGAGGAACGAAGGGAGGGAGGGGGAGGGGAGGGGAGAGGACGACGGAGGGAACGGAGGAACGAAGTGACCGAGCGGGGAGGGGGGGGGGCGAGGAAGTGTGAAGGGTGAAAAGGGTGCTTGCCTGTGTGGTCGCCCTGGGTATGTGAGTGAGTGTTTATATATAACTCCTGCCCGCGTATTATTAGTTCTTGAATCGTGCCTTTTATAGTGTTGTTGTTTCGCATTCTTCGCCTTCTCTTTCTTTTTCTCTCTCTCTTTTTATGTGTTTGAGTATTCTTTTTATCAGTTCATTTGGTTTTGTTTCCCGTTCTCTTTTCCGTTCTTCCTCTTCTACTTTTTTTTATTTGTTTCTCCCTCATTCTCCTTCCCTCTCTATGCACTCGCCCACGCAAGAGCAACGGAAAAAAATGGAAAGGAAGAGAAAGACAAAGGATAAGGAAAAAAATGAAAGAGGAGGATGTATGCAGAAAATGAATAAGATGGAAGTTGCAGATTGAAAAGAATAAGAGGAGGGAGGCGGAAGAATAGGAAGAAAAAGAAAATAAAAAATAAAAAAACTAAGTAAATGTAGAACGAAAATTAAAACGAAAAAAAATTAAAGACTAGGCGAAAATGGAAAAAAAGTAGATCGAGAAATAAGCTATTAGAGCAGGATAAAGGGAAGGATAGAGGGAGGAGGAAAGGGGGGGGGGTGAAGAGGTCGCCTGAAGAGGATCCTGCCTTGTTTCGAAAGGATGTAAACCAGAGCAAAGTTATTTCCTGCCGCCGGAGGGCATCGAGAGCTCGGCCC
>NC_051419.1:19884511-19884758 GCF_015228065.2 Penaeus monodon | reverse complement strand
GGTAAAAGAAAAAAGAGGAGAGGGAAGACAGAAGAATAAACGGAGAAAAGGAAAAGGAGAAGGGAGAACTAGAGAAGACAAGAAGCAAGAAGAAGGAGAAGAGAGAAATAAGAATGAGAAGAAAACAAGAGAGACGAAGAATTGGAGGAGGGCGAAGGAGTGAAATAGAGAGAAGGCGAGGACGAGAAGGTAGAGGGAGAAAAGGAGTGGCAGATAATGAGTGGCAAGTTTGTGGTTGGCGGCGGCG
>NC_051419.1:19883813-19883968 GCF_015228065.2 Penaeus monodon | reverse complement strand
TCAAAGATAATGGTAATGGTGTGTGGGAAAAAGGTGGCAAAAGGGTAGGGAAATGAGAAAATTAATTTAGTAATGATTAGATAGATATTGATAAAGAGAGGAAAGACACAGAATGAAACAAAGAAAAGGTGAGGTAGAAAAGACCTGAGGCTAGG
>NC_051419.1:19882183-19882316 GCF_015228065.2 Penaeus monodon | reverse complement strand
GCTATGCACCTATGTGCCTACGGCTAAATCGTCTCTGCATCCTGCCTATGTCAGTCTGCCCTTAGTGGGGCCAAGATAAACCTCAGGCCAGATTAGGCAGGATAAACCCCTGATCCCCGTAGGACGCCATAAC
>NC_051419.1:19881625-19881827 GCF_015228065.2 Penaeus monodon | reverse complement strand
CCCCCCAATCCTTCAGCAAGGATCAACACACACGCAAAGGGGCGCCTAATCCCCCTTGAAGGAGGGTTTACCAACAGGATTACGATCCGAGAAAACAGATGAAAGGAGGTCAAAGGGAATCCAATACGACGAGCAAACGAAACCGTAAGGAATCAGATTCGATTAATCGCCCGAAGCGGATTAAAGGGATTGGATTAAAAGA
>NC_051419.1:19881341-19881582 GCF_015228065.2 Penaeus monodon | reverse complement strand
ATTAAAGGGATTGGATTAAAAGAGGTGGATGACGGCTGGGGCGGAGGTGGCGGATTAAAGGGTTTGGATTAAAGAAAGGTGGAGTGGGGGGGGCGGGGTAAAGGTGGAGGGGAGGCTTCCTTAGGATAAATCGAAGGGAGGGGGGGGGGGCTGAGGGGTTGGGATAAGGCTAGGTAAGCTGGATTAAGGGAAGGATTGCAAGCGTGACGGAAGTGGTATAAATACACGCATGTAAATTCGT
>NC_051419.1:19880650-19880921 GCF_015228065.2 Penaeus monodon | reverse complement strand
TGCTAACAAAAATAATTAAATAAACAAACAAATAAAAGAATAAGAAAAAACGGACAGGAATGCAGTCACGCACAAGCAGGCGATCGGCCGACAGATCAAAGCCAGACAGACTGCCAGACACTCCGAAAGACAAGCAGACAGAGCAGCAACGGACACTTGACCACAAGAGCCAACGGCAGAATGAGATGCACATTTTCGTCATCGCCGTAAGAAAAGTTGAGCTCAAGAAAGTTCTAAAAAAGTTGAAAATGCCGACCGAATTCACATGGGT
>NC_051419.1:19879687-19879827 GCF_015228065.2 Penaeus monodon | reverse complement strand
CACATTCCGTTTTGCAAGGAGTAAAACGCATTGTTTTTCTTCTGCATAACCCCGCCCACTCGTGCATTCCATTTGGCGTCATGCGATTTTGGCAACCCCGAGGCAAGGTGTCCTATGCCCATCCCCCCATGAAAATCACT
>NC_051419.1:19879226-19879344 GCF_015228065.2 Penaeus monodon | reverse complement strand
TCTTCCGCCCTCTGTGTTCACTTTCCCCAAACTTCGTCGCTTCTCCTCATCTTCCTTCCCCTCTCCTTTCCCCCATTCTCCCCTCATCTTGCCCCGTCCCCCACTTTCCTCTCGTCTT
>NC_051419.1:19879038-19879102 GCF_015228065.2 Penaeus monodon | reverse complement strand
ATTGGCAAGCTGGTACACTCAGGTGACTTAATTTTAGTGGAAGACGATCCCTGTGCCCTTCGTA
>NC_051419.1:19878633-19878953 GCF_015228065.2 Penaeus monodon | reverse complement strand
CGTGTGTGGTGCACCGTGAGCGCATGAAAAAGCAGAGGAGGGGGGGGGGTACATGTAGGTGCGTGGGAAGAATAACGATATAGATACCGACAAAGTTTTTTTTCCTAGAGATGAAAACTAGAGATGTTGATACATAAGCCTCGATCGACCTGCCTGAGAGCAAATAGTCTGCCAAGGATGGCCGGAGGACGCAAGGACACGCGAGAGTTTCCAGAATCGAGATGTTTTGGTCGAATCAAAGGGTCGGGGGCTTATTGGGTGTTAATTGGGCCGTCAGTTGGGCCGTTAATTGGGTCTCGCGGCGCGTCTTTATCAGATTT
>NC_051419.1:19878376-19878553 GCF_015228065.2 Penaeus monodon | reverse complement strand
GGTCAAAAGACGGAGAGAAATCTAGAGAGAAGAATGCGATAGAGAGAGATAACATAAAAGTGGAAGTAGATAAGATAAAAGCCAGATACACATCTATGGCCTGCGAATTGCCGATCGTCATCTCGTCCGAAGAATCAAACGGAAGATTAAGGAAGAATTAGAGAAGAATGAAATCGC
>NC_051419.1:19877670-19878242 GCF_015228065.2 Penaeus monodon | reverse complement strand
TTTAAAAGAAAGAAGGAAGGAGAACGGATATGAAAGGCGGGGGAAGGGTGAAGAGGAAGGATAAGGAATAGGGGTAAAAAGAGGTTGAAGGGAAACGGAAGGGAGTTTAAAGGTGAAAGGATAAATGAGATAAAGGATAGAAAGAAAAATGAGGGGAAGAGGAAAGACACGAAGGGAAGGGCTAAAGAGACGCAAGGAAGAGGCAAGAGAAACCAGGGGAGGGCGCGAGAGAGACGAACCGAGACTAAAGGGGCGCGGGAGGGCCGCCGATCGCTGGCACGCGGCGAGGCAGCGGCGAGGCAGCGGCGGCAAAGGAGCTCTTCCGCCGAGCAGCTTCCTGATCTGCCGAGGAAATTGGGCGGAGGAGAAGGCCAGCTCCCTGTCCGGACGTCTCTCCCTCGCTAATCTCCCTCTATTTATCGGCGCTGATCGCACGGCGGGAATTCCTGCGTTTGCGACGCTCTCTCGCGTCGGGGTCGTGTGTGATCCGAGGAGGGGGTTGGGGGGAGATGGGAAGGGGAGGAGGAGGATAAGCTCGCTCGCTCTTTGTATTCCCCTTTCTACCTGTATTC
>NC_051419.1:19877093-19877467 GCF_015228065.2 Penaeus monodon | reverse complement strand
GTCCTCTCTCCCAATTCTCCTCCTTGTCGCCCTCCTCTTCCATCTACCAAAGTAGTTTAATCTTTGAGGTTCTTAAAACCAGTTCTATCTTTTTTTTCCCTCATACGTCTCCCCCTCCCCCCCCCCTCTTCCTCCCAATCACTCCCACTCCCCTCCCCCACTCCACCACTCCACCACTCCACCACTCCCCTCCCCCCACTCCCCTCCCCCACTCCCCCACCTGTTCTCGTGTTCTCACTCGTCTCAAGTTTCCCACGGTGGGAGTTCCTTTGTGTCGCCGGTGGAGGAGGTGGCCGAGGCGGTGTCGTCCTCAGGTGGATTCAGGTGGAGATCGGCCAGGTGGAGGCTTCGTTTGCGGTTGCTGGTTCCGTCTG
>NC_051419.1:19876980-19877048 GCF_015228065.2 Penaeus monodon | reverse complement strand
GATGTAAGTGGATGATTTTGGATGTGCTTTTGGAAGATGAAGTTTGAATTGCATTATATTGGTAATCG
>NC_051419.1:19876236-19876691 GCF_015228065.2 Penaeus monodon | reverse complement strand
GTAAATGTATTCATGGAGTGGATACTGCGCGTATGTCTATGTGAGCAAAATTCACTCTCAGTGTATAAAAGGCGAATGTAGGTTATGTAAACCAACCCATGTAAACAAAAGGCGGTCCAGGTGGCCTTGCAGGTGGTAAAAGGTGGGCAGCGTTGACGGCCATTCTTGATTTCACCTGGACATTGACTCACCAGGTCATCAGGTCATCAGGTCACTGCTCACACAACGTGACATTTGCCGATCGCGTCCTCAAGCTGTCAGATGATCTACAATTTCTTTTTTCTTGATATTTTTCTCTAATTTCGTCTCTTTGTGGAAGGGCTAAGTTTGGGGAGGAGCGGGTGGGTGGGTGGCGGCTAACTATTGGGAGGGTGCCAGGGGTCACGCCAGGTCAATGCGTGACGTCAGAGTAAAGGAAAGAAGGGAGAAGATGCATGAGGAAAGTGCAAGTCATA
>NC_051419.1:19875736-19876131 GCF_015228065.2 Penaeus monodon | reverse complement strand
TTCCATACGATTTTTTTCTAATTATGCTATTTGTTGAGTATAACTGATTATAAGGAATATACTTAACCTGTTCTTAAATATTTTTCTTTTTCTTTGCAGGTAAATGACGTCACATTCGCCGCCTGCCCCCACCTGCTATGAGGTAGTCTGTTTCACCAGCGTCTGCCACTGGCGACGCCATTTTTATCAGTGTATTTCGCGTCTTATCATTTCGATGGAATGCGTCACGAGAACCGTTTTCCTTGTCATTTATTATTTTTCCTCTAGGATTTCTTACGTGTGTTGATATTTAATTTTCTTGCACCGTCCTAGGTTTCATCTTTATTGTTTATTATATATTTCTCACGTTCATGGCTAATACCTCCTGTACTTTTAGGTGCTTCTTCGTATTTCCT
>NC_051419.1:19875218-19875290 GCF_015228065.2 Penaeus monodon | reverse complement strand
CCTACTCCCCTTTTTTCTCCCCTCCATCTATCTACCTGTCACCGGCTCCATCACACTCCCATACCAACTTAC
>NC_051419.1:19875102-19875184 GCF_015228065.2 Penaeus monodon | reverse complement strand
AGACAGACAAAATAGACAAAAACTCAGAAACGCTAACCACTAGTTCCCCGTCACGGTTGTCTCGCCGCTGTCATTAGGGCAT
>NC_051419.1:19874547-19874721 GCF_015228065.2 Penaeus monodon | reverse complement strand
AATTAATTATTTTTGCGAGTTGGAAAGTTGAATGAAAAGGCAAGATAAAAAAAGCTGGATGCTTACATTTAAAAGACCAAAGAAAATCTCGTCTAGTGAAATGTCGGAGAGGAGTTCGTTTTCTATGTTAATTGCTAGCAGGTGAGTTTCGTGGGTGGGAAGAAGGATGGATTT
>NC_051419.1:19874200-19874355 GCF_015228065.2 Penaeus monodon | reverse complement strand
CTAAGATCAGTCCTTACAGTAATCTCCTTGGCTGAACAGATGGGATTTTTTTTTCGCTTGCGTCATTTGATGTATTCATCGTCACGTGATGAGTGTGGCGGCGTGTAGCGAGGTTGATGAAGTAGATCCTGGATTGTGATTGCTCTGTGATTGCG
>NC_051419.1:19874002-19874089 GCF_015228065.2 Penaeus monodon | reverse complement strand
GTCTATCTCTCTATCTCTTTATCTATCTCCTCTTATATTTTATCATCTAGTCTCTGTCTTGGTATTTAGGCCTATCTAATTCATTTT
>NC_051419.1:19873042-19873711 GCF_015228065.2 Penaeus monodon | reverse complement strand
GTTCTAACAATTTCCCGTGCATCTGCGGTCAGTCTGTCATCTGGGCCGTGGCGTTGCAGGAAGCAATTACCGGCTGAAGTGTCGTGGAATCAGAAATAGACGCGAGAGGGACGGGGAGAAAGGAAGAAGGGGAAGGGGAAACAGGAGAGGATGAAGGGGAGAAGGGAGTAGGAAGGGAAGAGAGAGGAAGAACAAAAGAGGGTGGTAAGAGGTTATGTGGGGGGGGGGGAATAAGAAGGGGAGTAAGGTAGGAAAAGAAGAGAGAGGAAGAAAGAAAAAGGGGAATAAGAAAGGATGAAGGGGGGAAAGAGTAGGAAAGGGAGAGAGGTAGGAAGGGAAAAGAGAGGAAAAGGGAATGGGGGAAAGAGAGGATGAGAGGGAGAAGGGAGTGGGAAGGGAAGAGAGGGAAAGAGAATTCAAGAACGGTGGAAAAAGGAGCGAGGGAAGAAAGAGAAAGAGGGAAATATAATAGAGGAGGGATAAGAAGTGAGAGAGGGAGAAGAGAAGGAACTCGGGAGAGAGGGGAGACAGAGAAATAGGAGAGACAGATATAAGTGTAAGGAAGAGACGAGAGTAGAAATTTACGGAAAGGAAGGGAAGAGCAGAAGGGAGAGCGGGTGAATAGAGAGAAACAAAGGAGAGAGAGAAAGTGATAAAAGCCGAAGAGGG
>NC_051419.1:19872092-19872918 GCF_015228065.2 Penaeus monodon | reverse complement strand
ACAGACGTCGAGGGACCGAAGAGGATATCGTAATTGGTGTCATTACCTCCGCGGCCGCTCCGAGGGGGGGGGGGCGCTGGGAATGAAATCAGCTGTTTCGCTCCTTTTTTCATCGAACGTCTACAATTAAACAGAATGCTAAACACATATTTTTTTTTTCTCTTTTTCTCAACTTGGAAAAACTAAGAACATGCATTGTGTCAGTATACAGTTAATGTAAATTTTCTCGAATTATTCTTTATGATACTTAAGAAGGGGGTGGGATTGTGAAGTAGGATTTAAGATTGTTCTTAGTGTTTTGAGAAGGATTTTGGTACCAAGTCAGCTGTTCTGTCGCCATACGACGGTGCCAATGGTGTTGATTTCCCCGTATTGTTAAGGTAAAAGTCTTGTCAGTTTAGCGTCGACACTTTTGAATTGGCCTTGAGAGAATTATGGATCAGTGAATCATTGTCTGAGTTATAGATGGCGAACGAACTCTGTCACCGTAAAGTCAGTTATAGAGGCGCTGAGTTAGTTTAAAAGGCTTCGAATCAGCTATGTAAGCGTCTGGTCAGCGGTGAAGATCTTGAGTCAGCTGTAGTGTCATCGAGTCAGCTAAGTAAGCGTCGACTTAGATTCCAGAACACCGAGTCGCCTGAAAAAGCGTCGAGTCCGCTCCGTCAGCGCGAGTCAGCGAGTCAGCAGCGTGGCTTCTAAGCGGCGGAAGGCTGAGTGAGACGGCGATGGCTGGCACCCAAGAGAGGCCGACGTGGACACGCGAGAAACCTTCTTACTTAACCTTGTGGCCAACCTCTTAAGAGGCTCTTGTTTACACCTGCCAGCC
>NC_051419.1:19871926-19872029 GCF_015228065.2 Penaeus monodon | reverse complement strand
TCCCCCCCCACCACCACTTTCACAACACCCCTTCCATTATCTCTCCCTTCCTCGGTTTTGTATTTTTTGTGTTTATCACCGTTATTTATGTTGTAAAAGTAGA
>NC_051419.1:19870956-19871203 GCF_015228065.2 Penaeus monodon | reverse complement strand
ACAATAACTTAGAGTGAGGAATTGCAAAACACCTGATACCATCATGTTTACTTTAGATGCGAATTTGTTTAGTTGTTCCGCTCTCGAAAACCTCCACAAACAACCATTACCGTAGTCATTTTGTTAGCAGAGTTTGTTTGTTAGTTTATAGGCCTTCGTTTTTTGTGTCCTTACCGTGTTTTTTGGTCATTTTTCTTCACCGAATTCCTTTTTTTTCTCTCTGTTTAGTTAGGTGGTAGGACGCGAG
>NC_051419.1:19870413-19870685 GCF_015228065.2 Penaeus monodon | reverse complement strand
TAGTTGGCAGGCAAGCATCCTTCCGCCGGTAGCTGAAATGCCTGTGCACATCCCGGGCATTTCCTAGAAGAGAGGAGGTGGGGAGAGGGGGGGGGCGAATGCAAGGTAATTGTAAGGTTTAGGCAGACGAATGTTTATTTTTTGTGGTTGGGTCTTTTGTATCGTCTTTGTCTAACTCAAGCTTTTTTTTTTTCTTCAGTTTATGTTTCTCTCCTCCCCCCCCCCCCCCCGCCATCTCCCCCATCCTCCCTTTCTCTTTCCTTGATTTAGAT
>NC_051419.1:19869697-19869928 GCF_015228065.2 Penaeus monodon | reverse complement strand
GCCCTTTATCTGAATCCAAGGAGCTGAGTCTAATCCTGTTTTCACGATCTCTTAACACTTCCTTAGGCTCGCCAAGTGACGTTTATGACTGTGCTAAAATGGGTCGTCTTCAGAAGAGATGGATGGTTGTTAAAGTATTTTTTTTTAAATATTATCAATGTTATTATTACTGTTTAATGAGATTTTTTACCTTTCATCCCTTATGATGTAAGTAAAAAAAAAAGAAAAAAA
>NC_051419.1:19869295-19869439 GCF_015228065.2 Penaeus monodon | reverse complement strand
TATTAGAATGAAGTGTTTGTGTGTGTATTTTTCTCTTCATTACTTTTGTGACTAATTTATTTTCATCTTATTTGATATCCTTTCCTGTCCATCCAGCACAGAGAATCGTCTATTTTCCCCATACAATCGTGCGAATAAAAAGCG
>NC_051419.1:19868632-19869238 GCF_015228065.2 Penaeus monodon | reverse complement strand
TAAAACGCGTCATATTTCCTTGCTGTCCGCTTAACCTTTGACCCCAAGCGACCCCACTTGACCCCCTTCGATCCCCAGCTGTCTGCGGTCTCGCGTGACCCCGTTGTCTCTCGGCCCCGCTCGCCTTGTTCTCGTTCGTCTCGTTGCCCTGTTATTTCTGTTCTCGATTTGGTGGTTTTCGGCGATTGCTGTTCGGTTTGGTGTTTAGTTGTTCATGAAAATGTTATTAGTGCTTCTGGTCATTAGGCTTATCTGATAAGGGAGCTTCCTTGGGTCTTTTGTATGAAGATGCAAGCAGACTGTTGCGACAGCTGGTATCATCAGCGTCGTTAATCATTATTATTACCATTATTTTGTTTTCATTGTTTTAGATGCACTCGTCCTTGCGTATATCAACATTATTATCGTCAAGAACAGTGTTTTTCTTCTCGTCTCTCTCATCTGGCCATCTTCCGACTTCCCTCTCCCCCTCCCTCCCCCTTCCCAAGATTTCGTGCCCCGTACCCTGAGGGCACATTCATACTCTCATTCCGAAGAGATGTTCTACGCTATAATGTTTTTCTTTTCCCCTTATGCCCTCCTTCCTTCACGGTTTCCCCTTTCTTG
>NC_051419.1:19867469-19867698 GCF_015228065.2 Penaeus monodon | reverse complement strand
CACCGGATGCGCCCAATTATAGCGTCTCGGAAGATCACGCTGGTCCTCTTCCTCTTGTTCTCTTCTTTATTCTTTTTTCCCCTTTCTTTGTCTTCGTCCCTCTCTTTAGATTCATATCCCCCTCGTTTTCGCTCACATCTCCCTCTTTCTATCTCCTTTTTCTCCCTCATCTTAGTTTCCTTTTTTCTGTTTTCCTCGCTTGTTAAAATATTTTCGAATTATCTTTACG
>NC_051419.1:19867345-19867435 GCF_015228065.2 Penaeus monodon | reverse complement strand
GGGTTTTGAGTAAATCTTGTTGAATGAGTGAGTGAGATCATCCCTTGTTGGTGAGGTGCGCCTTTGAGCGTCTGAGTGAGTGGCGTTTCA
>NC_051419.1:19867124-19867245 GCF_015228065.2 Penaeus monodon | reverse complement strand
CTTTGGTCCTGCAGGTTAGTCTTTGGCTGGGTTTGACCTGAGATCGTGAAAAATGTATTTGGGGTGGGGTTTTTTTGTGATAAGATATTATTTTTGCGAATCGAAGAGATTGAAGAATTGT
>NC_051419.1:19866633-19867000 GCF_015228065.2 Penaeus monodon | reverse complement strand
ATAAAATGGGGTTGATTTCTATTTATTTTTTGTATTGAGACGTAAAAGAGTAGGAAAGTACAGAATAGAGTGCAGATTGGCAAAACACAGTTGGGGGGTAAAAAGACACGAAGAATGTCGAATATCGGAGAGAAAAAAATCGATTACTGGATGGAAGACAGTTTATTTCAGTTTACACTTGGGCAGAAGAAAAAAAGTTTGGAATTTCTTCTCTTCTTTTTTTTTTTACTATAATTCTAACGTCCAGATATCCATTCTCTCGCCTCAAACTCCTTCGTCTTGATCAGACTCGACGATTCATTCGTTAAGGCAACTTCGATTACGTTGCATAGCATTTTCATTTCAGTTTCCTTGGCAGCGAAAAGTG
>NC_051419.1:19866215-19866557 GCF_015228065.2 Penaeus monodon | reverse complement strand
TTCCTTTTCTGCAATTGATGATTTTCTTAATCAAATGGGAGAACATAGAGGTATGGTACCGACGCTTAGCCATACTCACATTTTTCCTAGGAGAGCCTAAATGGCCCAATTAATGTACAGGCGGCAGTGCAGGCGAAGGCACAGACAGGCATCGAGAAAGAAAGGATTGGTGAACCCGAATAGAACTCACCGCGGAAGGCAGGCGGATGACCAGACAAACAGCCACCGCACAAACCACAACAGTTTTAAATCATCTCTCCACAAAGCTACCACAGCGATCCCCCCCCCCTCTCCGCTCCCTTCTCTTTCCGATCTTCCTCCCTCCCTTCGCGAAGAGGTTGT
>NC_051419.1:19865705-19865956 GCF_015228065.2 Penaeus monodon | reverse complement strand
GCAACCCCCCCTAATCAGAAAGGACCCCCCTCCCCCCCAAGACCCCAGCGCCTAAAAGCTTCCGGTTTGCCCGCGCGAAACCCCTTCGTTGACAACATTGATATTTTTGGCGGGAAGTGGGAATTTATCGGTTTGTTTTGCCTGTTCATCGAGTACTCTTGGCATGTGAGATCGGGTGGAGAATGCACGGAGGGCCAAGTGTCGGGTGTCGTTTGCTCTTTCGCTCTCCTTCGCTCTCTCGATGCATTTCG
>NC_051419.1:19865361-19865486 GCF_015228065.2 Penaeus monodon | reverse complement strand
TAAAATACTCTTTAGATTTTTCAGATATACCAAAGCCTGAATTACCCTCCCCCCCCTAAAAAAAATCCTAACAAAATAAAGAAAATGGATTTCACCGGTGACTTGCATATTCCTATTGAAACAGA
>NC_051419.1:19864482-19864689 GCF_015228065.2 Penaeus monodon | reverse complement strand
ACTGGTTTATGAGGGAAAAAGTAGTTGGACTTAAATGAAATGGAATATAAAGAAGAACAGGAAAATAGTTGTGATTAAACAGGTGGCGGAAGAAAGCGAAAGGGAAGAGAAGGAGAGACCGAAGGCACTAAAACCTTTACCTTTTGCTTTCTCTCCTCCATTGTTTATTTTTTTCTTTTCCGTCATTTTCCTCACCCACCCTTTTTT
>NC_051419.1:19864062-19864319 GCF_015228065.2 Penaeus monodon | reverse complement strand
AATCTGCGGGCGTCATCTCGCGTGAAGCCCTCGCGAAGAGGGTCCCAGAATTAAACACGGCTGTCTTGGCTGCCATCTTGAGACTTCCACGCCTCCTCCTCTTTCGTCTCGTATTCTTCTTCCATGTCTTGTATTTATATATATATTTTTTTCCCCCTCTGCTTCTTCTCGTAATATATCTTCTTCATCTTGCGGATATTTCTTCTTTTTATCTTCCCGGCCTCCTCTATATCGTTCTTTCACATTTTATACATGGC
>NC_051419.1:19863531-19863718 GCF_015228065.2 Penaeus monodon | reverse complement strand
TGGGCAGCGAAGCCACACTGTCTGCCGCACCTGCCTTCGATGCTTGCCAGGGCTTGCGGGAGGGGAGAGCGGAGGGGACAAGGAGGGGCTGAAAAAAGAGGGAAGGGGGGGCCAGGGAGGTAGTGGGGAGGAGGGGGGCATAGAAAGACGGGGAAGGGTAGAGGAGAGAGAGCTGGGGAGCGAGTGA
>NC_051419.1:19863297-19863498 GCF_015228065.2 Penaeus monodon | reverse complement strand
AGTAGGAAGGGATGGGGAAGAGGCGAGCGTGGAGCTGAATGGATTGAGGGACACAGAGGGAAGTGGATAAAGAAGGGTGAGAAGAGGAAAATGAACAGGCGAAAGATAAAAGCTCTATGGAAGAAAAGACGGGGAAAAGAAGAGAAAAATAAACGGCAAGTCAAAGGAAAATTAAAAGCAAATATCGAACAGAGAGAGAAC
>NC_051419.1:19862586-19863197 GCF_015228065.2 Penaeus monodon | reverse complement strand
GCGGTAGCGGGGGGGGGGGGGGACGTGACGGAAGCGGGTATTTTAAAACTCTCGTTGGAGGCAATTAGTGGTTCGGCCTCAGTGGCAGCGGTCAGCGATGGGTCGGCTGACTTGCTCTCAGACTTGCGCCCAGGTTTCATCTCACGTAGAGGCTTGCTCCTCGGTTTTATCCTCGGCTTGCTCCCTGACTCCCACACCCTCAGGCTTGATCGCATACTTACTTCCAGTCTTGTTCACAGACTTGCTTTCAGACTTGCTTTCGGGTAATAGTGTCACTTTCACTTAATTTCCTATATTTCGCTCGACCGGATCGCGAGCATGAAATGGATACTTGTTCGCTCGAATGGACTGCGGTTTGGCCTGTGAAGTTGGAGCGATAGTTCGGCTGTTCGGTTGAGAGGTGATACTTGGGGGTTTGGGTTAAAAGGTGTGGTTGTTGGTTTAATCAGTGGTTAGGCGTTTGTTTGGTTGCTTGAACGATTGGTTATAGGAATAGTTGATTTGATTACTAAGCAGTTGATTGGTTGTAGGTCGTTGGTTGTATGAATAATTAGTTGATTGATTATTTGACTTAGTTGCTGGTTATAGATGTAGGTGTCGTTACTAGTTCA
>NC_051419.1:19861305-19862559 GCF_015228065.2 Penaeus monodon | reverse complement strand
CAGTCAAACTGGAGATTCCTAGTTAGGTGGGTAGCTGGTTACTTGATCAGTGGTTAGGTTAACAGTCGGTTGCACTATGTCGAGATAGTTTCTCGGTTGGTTGATTAACGAGCCACATGGCCAGCTGAATGAAAAAGCAAAAATTCCGCAGCAGGATCTGCAGGTAATTAACAGGTGGAACGGCGGTCTGGCAAATGGGTTGCTAGTTGGCCGGTTGGCTGAATGGCTGGCAGGGGCGAGGTGCCGCCGGGGGGGGGGGGTACAGGCACTGAGGGGGGTGGAGTGGTAGCAGGCTGGCACCGGGGAAGGGGAGGGAAGATGGCACAGGCACCGGGGAGGGGGAGGGCAGGCAGGCTGGCACTAAGGGGAGAGGGAGGGCAAGCTGGCACTGAGGGGTGGGGGTGGGGGGAGGGGCGACAGCGGCGGGCATCGGGAGGGCCGGGCAGCAGACGCCGGCCGCCCGGGGTCAGTTGGCGTTCGGGAGCCGAGGCGAGCGCGCGTCGGCGAGTGACTGGCACCTGCTAGTGGCACTGTGCGTGTGCGTGCGCGCGAGCGCTCGGGAAGGATATAGGAGAGCATGTGAGGAAAACTCGGCAGAGGAGCCGACCCTGTCACCGCCCTGCCCCCCCTCCTCCCTGCCGAAAGCGACCCTGGCCATGGCAGAGCGTGGGCGTGAGAGAGAGGGTGTGCGCACCGCCCCAGTAAGTTTTACATAATGGGCGTGGGTGTAGGTGTGGGCGAAAGCGGGCGTCTACAGGTCGTGCGTGAGTGAGTCACATAACTAGGTGATTGTGATAGCACCGACTTGCAAGGGAAATTAATTAAAGAGGCCGAGTTCGAGATCAGTGTCTTGCCTAGGGAAACATTTGCTCCAAAGTCATTCACAAATCCCCGGGCGCCCAACGCACTCGGGAAGGATCTCGCCCATGTCAGCCACGCCGAGCACGAGCCCTGTTGATCGGATCCGAGCCTCAGGTGCCACGACAGGGCGCTGCGGAGACACGATGAGAGAAATGGCTCTTCGGACGACCCGCGACGGAAGATTTGGACTCTGTTTGTTTGTTTGTGGCGGTATAGCTCAGTGTGTGAATCCGTAGTTGTGTTTTGTGTGGTTTGAGGTGTTAAATCCTTTATATATGTGCAGGGATGTGAGAGCATATGTGAGTACGCATGTGCAACCTAACCCGATAAACACCAGTGTAACAAAAATGTTTGTAATATTAAACAGGTAAGTAAATAGACAGACAGACAGAC
>NC_051419.1:19860859-19861215 GCF_015228065.2 Penaeus monodon | reverse complement strand
TCCAGAAGCAGAAGGCGTTACCTCGTGCCGCTGAGAGGTTTTGACTAATTCTACAACTGTAGAGATTTTCCGCTCTGCTGAACCCCTGCCTAGTTATCACAGGGGAGCGACGGGGGGCTGGTGCTAAGGAGCCAAATATCAAGTTTTTTTTTTACGAGTGAGAGAATTGGGGAAGGAGAAAATTGAATAAACATGTGTTTTTTTCTCTCTCTCTTTTTACTTGATTTGGTCATTTGTTTTCTTGTTTTTAATTCAGAATGTTAATACTTGGGTCGAAGTGGGTCTAAGAGTTTACACGCTTTTATGAATGAACAAACACACACCCTTTTCAGCCTGTTTGCGATCATTGAATAATG
>NC_051419.1:19860465-19860558 GCF_015228065.2 Penaeus monodon | reverse complement strand
AACAACCAAACGCAGCAGTTGAGAGAGAGAGGGCTGAAGGCGTGAGGATGGCGTCCACTTCAGGGTAATGTCCTCAATTGCTTTCCTCGTGAG
>NC_051419.1:19859502-19859681 GCF_015228065.2 Penaeus monodon | reverse complement strand
TCGACCCTTTGTATTCTTCGACGCTAATGAGCGCGAGGAAGGAGTATTTTCTGCAACACATAATATAACCTCAAATATCTCATTGCATTATCCTACCTCGTTGCCTCCTCCATCATCCCATTATGGAGAACGTTATAGACGACAATGAAGAAGAGGGAAGGGGAGGAGAAGGAGGGAGT
>NC_051419.1:19859336-19859405 GCF_015228065.2 Penaeus monodon | reverse complement strand
TGAAGACGGCGAGGGGAGCTAAGCGAGTCTCACCTTTCATCTCCAGGTCTTCTCTCTCATTCCCTTGGA
>NC_051419.1:19858975-19859155 GCF_015228065.2 Penaeus monodon | reverse complement strand
TCGAAACAAGGGGAAATATTTAGGCAGGATTGAATTGCTTGTTATCGCCAGGGTGAGCAAGAAGCTTCAGTGTGCGAGGGTGCAGTAGGGTGCGAAGGGCGAGGGTGAGAAGGCTCGTTCCATTGTGTTTGGCGGCGATTGTTGCTACTTCGTATGTCTTTAGCCTAATTAGGTCCGGTT
>NC_051419.1:19858550-19858679 GCF_015228065.2 Penaeus monodon | reverse complement strand
GAGCGTATTGTCTTTGTCTCGCCGTGTATTTGAAGACAGACATAGTCACAGACACAAGACAAATAGACTGGAGTTCAAAGTCGTCCCATAAGACAATGGCACCCAGAGTGGGGGGGGGGGTAAGGTATT
>NC_051419.1:19858303-19858456 GCF_015228065.2 Penaeus monodon | reverse complement strand
GAGTGTCAAAGGCACACCAAAAGGGCAGACAGCCATTGAGTTACGGCGGCGCTTTGGCACAGAAGATGGAAAGGGAAGGAAAGAGAATAAGGGAAACCAGACAAGCCAAGGGTGTAGTTCAAAGTCGTCGTCTTTGGTTCATGTTGCTTTGCT
>NC_051419.1:19858112-19858183 GCF_015228065.2 Penaeus monodon | reverse complement strand
TGAAGGAGGGGGGAGGCAAATAGACAGGAAAAGAGAACAAGAACTGCATATATACAGGAACACTCACCCAA
>NC_051419.1:19857851-19858022 GCF_015228065.2 Penaeus monodon | reverse complement strand
GGGACACAGAAGGGAAAAAGGAGAGACATATTTAGAGAGAGAAAAAAGGGCCCACATCGGGAAACCTAATCATGAGGCTCGGGCACCGCAGACCACTGGGGATCAAACACCGCCACGAAAGGGTCATCATCACGCGACAGGATTTTCAACGGGATGTCGTGCTGGGGCGTG
>NC_051419.1:19856889-19857276 GCF_015228065.2 Penaeus monodon | reverse complement strand
TATTGTAAGCACAGAGCAGACGAAGTGAAGGGCAGAAACAGGGGAAAGACGAGACAAAAATAGTTTAGCACCAGAAGAACGAATGCAAATTTAAATAAAAGAAAACAAAGTGCAACTAACCCCTTATTCGTTGCTCAGTGAACGAAAACATAGAGGCCAGACTGCAGTAAAATGGAGAACCTGTGTGAGGATCGAAAGCCAAAAACACAAATCAAGAACAAATAAATGGACGGGAGCGAATGAAAACAAATAAAGCAGTAAAGAAGACGAAAGGAGAGCGCCTGCTAAGAGGATTAGCATCACACGCGAAGATGCTGTGAAGGGAGACCTCTTGAAGACACGTGTTTTCAGAAGGCCCGGCGCGGGGAGGGGGGGGGGATTGGCGTC
>NC_051419.1:19856669-19856801 GCF_015228065.2 Penaeus monodon | reverse complement strand
ACAATAGTTACAATGATTATTCCTAAGAATAACAGTTGTAACAATTGGAATAAAGTATTTTGAAGAGCCTTCAACCCCCTGGTCCTTCAACGCCGCAACATTATTTTCCCTCCCCATTACATGCCTCCCCAC
>NC_051419.1:19856226-19856412 GCF_015228065.2 Penaeus monodon | reverse complement strand
CCCCTTTTGCCGGCTTCGACAAAGGGCAGCAAATACCACGCTGCTTATACCGTCCCACTTACACTTGTCGGGGACGAAAACGAACCAGAAACAAACAAATCCCCCCGTCGTTAAGATGAGAAGGAAATGGGGATAAGTAAGAAGTCAAAAATGCTATCGACGAGGAGGAATTGCATCTCGAGCCTC
>NC_051419.1:19856033-19856173 GCF_015228065.2 Penaeus monodon | reverse complement strand
CAGCGAAAGGAGGAAGGGCATATCTCTCGGGCATGTTGATGGTCGGGGTGTTGTGTGCGTTCGTGAAGCTTCGAAGCACCATGGTGTGAGTTGCGTTACGGGATTCTCGATGCAGTATTCGAAACACTCGAAGGGCTATT
>NC_051419.1:19854704-19855862 GCF_015228065.2 Penaeus monodon | reverse complement strand
TTCCACTGAAAAGAGTTCAAATCTTTATATATGTGGTCTGGGAGACTTAGAAATAGATAGACACAAACTAACCATGAGTGGACATCCTCCGCGATGCAGTTATACGTAGATGAAGAAATAAACGTGAAATCACTCAATCGACTTTTAGCTCAATGGAGAAGCAAGACAAGATGCTAATACAGCGTCTCAATCATTCAGTCACCTTTTAGCTTTTATTTTTTGATTACATGACATCATTCTATTCTCCCTTTGATTCTTCTCTGTTTTTATCATTACGTCGCTCATTCATCGTAGCATTAGTCCACAAAAAGTTACAATTAGGAAAAAAGGAATAAAAGAATAAAAAGAGTTTTAAAAAAGGTAAAAAAAACAGCATTGCCCGCGTCGATTATCCTCATCAAGGTAGCTCGCCTGACGCTTAAATAAATGGTCTTCCCTAAGTCGTGACTATTAAGCCCTCTTTTTATGCTCCTTTTCGACCTTATAAGGATGCAAGGATCTATTTATCTCCGTCCTTCCTTCACGGGGAATTGTTCACGGACTTATGCTAACAAGTGTTTCTTTAGTTCTTCGTCTTCTTTGAATCTAATTTTGTTTTCTTCTTCCAGGTGTCTTGAGTGCAGGCTGAGGACACCGGCTGGACGGGAGAAGGCGGCAGCGCTTCAGCAAGTCGCTCGTCAGTCGCCAGGCCTGTGTTGTGAGGTGTCGTGGCCTTGTGTGTCACCCTTGTTGTGTTTCCCTGTGTTGTGCTGAGTGTTGTGCGTGTGTTACCGCCCTCGTGGACTTGGACTTGCACGGACAGCGGAAGAGTTCAAGTCGTCGACGCCCATCCACGTGTTCTTGTGTACCCGCGTTGTGCTGGCAGTGAAGTGAAGAAAATCTTTGCAGCTCTGAGTGAACTCTGGAAGAACATTGGACCAATTTCGTTTGTCGATAGAAGAGAACAGAATTGACCACCGAGTGAACATTTGAAATTAGTTCTAATCAGAACCTTGGACAAGCGTTTGTGCCTATTTGTAGGCTCTTAGCCGCCCGCACGCCCTTCGCTCGTGCCTATACGTGGGCGCCGTGACGAAGCGCAGCCAAGGTGCGTTACAAAGCGGACTCGGACGGTCGCTTCCTCCCGCGTGACCCTCCTATATGCAAACAAAAGCGCGT
>NC_051419.1:19854385-19854660 GCF_015228065.2 Penaeus monodon | reverse complement strand
ACGCCCTCCTCAGGAGCCCCGGGCCCCCCAGGCCCCCCCGCGGCAGCGCCTGCAGCAGCCCGTCCGCCGCCGCCGCGCCGCTCCGCCGCAGGGACAGGGTATCTATGTCCTTCTCGGTGGCCAACCCGGGGTCGTCGTATGCCGCAGCGAGCGCAGCCCAGGGCGCCTGGACACCTGACCAGGACTCCGTCGTCTCGGGCTTCACCGACGCCAGCATCTACGCGTCGCTCCAGCGCCACCCGCAGGCCGGGCCCTTCCCACACCCGCAGCACTTC
>NC_051419.1:19853656-19854351 GCF_015228065.2 Penaeus monodon | reverse complement strand
CTCCGCCGCCTCACCTCAGGCGCAAGGCGTCCTTCGTGTCTCTCCGGAGCGCCAATGCTCGGCCTCTGCACAAGAGAGGAAGGTGGGGAGGGCTTGCCGTTGGCATAGGCAGATCTTTTTTTGTTTTTTATTTTAAGATCGTTTTTTATTATTGGCTTTCCGTTCTTTTTTATTATTTACAGCTGTTTTATTAAACTATCCCCCCGGTCCTATTCAAATCATCGTCTTCAGATATCATGTACTACCTTACTACTGCTAACTTGTAAATCCAAAGATATGTCTATATTAGTCCCAACACGGTACCAATTCCAGGCTTCCCCTACACTCTAGTAGTTAAACCGAGATAAAATATATTTTCACTTCCGATGAGCTGTACGACCAGTCAGGTCATCGCTATATTCATACACGAAGATCATTAGCGCCAATCCTGTTCCGCCGTTTCGTTGAACTTCGATGTCTGTCTGTTCCTTTTGGGGGATGTCAGAGCGTCACCTAATTGATCCCGGTGTCTTGTTTCTCTCCGGGATAAGTGACTCGATCTCGCGGGGCCGCAGTCATTATCTCAGACATGGATACACTAAAAAACACAAAGCGAGTCCTATGGCATAGCCTCGAGCTGTACCATAATCATGTAACAAAGCAAGAGAATGGTTGGGGGGCATCTACGGGCAGAAAGGTTCATACATATAAACAGT
>NC_051419.1:19853221-19853394 GCF_015228065.2 Penaeus monodon | reverse complement strand
ACCATTTAAACCTCGCATCAGACAGCATCTCATTAAATGTCTCCAAATTGGCTTGTTTCTCTGTGATAAGTTAATGAACTTGCAAATTAAAATTTTCTTGAGTGTCCAACTCCTGACTATCAAAATCATTTGGTCTTGAAGCAGAATTGAAGCTTTTTATGCAGTATTGACAG
>NC_051419.1:19852845-19852983 GCF_015228065.2 Penaeus monodon | reverse complement strand
ATTCTTTAAGTTCATCTCCAGAAGCTGCCCAGCATGTATAATCCGCTGTAATAACTTGAGCAAGTCATCAGCATTCTTAAGTCTGTTGCTGGAATCGTTAGCCAGTTGATGGAGTGAGGGGTATCGGGGAGAGAAAAC
>NC_051419.1:19852450-19852655 GCF_015228065.2 Penaeus monodon | reverse complement strand
CCAGCATCAGGAGGAGATTATATGATGATAAAGTTCGGAATAAAAATATAAAGATTAGGGAGATCAAAGTGGGGGTGGACAGGAATAGGAGTGGTCATGATAATAATGAAAGAAATTATAAATTGATAATTATAATAACAAGATGAAGGAGAAAAGGGTTGCAAAAAGAACAAAAAGGGTGGAAATGGATGATAAAAGATAGGAT
>NC_051419.1:19852320-19852425 GCF_015228065.2 Penaeus monodon | reverse complement strand
TTGGGGAAAGGAGATGAGGACGGGGGCTGCACACACGCCCTTCTTGCCCCGAGAAGCCCAACCAACATGGCCGCGAACTCAAACTGTCAAATTTGTTTCCAGAAC
>NC_051419.1:19851823-19852289 GCF_015228065.2 Penaeus monodon | reverse complement strand
GCCTCTTGGAAGGAATCTGATTAGATATGCCTCTGATAATGAGCTTGTTGCGTTCGCTTACGGAATTTTCCTAACTGGGAAAATTGATTGGGCGATAGCGTGTCTTGTTTCTTTGGTTGTTCGCTTGTTTCTCTCTAAGATCGTCGTGTGGATTTTTCTTCCTTATTTTCTTCTGAATTTGGTGGTTCGTGGGGTTACTGAAAAGTATATTCTTATCATTGATGATTCCCTTATTAGTCTTACGGCAGTGACGATGATAGTGAGGGTAATGGCGATTAGAATATCACTACCGGTAGAGGTAGTAATGGTTAATGGTAAAATCGATAAAAACGAAATGGTTATTAAAATATTATGATGATTTTAAGAAAATATGATGATGATTTTAAGGACGGAGATATATTAATGATCATAATTTCGATAACATTGATACGTCTATTGATACTGATAACAGAATAATGTTGACAAG
>NC_051419.1:19851680-19851771 GCF_015228065.2 Penaeus monodon | reverse complement strand
CTTCGAGCCAGAGCGCGGAAAACTCTACGGTTCAAACACTCCGCGTTTCACTCAAAGAGCCCGACAATACATCGTTGGTTGACAGTTTCGA
>NC_051419.1:19851274-19851655 GCF_015228065.2 Penaeus monodon | reverse complement strand
CGCGAGGAGCTCATAGATTTTGTTTTTATTTCGTTGGGGAATACCTCACGCTCAGAATAGCAAAGAATGTCAACCAGAGCTGTGGAGTCGGTACTCAAAACACCTGACTGCGACAGGCTACCTCTTAACCCCGCGTCCTTAAAAGGTTTGAGTCAAATGGTTATAGATATGCTCTTGTGGCCTCTTGTATATTCTCGAAAAAAAAAACGTTCAGTATGCTTTAAAATAATACATATATGTGACTATGGCAAAATTAAAATGATAGGAATTCTCATTCTCTCGGGGGGGGGGCGGCGGAAGAAGTGTGCGATATATTAAAAAAAAGGGATTTTTGCGATTCATGTTGAGGTCGGCGTCGGAGTCAGAGTCGGGACACATTTA
>NC_051419.1:19851116-19851221 GCF_015228065.2 Penaeus monodon | reverse complement strand
TGATGTCGGCGGTCAACCATCTTTTCTCTAGATTTATAAACAGCGCAGGGCATTCTGTTGACGTTCCGGTGAATTCCCGAAAATAATGTGAGGAGGACCTTCTAA
>NC_051419.1:19850679-19851084 GCF_015228065.2 Penaeus monodon | reverse complement strand
CTTTGTCAATGGCTTTGAAATTCTCTAATTGCAAAAACACTCTTTGATTGACTTGAAACCTTAATCCATTGAGATAATTGTAGGATTTCCGAGTCCTTAAGAGGTCTTAGCGCGCGAGATGAGCGGATCATGAGCGCGCGGCTGCTCTCTGTTCCTCTGTTCTTCCTTTTTTTTTCTTATTCCCTTCTTTCTTATTTGCCCCCTTTTTCTTCATCTCATTGTTTTTTTTTATTCCATTTTTTCTAATATTTTTTTATCCCGTTCGTTTTCTTTTTTCTCGTTCTTCCCCATGCTCGTTCTTTCTTCTCTTATTTTTTCTTATCTCCCTTATTTAATCATCATCATCATCGAGAACGTATTAATAGATGCATATATCTGGAAACGCCAGGAGAGAAAAAAGAACAC
>NC_051419.1:19850453-19850644 GCF_015228065.2 Penaeus monodon | reverse complement strand
GCCCCAAATTATTTTAATCCTTTCTTGAATTCCCTTGGAATTTCTTGGGGGTATTTTGGGTGACCCCCTCTCCCCCTCTGCCCCCCCCCTACCCTCCTCCAACTTCACCGCTTACCGGCCCCCTTCCTTTCCCCCCCACTCACCTTTGTTCTTAGTTTATTTAATCATTAATATTTTGTCTCGGTTATTGA
>NC_051419.1:19849797-19850377 GCF_015228065.2 Penaeus monodon | reverse complement strand
GCGATGTACATCTCTATATACATCACCCATTACTAATTCAGTAATTCCCCTTTCTGGAGAGTTTTGTTGGGGGAACGGCAGTTCTCTTCCATTGTATCAAAGATCGGTAGCATATCTGTGCCACACTGTTATCTGTTTAAGAGCTGGAAAGTATTATTGAAACATTCGTGGTAATATTTATTCATGTCGGTAAATAACTGCCCACATAAGTTTTGGCTTTTATTTTTTCAACTATTGTACTAATATGGGGCCTCATTATGGACAGGTTTCTGTAGCCGCTATGTTGGCCTACACTCTTAGTAGAACTGCTCTATATCGTATACTTCATGTTTCACCTGTAATACACTCCCGCTTTGCATCACCCCGCCACCTCCTTTCCATGCGTCGCACCAACCCCTGGCTTCCTCCCGCAGGCGTGTCAGCGAGATGACGGCCGGAGTAGGCGGCGACGGGGGGATGGGGGGAGAGGTGATTGAGGTGCAGATCCTCCCTCAGGACGACAACTGGGGAGACAACACCACCGCCATCACGGGGAACACCTCCGTGCGCTCAGAGTCCTTCCAGGTGGGTTCAGGGGAAC
>NC_051419.1:19847857-19849652 GCF_015228065.2 Penaeus monodon | reverse complement strand
CATGCATGTGTATATGTGAGCCTTTGTGACGCTTATTTTTGTGCATATTCATACTGATCAGCCGTGGAAACACATCCCAAGTTAATTCGGATACCAAGCACCTTGCTTTTTCGCCCCCTGCCAATCACCCCTTCCTCGCTCCCACAGGATGTCACAATAATCGGGAGAGACCAGGAGACAGGTGTGACCTTCACGTGCCAGCGATACATTGGTTCGGCTTTGTGTGCCCTCGTGGCCTTCCTGGCTTTCCTCAGGTGAGCTTACTTGGTGTCTAGAATTTAGGTGAAACAATGTTGTAGTTTATTGCCTTTTTAGCGGATGGTGTCTTGTCCATACCGTTCAAGTTAGAGATTATCTAAATGATTCCGTTCCCACAACCTGATAAATAATATCTATTCATTACACAGCCTGGCCCACTTCTCGCCACAGAACACTTTCCAACAGTTGATTTCAACAAGACACACAACGTAACTTTATATTCAACAACTCAGCACAGTGCGAACCTTACCTATCTCACCACATCCATTTTAACCCCGGGCTCAGTAGCAACGTAACCTATACGTTATACAACGAGCCTCTCTCACAACCTAACTCGACGTTTGTCCCTCTTGCCCCTCAGCCCCATAGCTATGGTGCTGATCCCTCGCCTGAACATCATTAAGCTGAAGAATGACCCGCCTCTGTGCGACACCGAGTGCGACGGCCTCCTCATCAGCTTCTCGTTCAAGCTCCTCATTCTCCTGCTGGGGTCGTGGGCGCTCTTCTTCAGGTACGTGTTTGGAAGGGTTTTCTTTCCTCCCTTCTTTCTCTCCTTTTCGTTCTCAATATCTCGAGTTGCTTACCAGTCTGGTTATCAAGCCATTGCTACATTTACCCCCCTCCCTTTTTATCAACATTTCCAATTCTTCGCACTACCAAACTGCGCATCCTCAGACACCAACACTAATATAGCATTATATTGTCTCCTCCAGGCAACCCAAGGCCACCATGCCCCGAATCTTCATCTTCCGAGCTCTGGTGACGATGCTCATCCTGGTGTTCACGTTCTCCTTCTGGCTGTTCTACGTCGTGCGCATCATCGAGAACACGGAGAAGGTAATTATAAAGCGGAGCCTTGGTGGTTTGTGTGGGTATTTATTTTTATTTGAAAAGCGTTTGGGGAAAGAATGTCATCTTGGTTTGGTGAGTGTTGTCCCTTCTTTTTCCTTAGAATACATGGATTTTTACAGAAATTTTCGTTATATAATTCCAGTTAGCCCTCTGAAAATGAATCATATACTAAGAGATATCCATGAAAAACTATCTTAGAAGGTTTGTTTTTGTTAATATTTTGCAATGAATTTTAAAAATGAATATAAAACGAGTTATCGATGACAAAGAGAGACCTCCCAAAACAAGAACAGATATTAACATCCCAAAATTTTAATGACAAAAAATAGACTTACTCTTAAAAGAAAACAAAATACAAAACATTCAACATCCAGAAAAAACTAAAATGAACCAAATTGCTACTGTACTCAGTGCTCACATAACCTGACTCTCCCCGAAAACCACAGGTGCAATATCGGTCAATCGTCTACTTCGCTGTGAGTCTGGTCGACGCCTTGTTGTTTATCCATTACCTGGCTGTGATTCTGCTGGAACTGCGACACCTGACGCCCCAGTACAGCGTCAAGGTTCTCAGGTCACCCGACGGGGAAAGCAGGTCAGTCTGTCTGATTACCCATTGCGTAATTTGATTTGTATTTACGTATATAGTTTCATATTATTAAATGTGGTTCAGGTTTTAGGTGAC
>NC_051419.1:19845524-19847832 GCF_015228065.2 Penaeus monodon | reverse complement strand
GGGGGGGGGGGTAGATGTACTTTATAGTTTGTCAGTATTTTCAGGTGCGATTATAATTGCTGAATTATATGTATGTTTGGCACTTATATTTAATTAGTTTTATTCTTTATTAATCTCCTTCGAATCCCCTGCCCTATTTCTCTTCCTTTGAACTTAAATCACACGATTTAATGACTTAAATTCCTTTCAATCCTTCCTCCCTTTGATGTACCTCCCTTCTACAATTCTTCCTTTGCTATATTTCCCTTCGATCCATTTTTCCTTTTTTATATTTCCCTTCAATCCACTCCACTCACCCCACCCCCATCTAAACCCACAACAGGTGGTACAACATCGGCCAGCTGAGCGTCCAGCGCGCAGCTGCCTGGGTCTTGGAGAAGTACTACCAGGACTTCACCATCTACAACCCCTACTTGGACCGCCTGCCCTCCAAGAAGAAGCACTCGACCAACTCCTCCTTCAAGTATTACGATGTGGATGGCAATGAGGAAAATGCAGAGGTTAGTGTTGGGTCTGAACTTTTGTTATTGTTTCACTTATTCATTTATTATAAGGAAGGGATATGAGGACACTTTGCTTTGATTTGGGACTCAGTGTCTGCTTGCTTGCTCGTGAGTTTTTTCATATTTAAGCTTGGGAGTTACTTAAGGCACATTAATTTTTAGTTAGTTATATTTTTGTAAGGCTGGTTGTTGTTTTTCAGTGTGTTTTGTGTATTATAACATCTCTTGAAGGAAGATCTATATTTATCAAATATAATTTTTAAAAATATTTAGCCAGCTTCACACACAACATATGATAGACAAATCAGAAAAACTTGATAACACCATAAGAATCTGACATATTTTCTTGCAAATTTTCCAGGGCCATACACGAGCTGTATTAACTGCGAGTGCTCGACGACGCGATTCCGCTCACAATGAAAGGTTCTATGAGGAACACGAATACGAAAGAAGAGTGCGTAAGCGAAAGGCTCGGCTCATAACAGCGGCCGAAGAGGCTTTCACACACATTAAGCGAATGCATGAAGAGCAGGGTAAGAAATTCTGTTATATATAAAGAATGTGAAAAAGAAATCTAGTATATGAGATACATAAATGTGTTGATTTCAGATATTCTTTTATTTAAGGGTTAAAATGAAACGTCTGATCTTTCTAAGACATGATTTACTTATGAATACTGTTGATTTCAGGTCCAAGTGCTCCAATGGATCCTCATGAAGCAGCCCAGTCCATATTCCCCTCTTTAGCACGAGCTTTGCAGAAGTATCTGCGCATCACAAGGCAGCAGCCAAGACACACTATGGAGTCAATCCTGAACCACTTGGCCATCTGTCTTGCACATGATATGAGTCCCCGGGCTTTCTTAGAAAAGTACCTCTTGTCATCGCCTGTGTTACAGGTTAGTTTTATAGAATTATTGCTTTGCTTTTGACAGAAATAGTGGGCAATAATTGGTTATGAAGGTTGAATGTAGAATTGATGTTTTTTCTGTCTTTCACACTACTATTGTTTCCATTCTTTTTTGAAAACTCTTTTCTACATAATCCCTAAGATATCTAACCACAATCTTTGCATTTACAGAATGATAAAGAACACCGAGGAGTCCAGTCATGGGGTCTTGTGTGTGACCAGCTTCTCTCTCAAAATTTGATAAAGGGCACCTTTTTCCAGTACGCAAGCAGATGTGGTCCCCGTGCATGTCTGCTATTCCCATTTTTCTAAGCTGGGGAAACATTCCCCAAAAAAGCAAAAAATTTGTTCTCAGGTGAATAAAAACCGTGTATTCTATCATTTTTGGAAAAACAGACCTATGGAATTTTTTGGACAAATTAAAGTGTTAAGTGCGATAAAGAACGCTACATTTACTGGTTCCACTGACATTCAAGTGATACCCATGTGTGTGTCAATGTGTTCCTTGTTTTACCATGCCAAAGTAATAGAAAAACTCCATTAACGCGGGGAATCAACTCTCAAATTTATCACTTTCCTGATGATTCTTACCGGGAAGGGAATAAGTATTTTTTTGTTTTCATTTCTTTAGTTTTGCAGTAAAAAGATAAATGTCATGTTCACAAAAGTTATGCTTAAAAGTGAGAACCTAAAAGTGTATTAGAGATGTAGAGAGAATGGACATCTCTTATTATCCCTTTGGAAACATGAGGACAGTACGTCCCCAAAACCCCCAAAAGCTTGTAAAGGGTTGTTGTCTTAAAGGAATCGAAGTAAAAAATGCAAAAGAGTACCCATCCCACCTAAAGCTTCCGTTGTGGGGCCCCTTGTTGTGGCCTTACGATCTAAGCATAAAA
>NC_051419.1:19844991-19845489 GCF_015228065.2 Penaeus monodon | reverse complement strand
CCCTTATGATGGGGAAAACCCCAGTGCACAGTCAAAAAACGGGTTTTGTATGTATTTTTTCCAAACCCCAATTTTGTGATACCTTTTTTATCCCCAAAACAGATCCCTTTTGTTTTATACTTGTAGATCTGTTGAGGATTTTTTAAAGGAGCATGCTCGAGGGGTGTAAAAGAAGTGTAATTTTTGAAACTAAGTTAGTTTAAAAAACATTTCAAGAGATCATTTTATGTAAAAAATTTATTTAGCTGCAAATTGTGCAGCGTACTAGATGCTACAGTGCCTGCTGAGAGAAGCAATTGTGATTCTTGCCCTCATAATTTTTTTATGTAAGGGGGTAAAAAAAAAAGGAAGAAAAAATATCTTTTTTATTTTTTAGTAATATGTAAATTGGGGCATTTTTCAGTTTTTTAGATTTTTTTATTTTTATTCAGTTCCCTTAGGGTTTTATGGAAATGGAAAACAAAACAAAAACACTTTTGATGAAATCCTCAGAAAGTC
>NC_051419.1:19843811-19844971 GCF_015228065.2 Penaeus monodon | reverse complement strand
TTTTTGATTTTTCGTTTTTATCGTTTAGTGATGTAGTTTCTCAAAGCCATATTTTGTTCGGGCATAGTTAAATATTTGGCATTTGTGTCATGTGTTTTACATGTTGTTTGTTATCCCTATGCTTCTCTTAGCAAGAGTTGTAAACCAGTACAAGCCCCTGCGATGGCATGTGAAATTCAGTTCCATCTGGTGCGTTTATGTTTTACGTAGAGCCAAAGGTTTCAATTTACGTGTATATAGAGTGTATATATTGATGTTGTTATTTTTATAGCCATACAGTTAGTGTGCTATTTATTTCTTGTGTTTGTTATTCATGATTAGGCAAAATATCTGGAAATCCCATGAAATTCGGTATTTGACTTTTTGTTTTAGATCTTTTCAAATTAATATTCAACATGGTTAAATTAGTTTTAAAAAATACATATTTTATTCAGAAAGTGTATCAAATGTTGCATTGAGCATTTACATACACTAGTAAAACTACTCATGTACCATTTTATGTGTTTTTGTGTAACTTAGTTTATGTATCAATCAGTTAGCAAGATCATAAAATGTTTAGTATGTTATATCTCATAGACCAAAACATTTGCAGTAACCTATATGTTGCTATAAAAAGGAGTAAGTTCTACCTATTATGGTAAAGCCATTTTCACTGGTTATTATACTCAAATATTACTATAGATTTCCCATAGTCTCAAAGTCAACATATCTCATTTATTGAAGCTAAAATTTTTACAGACATTCTTTTGTTACCTCAAATTAGGATTATAGTGTGCAGCTGAATGCACTTCCTTGGAACATGATTGTTTCATATATTTTATGTAGTCTAAATCATCAATTGATCATCAGTGGTCTTTTTAGGCATATCAACTTTGTAAAATAGCCTAGTGAGTGCTGTTTATAATAGTAAATAAAATACAGTTATGAAAATGTTACTTTATTTTTTTTTAGTCACCTTAACAAAGATATTGGTAACAGTGACTGAAAATAAAGGGGTTGGATCCTTTAAACCTTTTAGCAAGAATTAGAGTTTCCTTGAAATTTTAGGCTTCAGAGCCAAACTCATAGAGTGTAATGTTTTTAATGCAATTAATTCTATAATGTTTCCAAGGAACAGAAACTAATAAAAATACTAATATCACATTTTCTCTTTGGAATGC
>NC_051419.1:19843053-19843777 GCF_015228065.2 Penaeus monodon | reverse complement strand
CTGCTGCACAAGCTTGTATAGCCAACTGAGGACAGAAGTGACCTAACCTATTCCCTGAGAAGTGCAAGCAGCTATTCATAAGAGTTGTCTCAACTTCGATAGCAAATGAGGAGTGAAATGTGGCATCAACTGAGGAGCATGTCTTAACAGGAGCTGCTTCTCTTCCTCTTCCAGTATATTTCTCCTGCAAAGAAAGAGCTATTCTAAACCTCATTCATAATCACTTCGTCTGTAACAACTGGTAAAAATATACACCATACAAAATTCCCCAAATACTCCCCATCAGCAAAATGGAAAAATAGATATTTAAGAAGCAGCTGTGTAGAGAAGAACACTACAAACCTAAGCTCTTCATAGTCTCTTGCGTATTTATCTTCTTCTTGTCGCTGCTTCATGATGGCTGCTCGCATTGCTCGCCTCTCCTCGAGAAGTCTCTCTACCAGCATCCTGTGGTCAAGCTGCCTTCTCCTCCGAGCCTCTGAAACCAGCTGATCAAGTCGTGCCTCTTCCGCCAGGACCTCAAGTAGCTGGTTAAGAGATTTGGGGAAGAGGCATGTCAAATTTAATAATGCAAGATACTATATAAGTGTTATTTCAATGCATGCATCATCTATAAAACTTAGTGATTCTGAAAATGTTTGAACTATCAATAAGTTATAAATCTTACATTCATTACTTATTTAATACAAAAAGAAATATCTAGTTGGTGCTTTTGTTGGGGGAG
>NC_051419.1:19842705-19842850 GCF_015228065.2 Penaeus monodon | reverse complement strand
GTTACCACCTAGAGAAGATGAGACACTCAGGCAAGGCAGAGTGATGAATATGCTCTTCCAATTGCTATGATAGTCAACAAACCTCAAACTCAGGGCATGATGCCTTTAGTGCTTGCTTACAGCACATCATTTCATTTATATATTT
>NC_051419.1:19842584-19842658 GCF_015228065.2 Penaeus monodon | reverse complement strand
TATTAACAATGGAATAAAAAAACATTTATGTGCTTAATAAAAATGGATTAACAAAAATATATACTTGGGATAAT
>NC_051419.1:19842459-19842544 GCF_015228065.2 Penaeus monodon | reverse complement strand
AAAAGGTATCCTCAAAAACATAAATTTAAAGTTAGGGAGGGAAGAAATGAGAGTGAAGAGATGAAGTGAAGAAGAAAACTACTGG
>NC_051419.1:19839468-19841100 GCF_015228065.2 Penaeus monodon | reverse complement strand
TTAATTTCCAGATGCAATGGATGCTGAGAGCATCTTTCCTATAGATGTACTTATAGATACTTGTTGATTCAGTTTTCCAATGCTATTGGAGATCCTCAGTTAAAACAGCCCAGTCATATTCCCTTTTCACGTTTGCGCAGTTTCATCAAAGCAGAGCCAAGACACCTATGGAGTCAATCCTGAACACTTGGCCATGCTGTCTTGCCATGATATGAGTCCCGGCTTTCTTAGAAAAGTACCTTGTCATCGCCTGTGTACAGGTTAGTTTTATAGAATATGCTTTGCTTTTGACAGAAATAGTGGCAATTGGTTATGAAGGTGATGTAAATTGATGTTTTTTTGTCTTTCACACTACTATTGTTCTCATTCTTTCTTGAATCTTTTTATAATCCCTAAGATATCTAACCACAATCTTTGCATTTACAGAATGATAAAGAACACCGAGGAGTCCAGTCATGGGGTCTTGTGTGTGACCAGCTTCTCTCTCGAGCAATTGATGAAGGCACCATTTTCCAGCTACGCCAAGCAGATGTGTGTCTCCTGTGCAGTGTCCATGCTATTCCACACTTTTCTATAGCTGAGGAAATCATTCACCCAAAAAGCAACAAATTTGTTCTCAGGCTGAACTCAGAAACCAGTGTATAATTCTATCATTTTTGTGATAAAACAGACCTATGGAATTTTTGGACAAATTAAAGTGTTAAGTGCGATAAAGAACGCTACATTTACTGGTTCCACTGACATTCAAGTGATACCCATGTGTGTGTCAATGTGTTCCCTCTGCTTACCATGCCAAAGTTAATAGACAACTCCCAGTTAACTGCGTGAATCAACTCTCAAATTATATCACGTTCCTGATGATACTCTTACCTGGAATGGAATAAGATGATATTGTTGTCTTCATATTCATTACGTGTTTGCAGTAAAAAGATAAATGTCATGTTCACAAAAGTTATGCTTAAAAGTGAGAACCTAAAAGTGTATTAGAGATGTAGAGAGAATGGACATCTCTTATTATCCCTTTGGAAACATGAGGACAGTACGTACCCATACACCCAAAAGCTTTGTAAATGGTTGTTGTCTGATCAAGAGAATCAGAAGTAGAAAAACTGCACAAGAAGTACACCTCATCCCACCTGAAGCTTCCGTTGTGCTGGCCCTTGTTTGTTGTTGCCTTACGATCTAAGCTATAAAATTTGTCTTAGTTTCTTTCTTTGTGTTCTGTGTACCTTTCCTTATGATCAGGGGACAAAGACCCAGTGCACAGTCAAGGAACAGGTTGTATGTATTACTTTCCTAAGCTCAAATATTGTGTATACCTTTATTATACCCAAGAACAGAAAGTTCACCACTTTCTAGTCGTCTGTTATACTTGTAGATCTGTGTGAATGGATTTTTGTAAAGGAGCATGCTACGAGGGATGTAAAATTGAAGTGTAATTATATTGAATAACTAAGTGTAGTTTAAAATAACATTCTCAAGAGCATCATTTCATGGTAAATAATTCATTCATTGCTGCAAATTGTGCATGCTGTACCTCAGATGCTACAGTGCCATGCTGAGAGAAGCAGAATTGTGATGTCTCTGCCCTCATAATTTTTCATGTAAGAGTAACATAAAAAGGAAGAAAAA
>NC_051419.1:19837514-19839435 GCF_015228065.2 Penaeus monodon | reverse complement strand
AACTTGGTGTGCAATTTGTCAGTTATTAGATTTTTTAATATTTTTATTCAGTTCCATCTAGGTATATATGAGAAACTGGAAAGCAAAACAAAGCACTGTTTGGATGAAGTCCATCAGAATGTTCAAGAATGAAGTATAATTTGATTATGTCGTTTCCATCGTTTAGTGACTGCCTAGTTTCTCAAAGCCAATATTGTGTTCTGGGCATAGTTAAATATTCAGGCTATTAGTGTCATGTGTTTTACATGTTGTTTGTTATCCCTATGCTTCTCTTAGCAAGAGTTGTAAACCAGTACAAGCCCCTGCGATGGCATGTGAAATTCAGTTCCATCTGGTGCGTTTATGTTTTACGTAGAGCCAAAGGTTTCAATTTACGTGATATAGAGTATATATTGATTTGTTATTTTATAGCCATACAGTTATGGCTATTTATTTCTTGTGTTGTTATTCATGATTAGGCAAAATATCTGGAAATCCCATGAAATTCGGTATTGACTTTTTGTTTAAGATCTTTCAAATTAATATTCAACATGGTTAAATTAGTTTTAAAATACTATTTTATTCAGAAAGTGTATCAAATGTGCTTGAGCATTTACATACACTAGTAAAACTACTCATGTACCATTTTATGTGTTTTGAGTAACTTAGTTTATGTATCAATCAGTTAGCAAGATCATAAAATGTTAGTATGTTATATCTCATAGACCAAAACATTTGCAGTAACCTATATGTTGCTATAAAAAGGATAAGTTCTACCATTAGGTAAAGCCATTTTCAAATAGTTATAATATAGTCAAATATATATATTAGATTTCCATAGTCTAAGTAAATATTAATTATTGAGCTTAAATTTTTGACAGACATTCTTTTTGACATCAATTAGGAAATAGTATGAGCTGAAATAGACTTACATTGAAATGATAGTTTATATATTTATTAGTCTAAATCAGCAATGACATAGCTTTAGGCATTAACTTTAAAGCCTAGTGAGTGTTTTATAATGTAACTACAAATACAGTTATGAAAATGTTACATATTATTTTTTTTACACAGAACAAAATATTGGAATACAAAAAATAGTTGATCCTTTAAATAGCGATTAAATACTGAAATTATATTAAGCCTCATAGAGTAAGTTTTAATGCAACTATGCAAGGACAGATGCTAATGAAATAGCTACATATCACATACTCTGGAATGCATAAGTAAAGTTATAAAGAAATAGGGAGAATAAGCTCTGACAAGCTTTGTATACACTGGACAAAGTTCATAACCTATTCCAGAATGCAACAGCACAAATCCAAACTTACAACGCAAATGGATCGATAAGCACAATGAGAGATCTAAAGAATGCATTTAGCGTTTGTAATAAAGAACATCTAAACCTATTCATAATCATTGTATGTACAACTGGTAAATATATCCTCGAATGTCGCCCAATATCCATCAGCAATAAAATGAATAAGAAGCACTGTGAGTAGAAACACTACAACTAGCTCTTCATAGTCTGCGTGCGAGATTGCTTGCGCTGCTCATGATGGTGGTGCATTGCTACTGCGAGGCTTCTACCACATCTGTGTCAAGTTGCTTCTCTCCACTCTATCACTGTCACTGCTACTCCCCACCTAAGTATGTTAATGAGATTTGGGGAAGGGATGTAGTAAGAAAGGGAAGTCTATTAAGGATCAATGCATGCAGTTATAAAACAGATTCGAAGAGATGAACATATAAGTTATAGAATGCTTACATATCTTACTTAGTTAATACAAAAAGAATATTATTTGTGCTTTGTTGGGAAAGAAAGTACATAAAGATAGACAAGCAACAAAAGAAATGATAAGAAGAATAGAAAAAAATAGAGATGCATATGCTAAGCAATCATATGCAAGATAAGACATAAGAAAAAAAGTAAAACAGAAGA
>NC_051419.1:19836943-19837467 GCF_015228065.2 Penaeus monodon | reverse complement strand
CATTACCACCTAGACAATGGACACCACAAAAGGCATATATAATAATGCCTCATCTATGATACAAACTAATATAGTGAATATGTTAGTGCTGCTAGAGAATCTTCATATATTTCACCATGCAACCACACACCACCATTTACAACACACGAACTATTAACAATGGTGAAAACTTTATGATGCTATAAAAATGGATTAAAAAAGATATATTGGAGAATAATAAGGCATATGCAGATGCATATGAATATGATATAATATATATAGGTATCTAAAATATTTAAGTTAGTGAGGATAGTAATGAGTAGTTGAAGAATATATATTGAAGTAATATCTGGCATCCATCAGCTACTAAATCTCACCACACTGCATGCGCACTACAACACTACAACACAAGTGAAGAGCACAAAAGAAAGATAAAAAAATATAGATAAAAGTGATTATGATATTTATATTATGTGTTATTGTGTGTGTTAGTATCTGATGTGTTATTGTATATGATGTATAGTAGATATATAGCTCATTGTAAT
>NC_051419.1:19836015-19836371 GCF_015228065.2 Penaeus monodon | reverse complement strand
AACAAACTTAAAATACATTTGAGACAGAGAAAAAAGCTTACCATCTCTCTATACTTTGCTTCATTCTGCTGTTCTCTCTCCAGCTTCTCTTGCTTGTACCTGTGTCAGCATAGATAAGCATCTGAAGATTAATATGGCAATGAAATAAGAATGAAGGCAATGAGATAAAAGTGGAAATGCATATTTATAATAATTTGGGCAACAATGACTGAATTAACCTTTAGACTGAATTAAGCAACAGTTGTTCCAACTCTAAACTACTATATTATTCATAGCCTTAGGAAACCATTTCTGTTTCCCACACATCCCTCAAGCTGTGTTACCAAGGAGATGCTGATATCTGTGTCCAAAGTAAC
>NC_051419.1:19835038-19835110 GCF_015228065.2 Penaeus monodon | reverse complement strand
TATTAATGTGATTCATGTCTTGCGTGTGGTGTGTGTCATAGTGCATGTGATTGTTGTTTAGTACACTAAATG
>NC_051419.1:19834467-19834666 GCF_015228065.2 Penaeus monodon | reverse complement strand
TGTCTGTGTGTGTATGTGTATGTTTTGTGTGATGTTATGTGTGATTTTTTTTTGTTGTGTTATGTGTGTATAGTGTGGTGGTGTCGAATGAATAAGTTAGGGCGTGAAGGATGCAAGCGTGTATGTATGTTATTTATATTTATTTGTGTGTAGTGTGTTAGTATGTTGTATGTTTATATATAGTATTGTTGTGTGTGTG
>NC_051419.1:19834117-19834226 GCF_015228065.2 Penaeus monodon | reverse complement strand
TACATAATTGTTGGACGAAAAAGATATTTTTCATATGAAATCCACCATTCAAGCATTTTTCTAGTCAAGCAAGGAATCTTTACCCTCATTTATAACTAGCAAAGCAGCC
>NC_051419.1:19832462-19834087 GCF_015228065.2 Penaeus monodon | reverse complement strand
GTAACTTATTCTAAACTAAGTACAGTAACATCTCAACAACTCAAGACATTATCATGATCATTACCATTATCAAGTCAACAGCAAACGGCAAATGAAAAAAACTAAAGACTTTGTAGCAAGCTTTTACAAGAAACTGTTGTCATTGCAGTTAATGCGTGTGGCTGTGAAGTTTCTAGAGCAGGGTTTCCCAACTTAAGGGTTATAAAGATACTTGAAAATTATGAGTTTCCAATGAATTGGATTATGACTGCAGTATCCACAGAAATCTTTAGCAAATCAATGAATTGGAGTCTTTCCAAACAGTGTCCTTTAGCTACACTTTTCATATCTAAATATAATTACAACAGAAAAGATGGCTATCATTAATGGGACCACAAAACAGAATAGGTTAGGATTCACTATTCTGGACACTTGGTACTTTGAAAAGCCGAATCAGGTCAGATTTTAAAATTTCAATACATTGTGAAAATTTTTCCCTTAAATATGTTCTCTAGACCTAATTTGAACAATGGTAACACAAAGGCAAAAATAAGTTAAAAGAAACCAAATCTCTTTCATTAAGAACTCTAAGAGTAAGGTGAAAATAAATATATCTCTTTTTACTATGTTGTCACATTCAAAGGATTTATGTTAATTTTCACAACATACAAAATCTTTCAAAATTGGAAAGAAAAACAAAACAAAAAAAGTTTAGCCTATCACAGTACAGGCTACCCCAGGAACAATGGATGTCAAATGCTTTGATTGATCAACAAAAGGGTTGTGGGACCAAAATCCAACACACAGGATGGTCTCTTCCTTACCTCAGCTGGTCATCCCATCCTTCCCTCAGACTCCTTTTGGCCTCCTTCTCCCTCGTCTCCTTCTCCTCTGCATACTTTGCTTCTTGGGCTTGCTTCTCCAACACCCCCAGCTCCAGCCGCAGTTCTCGTATTCTGTCTTGTTCTTGCTATGGAGTTAATTTGGGTGAAGAAAACATTTGAAATATCTTGGTGTATGTTAACCCTCACAGACATACAGATAAGACATATTAGTGCACTAAACTTCTGTTTAATCTAGTCAAATTCACAGAGAGTTGTATTTTTGGAATTTATGACTTAAAAAAATCAATATTATAATTCACCATATTGTATAACACTGGTACAGTTTGTAATGTGTCCTCCAAGCATGCAAAACTAATGGTTGTACATCCATTTGGGATTAAAGAATAAAACCTGCTCTTTCTTACTGAAAACTATGAACTATAGTATAAAGGTGGTAATGGTAATGTATCTTTTAACAGCAACATTAACAATAAAAACAAAATTCCTCCAAACAGAGGAATGAGGACCTAATAATAATTTTTTTTTTTGGGGGGGGGGCCTTTCCCTTCTTTCCCTCTCATTCCTTAACCTCTTCACCTGCACTTTCTCAAGATCCTTCACAAGGGCAAGTTCCCTTTGGTTTTGCTGAAGGCGTTTCATCTCCTGTTCCTGTCTCTCCACTTCCTTCAGGAGTTCAGCTCGTATGTTATACTCCTCTGCTGTCCTGTGGGGAATTTTCATTATTTTTGACAATCAATGCAAAGTTATGGTCAGGAAAGTAAGCAAGGATATTCTAACTCATCTTTTTATTCTTCCCTGCAC
>NC_051419.1:19831698-19832436 GCF_015228065.2 Penaeus monodon | reverse complement strand
CTCAGATCACTTTAAACAATTTGGGTTATGCTGGTCTCATTGTGGATTTGAGGAAAAAATCAATACCTGAAACATTTGGAAAAATAATTGGAATCTAGACACCAAACTAAGGAAATAGAGGTGTTGACTGATTTTCATTGTTTCATTACCACATGGTGACTAGTGCAATTTATCTTTTTGAGGGGGCAGTCAACAGTACATACACTAACTTCTCCAAACAATGTGGTACTACTTTATTTTATTTAATGAGCAGAGGCGTAAAATTGAGCTCTGTGCCTCTTGATAACATCATTTGCCCTTGGAGATGTCTTTTTGGGAGAGGCATTTCCATGATTCCATCCTTTTGGAAATGCCAGCATACTTCCGCATAATACTGGACAATACACCCTATTGTGGTGTCCAGCTTCCTTCAGTTCAATTATTTTTTAAGCAGCTTTCATTAATGTCTTCCTCAAACCAATAATAAAGCCAACAAACCCAAAAAGTAACACAAGGTAGTCATAAGTGGGTGCTACAGGAGGAAAGACATTTCCATTATTCCTCTGTCATGCTCAAATAAGAACTGATCAAGAGATTTTTGACTTTCTATTGTATTCTTCCACCCGAGGGCTCAGAACACAAGCCATCGTAAGCCTACCATTGCTGTTTTAGGAGTAGGTATAAAATATGACAAAGACTTGGAAGTGGTACAGTCTGCCAAATCTTTTTAATGTGTATTGTACTCTAGGCAGTCCCAAG
>NC_051419.1:19829210-19830659 GCF_015228065.2 Penaeus monodon | reverse complement strand
ACAGACGTAGAAATACCAAAGATGGAGGCAGCAAATCTAGGAATGACTCTTAAAGATGAAAGTTTTGAAATATGTAAAATAGAAGATACATCTAACATTCTTTATAAAAAAAAAGTCTTTTCATTTCATCTCCAAAAAACTATATACATGTAATATATTCAATGTTGTAAAAGAATAGCTTCAAGGTATGCATAATCATGTAAACTCAAGCTGTTTTTCTTAATATTCACTCAATAAGGTCAAAGGGAGATTTCCCATGGAAGAAACTACTTTTCATGCCACAGAACTCAAAAAGTGAAAATACTGCATCTTTGCCGAATTTCATTATGAACATGGATACATATAATTACCAGATTATTCATTAAAGCAGTGGTAACACAAGGACACAAATCAATAACCAAATATTACTGGTTATTGCCAATATTAATAACATTATCAATAAAATAGTGCAGACAATATCTATTACTAAAAGTGATGGTGATGGTGAACATGAAGAGGAGGAGGATGACTATGGTACTGGCAATGCAGCAATGATAATGGTCAAAATAAAGTAAAATTAGCATTACATTACCTTGCTCTGTTTCTGTCCTCCATATCTTCCCTCTCTGAATGCAAAGACTTCAAGTGTGTTTGCTTGAGGAGGAACTTTCTCATGTGTTCTTGGTTTTCCATTTGCTTTTTAAGTTTCCTGAAGAGAAATAACAAAACAAAACAAATTAGTATGAAATGAAACATAATATTTAACTATGTCCCATCAAATTATGATAAGTGTGATTCATACCTTTATGTAACGACTAACTTTGAAGTCAATGACTACATTCATAATGTATTCCAATATTTTCTCCTTTTCTCTATCAAATAAACTTCATTCAAATTCCATAACAAAGATCAAAAATAATTTTTTATACTTTCCATTTCTGACAACCTTAAATATGTTATATTCAATGCTTGTGAAACAGCAATTCATTTATTCATATTCACATAAAAAAAGATAAAACAACAATTCCAGGTCAACCACCTCTAATCCAGCACCATCAGGACCTAATGTGCACAATTTTAGTGAAAATGATAAGTCACTGATAAATCACCTATGAAAACAATACAAACTGCTCACAGTAATAATAATATTTCTCAAAATCACATATAAACTATTCTATCCCAATCCATTTCCAACTTGCTAAAATCTAAAATGGAAAGCCGAGTCTGAAGTCCAACTTTGAGTAAGCAGGTACATTATTTTGTGACTTGGTTGTGACAATTAAGCCATTTTACAATCTTCTTACCCTCCAGTTGTTCTATCAGGATTTTTGGTCAGTTTTTCTATTTATTTAGGTCTGTCCATTTGAAAAGTTATAGTAGTGTCTCAAGAAATTTATAACCAGTGCCAGATTAGTGAAGGAAAATGGTTACCAGAAGGCAGAATAGAGGCGCTTGACCTGTATAAGATAA
>NC_051419.1:19829026-19829185 GCF_015228065.2 Penaeus monodon | reverse complement strand
TCAACATTTTGTCCTCATCTATTTCTGACATCATTTCCAGCACTTTTTCTGCTTCTGCTTCTGCTTTCCTGGCAGATTTCTCTGCTATTTGCTCTGCAAGGATCTATAAGTGAGTGAGAAAGGGGTAAGTACTTCTTAAAATGGGTAAAAGACGAAAAA
>NC_051419.1:19828750-19828963 GCF_015228065.2 Penaeus monodon | reverse complement strand
TGGAGGGGAAGTAACAAAATATATAAAACATAAATAATGGATCTAAAGATCATATTTCAATGAACTAATAATAACATTTAAAAAATTGCCAACACTTACCCTTTCTATTTCCAGCCTTTTTGCATAACTTTCTGCCTTTGAAATGGCAGAAGAGAGTCTCTCTTCACTGTCCAAACATTCCACCATTTTGGCATATTTTTTATCATTTTCCTG
>NC_051419.1:19827872-19828566 GCF_015228065.2 Penaeus monodon | reverse complement strand
ATTTAAGCAAATAAGAAGTACCTGGGCCACTTTCTTTTCTGCTTCCCTCACAGCGACGGCCGCAAAGTTATCTCGCTTGAGGGCACAAGCTTGCAACTGAGACTCTAGTGCTCTTAGCTCCGGACTTGATGTCAGAATCTGACGCCTGAAAATACAGTGGGTGTTATTCCAAGGCCACAGGAAAGGGGAAAGTTATGTTGAGAGAAGTATAGAAAAAAAGTCTGAGATCTTAGAAGATCTCTAAAGAAGAAAGGGAGGAGTAAAGGAAAGAGTTGGAAGGAGGCACGGAAGAAAGGCAATCAGGGAGAGTGAGGGAAGAAAGAAAAGGAGAGATAAAAAAAAAAAAGTGTGGCAGGGAAGACAGGAAAAAAAGGGACAGACGGTAAGAAACACAATCACAAAAAATAGATTTCCCATATTTGAAAGAGAAATGAACTAAAAGTATGGTGTCTTTAAAAAAAAAGTGCATGGATGCTTGTGACATTGTCCAAAGGCATTTAATGCAGTTGTTCACAGTGCGGCTGGAATTAATTTCTGCTCAGCATTTGTAACAACCCATTTTCTTCATTACTGATGTTATTCTTTGTTAAGTTTATCACAGAGTGCAGTTATTTCCTCATTTTAGACAGTATCCTTAGATTTTCCCTATCTAAGTGTGAGTTTTATACAATCATATACCCTAATTTGAATATTT
>NC_051419.1:19827497-19827813 GCF_015228065.2 Penaeus monodon | reverse complement strand
CCACTAGTAGTACTGAAAATTTCTATAATATGATAACATAATGAAGACAACCCCCACATGAAGTGAAGGGTTGCCATCCCCCCAACCAGGAAAACAAAGAATCCTCTGCAAGTTAAAGGCAGGATAGAGCGAACGACCTACTTGTGGGGCAAATAGAGCAATATATAAACTAGGAATTATAAGAATTATAAGGTACCTGATTGATAGATGCTGCTTAGCGTTGAGAGTGATTCTCTCCTGCTCTTTCCTGCCATATATACAAGTGATGGATTCTTTGTCTTCCAGGGCAGGGGTTGGGGTGGCAGCGATATATAAT
>NC_051419.1:19827057-19827141 GCF_015228065.2 Penaeus monodon | reverse complement strand
GGTCTTTACTGTCCAAATATATCAAAATTATATCATGGAACCCCTCCCCTCCCCATAAACTGACCAATTCTCTGTATATCAATA
>NC_051419.1:19826699-19826878 GCF_015228065.2 Penaeus monodon | reverse complement strand
AAACTATGTACATAACTTCTTTGAGGATTAATAGTTCAAAGATTACCCATAAGTTAAGGTGTCAATACCAGTATATATACTTGCCTCTTTCTTAGCTTCTAATCAAACAAGAACAGCAAATTTTTTACGTAATTTTGATAAATACTTCGTAAATCAAACCTCTGTATTCCTCTGGACGC
>NC_051419.1:19826350-19826632 GCF_015228065.2 Penaeus monodon | reverse complement strand
CAGTCAAATGTCAATAACTTCAATAACAGCAAAGGGAGCCAGAACCACCTGCTTCACACACATAAAAGTGTTTACATGGAATCTAATATCCAAAAAGTAAACCCAAAGGCCTAAATACCTCAACGCAGCCGCAGACCAACCACTTTTCTCCATTTCCCACGGAAGGTCCTCCAAACCCTTTGAATTCGGGAGGAAACTTTGTTTACTATTTCAGGGTCAGGGAGTTGATATGTAAATCTGCTTTTCTAATTCTGTTTGTGAAGAAGATATGCAGTTTCGCAG
>NC_051419.1:19826131-19826327 GCF_015228065.2 Penaeus monodon | reverse complement strand
GCTAAAACCACTTTACAATTACAAAAAGATGAAGAAAATAATAAAATATATATCGATATATATATCCTCGAACTAAAATGTAAGCACCAAAGAAAAAGATGATGCCTTAGGGGGTAACAAAAAGATATATCTTCGTTGAAATACAACATGCATATTTCACAGTACATGCTTGCAAATATATGCCCGCACTTGCACT
>NC_051419.1:19824918-19826020 GCF_015228065.2 Penaeus monodon | reverse complement strand
ACTTTGTTGGTGTAAATTCTAGCGCGGCTTATCCTATTATGGATCGTCTTAAGTCAGTTGCTTGGAACTGAACTTGATTAATATGTTCTTGATATTATACTGGTCATGGTTAAATATGTCTGGCCATTTAACAAAAAGACTTTTTCACGGCAGGGATTTTTGAGCTCTTACTGCATCATGACTGCTAGTTCTTCCCTCCTTAAATTTCCACATTACTGTTAGTTTTATGCGAAATACGAAATATCTTTCCCAGTACTGAATACCTTCCATTTGTTTTGACATTAGGGCAATATTACATTTTTTGTGAGATTTGGATTCCATACTTTGGTCCTGATATCCAGTCTAGGAATCACTAGATACTTCCATTATAGTAGCTGTTCTGGATTTTTTGTTTATAACATCCTCGCTATCCGCACATTTTCCCTTTGAGGCTTCCCGTCCATTATGATAACCGAAACTCCTCTGCCATTACTCATAAAGTTATTGTCTTTTTAATCTCTGATCTTTCAACTGAGTAGCATGGTCTCGGATTTTCAGTTTGGATTAAATCACATAAGTTCGAATCTACCAACGTGGTTATCGTAATCTTCTCAATTATCTAATGGCAAGTGACATCTAGATCTAGATGTTTGCTCACCCTTGGTTGAATGTCTTCACTTTCGCTTTCAGAACACGGGGCAGGAGTCAGCACCGATCACCGACCATCGCAATGCTTTGTTTCAATTAAGTTTGTCGTCAACGTCAAGATTGATAGTGTATAATCTGCAATTGATGTTACAGTGAAATTATTAATACCTTTATTAGTGACTTAAGGTTTATTTATGAGCAACAGAAGCCCATGACCTAACCCTTTTGACACTCTCGGTATTTGATTCTCAAGAGAAAATTTTGTTAACTAGTACATTTTGTTGTTAAGAATTGTATACCCATCCTCCTACTGAAGTTACTCATTTTGTGTTGCAATACTGCGTCACAACCTTACCGAAAACTCACGAAATTTAGGAATATTATTATGATTCATATTTTCACTCCGGTCCTTTAGTAAATCCCTATGTGGGCTCAGGACCAGGAATAGGCAAAGTTTACGGAAGCCAAGCTGTTG
>NC_051419.1:19822981-19824626 GCF_015228065.2 Penaeus monodon | reverse complement strand
AGGTGCAGGACATTTTTCTTACTCCTCATAATTCCTGAGTTATCAGTGTCACTGACCTGTACTTTATCGTTCACTGACATCCCTTTTGTTGAAAATTACTTTGATAAGATTTTCACTTTCATCATTAAGGGTTCTAAGAGGTTATTTAGGATTTTTGTAATTAATGTTTCCATTTTAGGCACACCGAGCCCTTCCTCATTTTGCATTTTGAGGAGCGTTGGGTTGGATAATAAATTAGCTTCTTTTCAAATGGGTTAAATTCCATCATTTTCTGTAATGAGTGTTGGTGTTGGCATTCTCTTTCATAACTTCACCTGTTCTTCCCTGTCAATAATCATTTGGTTACTTATAGATTCTTAAATTTATGCCTTAATTCCTTTATTTCTAATTCTTTCCATTTTGTTATAGTTGTTGCAGTCCTTCATATACATGCAAACGACTTATAAGGGAAAGAACATTTTCCATCACTATTATATCTATCCAAGGGAAAATCATTTTGAAATTCTAGAGGAATTGTTGCTCGCTCATATCTGGTAGTAGTTGCTCGTCGTTCAGTTTCCTTTCCTTCAGTGTCCGTGAAAAAAGAAATAAAAGATACATCTTATCACGTTCCCTCGGATTCCCTTGTGGTTGTACTATCATTACTAATGGTATTCAATATTAAGCCGGAAAAAGGCTTCTGTTGAGCCAGGTGCTCTGTATATAACAATGTTTAATTCTCTTGTATCCTGGTTTATTTCCACTTACTATTGCTATTACAATATCTATTTTCCAATATTTGGAGGCACTCCTCTTCCATTTCTAACTTTTTTTTTTGTATTATCTCAAATTAATTGATTTAAATTTCTTTATCTGTAATATCTTCATGTAGATGTGAATAATTGTTGCACTGCCTCTTGTTGCGTTAATTTTGTTAGGGTTATTCTTGGATGTAAATCTGAAGTCCCTAAAACTTTATTTCTTTGTTATTAAAGCGCTCAGTCCCCTTCACTTCACACAACTGTATGAGCTGATCCTGCCTTCGAGGCTGCGGCGGTGCTTCCTCTCCCTGTTGGGCGGAGAAACACGTTTCGCTGGTCTGACTGTCGCTGTGATGTCCATTTTCAATTTATATACTGAACTCCCGTGTTGTTTCTCTTCTTAGTTTAGGCCTGGAACTATCCATTTTCCTTTTTGTTTTTTTAAATTTCTTAACCTTTATGTTTTTTTTCCCAGTGTGTTGTCACTTTCGTGTTTCGAGTTAATCACAACTTAGATAAATTTACGAGAATAGGTCTTCATTGAAGTTTAATTGATTCATAAAGATGAAAACTGGTTTTGATATTTTGAACATATTCTTTGTCACTTGCTTCTCTATTTTCAAGGTCAAGACCCCTTTCTTCGACACAATAGATGAACAACCTGTTTCCTCTAATCGCCTCACTTTTTATATTCCTTTCTGCGTCTGCGTCTGCCTCTCCGGTGTCTTTTGATTTCTGATGATTGTTTATGCCTGACACCCACCGGTCAGCCTCACCAGCGGGCGTCGTTTGCTCCGCGTCTGGAACATTCAGTTGGCTTTTATGTGTTCTGCTTTGTCATTGTTGAAAGGTTTCCTGCTTTCCTCTTTGTATGTGGCCTAACTACATCCTTGTTCGCGTTTGTT
>NC_051419.1:19822040-19822794 GCF_015228065.2 Penaeus monodon | reverse complement strand
CCCTTGCTTAGCTATTATTACCCACTAAAATCATGATCAGCCGTGAAATTTGCATTCATCACTTTTTATTGTTAATATGTATCACCAAAGAAAAAAAAAGATGGATGGGCTGTAGAAGACCCCGAATTATCCATTATTACTCTACTTCTCACATTTTACTATTTTTCTTCTTCCATCCACACAGGTATTTCATCTCTCGGGTAGACTGCGAAAATTGGAACATGAACTCGGAGCCTCTTTGGCGTCGCAGAAGGAAAACTTGAGGCGCTGTGTTCTCCTTTTATATTTTCCTCCTTGGCTTTCCTCGGTGTTGAAGGTATTAGGTTGTGTTGATAGTTATGATTTCTGTTTTGATGGTTTATGGTAAGAGAGTGTATACGTACACAAAAACTAAGGTACATACTATGTTCACTGTTTATCTATGTGTATCCATTAATCTGTTTTGCTTTTTATCTATGTAATAACAAAAAAATTGTTACACAAAATAAATTCTCACTTTACAGGATTGTTCAAGTCTTCAGTACAATAGGCTATATAAATTGGACACACAAACACACTATCGCTGTGTGTGTCTAAATGCACTATGTATGAATATCTATCTTTTCAATGAAGTGTCGGTGACTTCAATGCCCTTCCCAAATAGGTATCCAAACAATCACGCTTTTGGAAGCAGATTATAACGGACTGCATTAATAATTTGGGAAACGATGTAGCGATCCCTGCGAGGTCTCATTTACAGAGTATGATTGGAGAG
>NC_051419.1:19821755-19821838 GCF_015228065.2 Penaeus monodon | reverse complement strand
CAGTGGTTTCCAACCTTTATCAGTCTGTTGCCCCGACCAATATAAAATAATCTCCATGGCCACGTTCAGTGAATCTCATCTTC
>NC_051419.1:19821377-19821562 GCF_015228065.2 Penaeus monodon | reverse complement strand
AGAACTACACCCACACAAACACATCTCTGTCCTTCGGTGAACCAGTTCTTGCGTTCATCCTGGCATTTGTACATTAACGGATGTATTGGCGATAAATATATACGATAAGTTTGTTTTTGTATTTCTTAATTTTCATTCACCAGTTTTGAATTACTTGTTACGGTAATAAAGCACATATTTATTAC
>NC_051419.1:19820179-19820554 GCF_015228065.2 Penaeus monodon | reverse complement strand
CACACAATGCAGTATAATAAGAAAATGCAGTTGAATAAAAAAAAAAGAATGTTCTAAACTTGTTCAATAAAGTGAGAGAAAATAATATATGTTTTAGACCGATGAATTGGTCAATTACATGACATGGCAACTCTGTCTCCTGTTGTTTTGTCGACTTTATTCTGTTGTTTACCGCTTGGCTTATTTGCGTAAATATATTAGACTATTGTGAAATATTACTGATTTTGAAAGTAAATATTCTTTTAACGAAATTGTTTGTTCGTTTGCCGAGTCTTCTCACTGTGAATTAATATCATTCTTGTTTGTAAATTCCCCTTTCTCTCTCTTCCCCTTCTGTCTTCCCTTTCCCCCTTCTCTCTCTCTCTCTCTCTATGT
>NC_051419.1:19820035-19820124 GCF_015228065.2 Penaeus monodon | reverse complement strand
GTCCCTTTATCATTTTCTGTCTCATTCCGCTCTTACTAGCTTTATATCTATCCATCTGTCGCCTTCCTCCCTTTTCACTTCTCACCCTC
>NC_051419.1:19819833-19820004 GCF_015228065.2 Penaeus monodon | reverse complement strand
CACCAATCTATGTCTATCTTCCTTTATGTCCACCCATCTCTCTCCCTTCTCACTATTTTTCCTCCTCTCCCTCTGTCTGTCTGTCTCTCCTTCTCATGAAGTATATTTAAAAGCTCCTCATACCTTAAAATAATAAAATCTAATAGGATGGACAACAAACAATTAATTAAA
>NC_051419.1:19819698-19819797 GCF_015228065.2 Penaeus monodon | reverse complement strand
GTCGAATTAAGAATAAAGAACAATAAGCAAGCATGAATAGGGAATTTAGAGTACTGGCACATAATATGATCATAATATAAATGATCTCTTCTTACCTGA
>NC_051419.1:19819393-19819531 GCF_015228065.2 Penaeus monodon | reverse complement strand
GTTCGATCGTCTTAGCGGCCGGAATGCACGGAATGTTCTCCCGCCAACTTTGAAATCCCCGAAATCGCCCAAATTCCCGAAATCAACGAAATCTGGATTGATGGGCGTCCCGGTGACACCTCCAATGGGCGGCTGGAT
>NC_051419.1:19819137-19819355 GCF_015228065.2 Penaeus monodon | reverse complement strand
GCACTGGGAGGTCGGCGGGCAGCGCGAACGAACGCCGGCCTTCGGTGCGCAGAGCGACGCACAGCAGCGCCGCCGCGAGGAGCACGAGCTTTCGAGTCTGGCGGAAGGAAAGGCGGTTTTGAACGCAGGGAATCTCTGTGAGGTTCAAGGCTGTTTGGCTGTGTGGATGGTTCGATTTGTGGGAGGGTTCACTGGTCTAGCTTTTGTATTTTCCAAAC
>NC_051419.1:19818191-19818493 GCF_015228065.2 Penaeus monodon | reverse complement strand
CTTACTCGAATATAAACAAAAGAGATGCGTATAGCTCCTATTTCTACAAATAAGCAATGAACAAATTACAGAACTCACCATGCTGTTAGAAAAAAATCGAGAAATTTTCTGTTTGAGATACTTTGGGAAGACTGCCGTCTAGTGAATGGCTCAGCTGCTTATATATGTGCGCGCAGTCTGTCGCGTTGCCACATGAGGAAATTCCAGTCTTTTTTTCATAATATTGCGCGTGGAATCCTCAGTCCTTTTCCTACGAACTCCTGAGTCAGATCGGGAATTTGTTTTTCATCTTACGATGTTTT
>NC_051419.1:19817891-19818123 GCF_015228065.2 Penaeus monodon | reverse complement strand
GTGTATATTCATCCGTTTTAGGAATTCTAATTTCTAAACATTCTGTTAATTCACCGAAACCTTTCATGCATAAAAAAAACTTGCTCATCGTGCGCCAGATCTTCATCTTTTCTTGGAAAAATGCCAAAGAGTTTTATCTTGCCTGTTTGTTTCTTGCTTTGAGTCTTCGTTTGACGTCACATCACTTTCTCTTGCTCTTTACACTGTCTTCCCGCACATGTGTAATGACATT
>NC_051419.1:19817545-19817651 GCF_015228065.2 Penaeus monodon | reverse complement strand
TAAATACCGAGGAAGAGAAATGAGAGCATTTCTTCTCCGTGTTTTCCCTCCTCTCTCTCTCTCTCTTTCTCATTCTTTCCTTCCACTCCATTGTTCTATCCCTCCA
>NC_051419.1:19817167-19817233 GCF_015228065.2 Penaeus monodon | reverse complement strand
CACCCATTCACCACGTTTTCTCTCTTCTTATCCTCCCTATCAACGTCTCTCTTCGGTTACTAACCT
>NC_051419.1:19811677-19811747 GCF_015228065.2 Penaeus monodon | reverse complement strand
TACTTATTTCTTAGAAAACGGTTCATGAATTCTAGGAAGCATAAGTTCTATTGAAAATAGGTAAAGACTC
>NC_051419.1:19811193-19811269 GCF_015228065.2 Penaeus monodon | reverse complement strand
CTTAAAGGATCATAAAAGAACATAAAGGGGTGAACAAGACTCAGAAAATCCTAAGATTTACGCAAAACCCCGGACA
>NC_051419.1:19803519-19803612 GCF_015228065.2 Penaeus monodon | reverse complement strand
GGGCGATATTCATGGAATGGTCTAAGACTGTAACGATTAACGATTTTATTGATGATTTTCTCTGTTGCTATATCTTAATGTTAATACAGATAA
>NC_051419.1:19802867-19803254 GCF_015228065.2 Penaeus monodon | reverse complement strand
GAAGCTTTTCTTATTATTTCCAAAGTGGAATAACCTTCAACAGAGGAAAATTTGCATATGAACAAATTCAAGACAGACATTACGTATATAAATAGAGAATATCAGTAAAATATAAGAAACGACTACATTGATGCCTGGAAATAAATTAGAAGGGGCTTTCAATTTTTTTTCTGGCATATTCGATGCAGAATTACCTTCAAATTTGTATAAAATGGTATTATAGTTTTAAAGATAGACCTTTTTCACATAGTACACTTCAACACCTTTCCTAAAACTTTGGCCGAGTGTTAGACAAAACTGCTTGTCTAAGACATTTTCATCACAGACAGATCTGCCGATTCAAAGACATATGAAGATAATCACACATCAGTAATGACATACAGACTT
>NC_051419.1:19799662-19802155 GCF_015228065.2 Penaeus monodon | reverse complement strand
TACTATCATTATCATTGTATTTTTATATTTCACAATATGTGTCAGGTCAGCGAAGGTCGCGTGTGCTCTCAACCTCGGCCCTGCTGCATTTACCACACTGTACATATCAGTGTGATTTATCTACTACTGAGAAATGTCTCAGTATGAGAACATATGAGTCAGTTTTTGGTTCATTCCATTTCTCAGTTAAGGTGTGTTAAGAAGTTACCAAAAAGCAATTACCAAACATGAGAAATCGTTATATCAGGGTCGTGGTCTAGTTGTGTTCCTGTGTATTGTTTTAAGAGCCAATGCATTCTTGTGTTCTTTTATAAGTATATGGACCTATTCATTACATTTTTTTGTGGGTTCCTATTCTCATGGGTCAGATAATATTTTAGCTTGGTTGCCGTTATAAAACTCTTTAGTGCTATTTGCAACATACAGATTAGGTCCATCATCATCTAAATAAATATTTACATAGCATTCTCTTTTCTTTTCGTGATAAAAAAAATGGTATCTGGAGCTATCCTTTGATGCTTAAGGATAATTATAAAGAAGTCGAGTTTGCTATTGCTGACTCATTGTGTCTAGGCATGAAATATTAAATGATTTGATCATCTTACTCTGTTGAGTCATTCCTACAGCGAGTTCCAACAATCACTGTCCTTGATCAAAAATAAACTGGGACACCGTTCTCAACCTCCAATGTCCCAGTACTTCGTGCAGGATAACTGTTGCTTGGGCGAACACAATTGGCTTTAATGCCGGCCACGCCTGCTCCTCGACACCCACAACTGAGCAAATGAAGGAGCTCAGAGTGGACCAGGAGTTCTAACCGCAAAAGAGATGAAATTTTGTCCTGCAGCTTCTACCCAAACTGGCTGATGTCTACCTTGGGTGAGCTTTTCCAGTGAACTGCATTATCTGTACATGCCACAGTAGATTAGCGTCTGTGTGAGGCAGTGGCTTAACGCGCTTGGGTTAACCCGCATTCCTTTCGTCTAGGACCTGCTGTATTCACTGTCGTGTTTAACGTATGATTTTTCCCAGATTTTCAGTCAGCTCCAGTGCTTATTCAATGGGCAGTTTGTAAGTGTTCTCTTCCTGTCCCCATCCACATACACTGCAACTGTCTTAAAATCTAATAATTGTAATTTTGAAATAATTAAGCTATATTTACGCTATTTAAAATATTTTCTTCTAATCGTTGACCATCGAAATATGAGTCTAGACACCATTTCCGTTTTATTTCATAAATAGTACTAGGAATACTTTCTTTTTATAATGGCGGCCCTGATGTAAAAGATTGCCATGACTGTAAATACTTTATTTTATTTTATTTTGTCAATTTTGACACAGACCTACGGCGATGGGAACCATCTAAAGGAAACTTATATAACCACAGATAACCTCAAGTGCTCGTTAAGTAGCCCATCCACCTATTCATCCTACCTCCCTAGAATTTTCTGTTTTTGTCTCGATAATCGAGTGTGTTGAGATTGTGGAATCAAAGATATTTCTGCTCACTGTTTTAACTTTATTTGGACTACTGGTGCCAAGTCTATCCTTCGTTTTGCCTATTTCCCTCCTTCTTAATTGCCTCTCTCAATTCTCAATTCACCTATATTCTCTTTTCTCCCATTCGTGCCTTATCTCTCTCATTTCCTCCCTATCCATCATTTCCTCCCTATCCATCGGTGCTTCTACCTATCAAGCTCCCATTGTACTTAATCTACACTATTTACGCACTATAAATATCACAAGGAAAATAAACAATAAATATAGGGTTTTTCTGTATTTCTATCAAATAAAAATCATTTGCAAACACATACACAAACAACAACAAAGCGCGCCTAAGCTTTTCCTCCTCGATTCGCCTTATTTCTCGCGTAGATTGCAATGTTGAATGGAGGCTTTGCGGTCGGGGGGGTGATCGTGGGGATCACGGTGTATGAGGGGAAGACAGCCAGCTTGCAGGTGTGGTGGCCCAGGCAGACATCGTAGCAGCACTTGGAGTGGTGTGGGCAGGCGCCGTCGTGAGGGCACACCTGGAGGGGAGGGACCGAGTTAAGATCTCAATGGCGATTTCAACAGGAAGAAATTGCTTAAGGGCCTAGGAATGTGCCGATGCTGTTTGTAAAATCAACGACCTGCTTCATCCTTGGGCAATATACTAAAGCAATTTTCAATAGTTGAGGCTTATTTATAAATTGGGCAATAAACTGATGCCCTTTTTAGACGTAATATTTGCTTAAGCCTCGGGTGATCATAATGGTACTATTTTCAATGCATAATACATACATACTTAAATATTAGTAAGATGATAATGATTTAATACGAAAAACATTTGCATAAACATCATCACACTATTTCGTATTTTATAGTTCAAGGAAATTATAACATTTTCATTTACTACGACCTAACTGCCACATATACGTAAGATAAATCAGGGTGGTTTAAACCCTAGACTTTATACACGCTAGGTAATATATTCATGAAGTGAAAATATCA
>NC_051419.1:19798368-19798540 GCF_015228065.2 Penaeus monodon | reverse complement strand
AGCCGACTCCTATCGTAACCTAGCTCCTGCAACGCAATCTTCGAATCGAAACTCACATCGGGCGGGTTTTTGCCGAAGCGCGGGCAGACGGGGCGAACCTCAGGGCAGTCGCCGTCGTGAACTGTGGAAAGGGAAGAGAAGGAATTTCATGTCAGCTTCATCTGTGTATCGG
>NC_051419.1:19797724-19797949 GCF_015228065.2 Penaeus monodon | reverse complement strand
ATGGGGGGGGGGGCGAGGGGGGTAGGCGGGCGAAAAGAACGAAGTTTAGAAAGACGACCCAATCTAGGGACATTTTAAAGCTGCAACTAGACCTGTATTGGCGCATACTAGTAAAGTTACAAATTGTGAGGGGGGGGGGGGGAGATCATGAGGGGACAAACAGGGTCTTGGGGGTCAGCTGCCTCTCGTCCCCCCCCCCCCCCTAATTGACGCCAATGTTCAGTT
>NC_051419.1:19797551-19797615 GCF_015228065.2 Penaeus monodon | reverse complement strand
CAACCCACGAAGCACGTAAGAATCAAACAACATTCAAACACTCTCAACTTCCAAACCTCGGAGC
>NC_051419.1:19796930-19797466 GCF_015228065.2 Penaeus monodon | reverse complement strand
GTTTGGACAATCTAAAACAACCGCTTACCTTCGGGATTTCTGTACTCTTTCCCGCCGTCGCAGCAGTAAGCCTCATCGTCGGGAGTCTTGCAGTAGTAACGGCAAGCTGACGCCGCCGCCGCCACCATCAGCGTTAGGACGATCACGCGCATCTGTAGAGGGAAGGGATCTTGAGTATAATTGTTTACACTTTTGTATACCCTATCTTGTCTGTTTCCTTTAAATATCATATACATTCTCTATCTATCTATTTACATATGTATAGTTAGTATTCATTTCTATAACTATGTATACATATCCAGAAGAAATCGGGTCATGCAGGAGTATAAAAATGATTATTTATAATCAATTCATGCAGGAGTATGAACTGAATTTGAAACAAGGATTAACAATCGATCATAAGGATTATTACTTTTACCGGGTTGTGTCTCATGTGAGGCGCCAAGAAACTAATGCTGGCCATGCCGTCGCCCCCGGGACCTTCCCTTGCACTCCCCCCTCTTAGGGGCACGTCCTATCCTCATCGTTACACTTTG
>NC_051419.1:19796741-19796877 GCF_015228065.2 Penaeus monodon | reverse complement strand
GTCAGTCCTCCATCTCTAACATCACCTCCGACGCATCGGTTCCTCCCCGGTTCTGACCTCATCTTCATCCAATTCTCACATCTCTCTCCTCCTCACCGTTGGACCAATTACCTCAACGACCTTACCATGCCTAAAT
>NC_051419.1:19796179-19796251 GCF_015228065.2 Penaeus monodon | reverse complement strand
TCCCTTCAGCTTCTCCATCTGCTTAGAAACCCATTAATTGTGTGATTATTAGTTATTGTGTAGATAAAGAAG
>NC_051419.1:19795682-19795980 GCF_015228065.2 Penaeus monodon | reverse complement strand
ATCCTACGCACACACAACCCAACCCCACACGTGCCGCAGCGTTGACATACAAGAAAATTTATTAACTTGGTACACCATGGAGACCGGAAATCTAGGCTCATGAAATCAATGTAAATGATTATCGAAAGATATTATGGAATCAGGATGAGATCGAAGACGTAACAAAACTTAAAGCTCACTAACAACTCCATTGTCACGTGACCAGCTCTGGCATCTCTGCTGAATTATCTTTAGTTTTAAATCTACCTTATACAACGTGGATCTCTTATCTCTGAAACATTATCGAAACAATTCGTAA
>NC_051419.1:19795071-19795386 GCF_015228065.2 Penaeus monodon | reverse complement strand
TGCGCTAGCACAAACACAAAAACACACATTCATATATGTGCACTGACATATCACGCGTGTATGTCTGATATCGTGAACCGGTCTAGATTTCGAAAATGAATTCACCGGTTACTAGCTTCCATGAAACCGATAATAAAATGGTACAGGTTTCCCCAGTGAAAATTTTCCCAGTTCCAAACGAAGCGCCGCGAGGAGAAAATAATCGGCCTCGAATATTGAACTACACAAGGTTTCGGACCTTCCTGCGGCAGAGCAAAGTTTTCCTGGAATCATTTTGTGCTGATCATGCTACACGACACGTGTAGTGAAGCGAGG
>NC_051419.1:19794761-19794926 GCF_015228065.2 Penaeus monodon | reverse complement strand
AAAAAAAAAGAAAAAAGGGAGAAAGAAGAGAAAGACAAGGAAATGAGTAGCAAAAAGAGTAATAGAAAAAAATGCAAGCAAATGCAACTATTTTCCCCGTCCAAGGTATGCAAGAAGAGGCCAATAAAGGCAGGTTTCTTGCCAACTTACGTCACTGCTTCACTG
>NC_051419.1:19792677-19792788 GCF_015228065.2 Penaeus monodon | reverse complement strand
ACCAGTAGCTGCTGACATCTGGTGACAGCTCGGCTTACTAACCTGCCCCTCAAGAGATCACTGAAATGTCATTTAAACTAAATCATATAAAGATGTGAATTATGTTTGATA
>NC_051419.1:19790154-19790550 GCF_015228065.2 Penaeus monodon | reverse complement strand
CGGAAACAGGAATTAATGCAAAAATAGTCTATTAAGCATAATACGTAAAGTATGCTTAGATATGCCCTTGGCTGTGAATCATAGTCCCGAAGTCACATGTATAACCTTAACTTGAAATTGTTCGACCAAAAACACACATTGGAAACTAAATCACTCTCTGGAGGTATATAAAGGGCCTCCACCACTCTCATGACCAGTCTGTCCAGGTTCCAACCAGTAGCTACACAATTTTGCAGATAACCCGTGTTATAATGGTGGGTGAGGAATGTTTTGCAAGTAAAAAAAATTGTGTTTTATATCGAGTTGTAAAAAATAAGTATTTTTTTTCTATATCTATATTTCCTATATCCACGTATTTGCATAAACCGTTTCAATCTAACACAGGCACAATCACCA
>NC_051419.1:19789656-19789882 GCF_015228065.2 Penaeus monodon | reverse complement strand
GACATTATATACACATTATCTCTCTCTCACTTACTCCCTCTCTTTCCCAAAGCAACGCCTCAGCCTCCTCATCCTGGCCGCCTGCCTCTCCATGGCGCTGGCAACGAGCGTCCTTACAACGGAGAAGCCCTGTGAGGACTACTGCGAGATCGAGGGCCATAATAACCAGTACGAATGCTGCGACCGTGAGTGTTGTCCCTGGGCCTTGGTTCTGTTGGAGGACTGC
>NC_051419.1:19789225-19789295 GCF_015228065.2 Penaeus monodon | reverse complement strand
ATATTTTGTTTTGTTGCAATTAACTTGAACCGATGACGTCACAGGAAACCCGGGATGGTGCCCCCCCGTC
>NC_051419.1:19788214-19788572 GCF_015228065.2 Penaeus monodon | reverse complement strand
TTACTACACTAATTAGCATAAAAACCTCGCAAGGTCCTAACCCTGTCTTCCTTCCAGTACTGCACCTACGACACCCACTGCGAGAGGCACGAGAAGTGCTGCGAGGACGCCTGCCTGGGCCGGAAGGTGTGCAAGCCCGCCGACCTGAGGCCGCACGTGGGGTAAGCTCGCCGCCGCTGCTACTGCGGGAGGCGGGAGGAGGATGCCTGTTGGGGCCCTGTTCGGCGCCCTTGGGGTTCGCGACTTGTCTGGCTGATGCTCTCGTGTTATTTGATTGTGTAGCTACATGTTATTTATTGCCTCCTGTTGATTTATATAGATGATACTCTCATCGCTGTTAACATACGTATACAGTAAC
>NC_051419.1:19787789-19788153 GCF_015228065.2 Penaeus monodon | reverse complement strand
GCGTACACTTGACTTAATTAATAAAATGTTATATAATTCACCCTTCTGCTTACACATTCCTGTGAATTCGATATCACTCGTAGCAGATGCGCACACACGCCCATGCAGAAGTATCTTTTAATCTTAGATACATTTTATTATTAGAGGGTAAAAGCCTCATGATATGTCGTTCGTCGCTCCGACTCTGTCTAATCATCATGTTATTTTGTCGACGTTAATTTTCTCAACTTAACTTTTATTAACTCAAATTAACTTTCTCTCACTGACTTAGTAAATATGTAAAATTACCTAACGATATGCATCTCCCCCCCCAAAAAAAAAATGTGTTTATTCAAACTGGCAAGATCCAATTTTTGGGTATAAA
>NC_051419.1:19787212-19787718 GCF_015228065.2 Penaeus monodon | reverse complement strand
AAAAATCAATACACAGACGCGAAAAAAGAGAGAAGTTTCAAAATTGATTCTGCAGCACAAACTGGCAATACCATAACACGCTACTTTCAACGAGGGAACAGCTTGTTATCACGAAAGGTCCTGGCAGGAGGCACTGGGAGGAACACCTGAAGCGCTGGTTCTTAATGCTCTGATAACATGCCCACCTGTCTTAGATATGACGTACACATAAAAAGAATTTAATTGCTCAACTTGATCAATAATTTTGTCGCTGTAGCAGGCGTAAGAGGATTGTGCTTCCGTGGGTGTGGGCGGGGATTTGGGCGGGCTGGTGGGCGGGCGGATGGACGGGGTTTGGGTGGGCTGGTGGGCGGGGATTGGGCAGGGTGGTGGGCGGAGATTTGGGCGGGCTGGTGGGCGGTGTTTGGGTGGGCATGCCGGGTGTGGGGCGGGGCTTGATAACGAAGCGAGAAGAGGAGGAAGGTCAAATTGGGATGACGCAGTGTTGCCAAATGGCTTTCCTTTCC
>NC_051419.1:19786445-19786613 GCF_015228065.2 Penaeus monodon | reverse complement strand
GTCGACACTGTACCACCAAGTAGTAAGCACAGGAAAGTGCCTAACACTCGATATGCACCACTCGCCGTAACTCTCGGAGCCCACCACAGTTATTTCCCATCGTAACTCATGCTTGGCTAGTCTATTAACGTCGAGATTAAGATGATATCATTGGCTTAACTCACAGAG
>NC_051419.1:19786280-19786410 GCF_015228065.2 Penaeus monodon | reverse complement strand
TATGCTGTTAGAAGGTGCTTTAGAAATGTCTTTCCATACAAAGGGCTGGGGAGGTTCCAATGCTGTGGTCTTGGGAGTCGTCTTATCTGACCAATGGGAGCCTATACCAGAATTCTGAAGAGTTATGATT
>NC_051419.1:19783679-19783948 GCF_015228065.2 Penaeus monodon | reverse complement strand
TTCCGGTTTCCAACATCACGGCCTTGCTAAACGCGCACTGGCAGCTCCCGCGCACTCGGACCGCTTATAAAAAGCCGGATCTTCACTACGGTAGCAACACCGCCGTTGGTTTCTGCGCAGACAAGCCACTCATCCTCTTCTGTCGCAATGGTTGGTTACCCTAGATATTGCGCTTTCTGCTTACTTCTCAGACTCCTCACCTACTCTGTTTATAGGAATGGCCGTCGATCTGACATTCGAAGAGATATTGATATTGATACTGATAACGC
>NC_051419.1:19783047-19783508 GCF_015228065.2 Penaeus monodon | reverse complement strand
ACGGAATAGGGGAAGTGACTACAAGACTTTGATCTGTTTGTAGCCAATTACGATTTTTTTTACAGTTGCACCTTCGCCTTGTCGTACTGTTGGCTGTGTGCCTCGCTCTGGGCGCTTCTGAGAGACTTAGCTGCAAGTATTACTGCCCTGGCCCCTACCCAGGCCTGCACGCATGCTGTGGTGAGTGGAATTTCATCGTAATAAATAAAAAAATAGTCGTTATCTCATATACTTAAGTTTTGTTATACTTTGCTGTGATTGTTGCCTCATATTTCCTGATTGGTTAAGCGGAATCATTTTATCCCATTCACCATACCTTTTACGTCCACTTTTTATTATTTCTTTGATTAACAAGACCCGAGCCCGAGACCTGGGAGCTGCCCGTCGCCTCCGAGGTGCACAGACTTCTTTGACGGAAACGTTCCTGTGAGTAACATTTGCTGATCGTTTGGCTGCATATT
>NC_051419.1:19782237-19782518 GCF_015228065.2 Penaeus monodon | reverse complement strand
CATAGCTAAATCATTCAAAGCACGACTTGAAAAAGCTATGCCCTCCACTCAGCCCAATCTCTTGCAGACTTGCTACATCGACAGCGACTGTCCCCGGAACGAGAAATGTTGCGAGGACGCTTGCAATGCCGGGAAGATCTGTATTTCGGTGTATGGTCTGGGACACTAGTTTTGTTGCAGTATTGGTTGCAATGGACTGTTTATAGCAATAAAGTGTATTGAAGTTTATAACTTCCTTTCATTAGAAACTAATTTGTACACGAACCTGTCTGGCAAGTAAA
>NC_051419.1:19781365-19781853 GCF_015228065.2 Penaeus monodon | reverse complement strand
GTGGTAACCCAGTGACCATGAGCTTGCGACCAGAACTGGGTCGTGATTCGTACTTTGAAGATCCGTGATCTTTACTGGTGCTGAAGCTTAGCTTGTTAAAGCCGGTTTTTGTTTGTGTAATCCGTAGATACACTGTAGTGATGTTTGTGTGTATATGTACGGAAGGAACGATCTTTAGTTCATCAAAATTACATATTTCTGAAGAGGAAACGAAATTAGTTAACCTGAAAAAAATTCATTCGCATTCGTTTTTCATAACTTTTTCCCATTAGTTGCTTCTTTTTAACTGTATTCTAACATTTCGTGTGTCGGTGTTGATCACTACAATTTACAATGGATGAAAGCAAGACATAAGCAGGAAATGTAATTTAGTATATGCATCTTGAATAGAATCACTATTTAATAACCATTCTAGTTAATGACCAAATATTCATAAATGATATCGGAAAATGAATATCATGCCATTTCATAATCTTGATTAACCAAGT
>NC_051419.1:19776986-19777115 GCF_015228065.2 Penaeus monodon | reverse complement strand
TTTGTGAAAGAAGTTGACTGGAAGTTAAAAAACCGATTTTCTCGAAGCAGTGAAGCAGGACGAATTTTGCAAAAACCTGCCTTTATTGGCCTCTTCTTGCATACCTTGGGGGGAAAATAGTTGATTTGC
>NC_051419.1:19776461-19776760 GCF_015228065.2 Penaeus monodon | reverse complement strand
TCACTACAGTTCCTGTAGCAGTCAGCACAAAATGATTCCAGGAAAACTTTGCCTCCCCAGGAAGGCCCAAAACCCTTGTGTAGTTAAAATTTTCGGGGCCGATTATTTCTCCCGCGGCGCTTCTTTTGGGAAAATGGGAAAATTTTCACGGGGAACCGTACCATTTTATATGGGTTTTCAGGGAAAGCTGAACCGGGAATTCATTTTCGAAATCTAGACCGGTTCACGATATCGACATAAGCGTGTTTGTCAGTGCACATATATGAATGTGTTTTTTTGTGTTTGTGTAGCGCATGTTT
>NC_051419.1:19775906-19776244 GCF_015228065.2 Penaeus monodon | reverse complement strand
GATAGCCCAAAAGTTAAGTAGGGGGAGATTTAATTAAGTTTTTACGCATCCGATCTACAAGGACCTGCTTCCATAAACAACATTGTTTACAGATAAAAATAGTCACAGAGATAAGAAGAATCCTACGTATTTCCGCTTCGCCAAGGTGACCAGAAGCTAAGATAAATTTCCCCAGGTGATGCCAACGCTTGCGGTCACGTGACAATGGAGGTTGCTTGCTTGTGCCTGCGTAGGATTTTGTTAATGTTTTTTTTTTCTCCTAGTATTTTCTATTTCTTTCGGAATTCCCCCTTTTATCATTTATTTCTTTGTGCGAATGAAGTGAAGGATAAATTCCA
>NC_051419.1:19775702-19775768 GCF_015228065.2 Penaeus monodon | reverse complement strand
TTCTTTATTCACAATAACTAATTAATCACACCAATTAATGGGTTTTCTAAAGAAGATGGAGAAGCT
>NC_051419.1:19775582-19775650 GCF_015228065.2 Penaeus monodon | reverse complement strand
CTAATCCTTCCCTTGCCTGAGCGTGTTCCCAAGCGCTTCGAGGAAACTCCCGGGGTTGCCACGGCGCA
>NC_051419.1:19774670-19775185 GCF_015228065.2 Penaeus monodon | reverse complement strand
TCCCATCAGTATATGAGGGCGACGGCAATGGCCAAGCACTTAGTTTGCTTGGCGCCTCAACATAGAGAACATCAACGCTAAAAGTAATAATATTTTTATTTCATTGTTAATCCTTCGTTTCATAATTCAGTTCCATACGGTTAACACATTGTTAAGTATTTATAAATTGATTATAAATAATCATTTTTATACTCCTGCATGACCCGATTTCTTCTGGATATGTATACATAGTTATAGAAATGAATACTAACTATACATATGTAAATAGATAGATAGAGAATGTATATGAATTTAAAGGAAACAGGACAAGGATAGGATACAAAAGTGTAAACAAATTATACTCAAGATCCCTTCCCTCTACAGATTGCGCGTGATCGTCCTAACGCTGATGGTGGCGGCTGGCGGCAGTCAGCTTGCCGTTACTACTGCAATAACGACGATGAGGCTTACTGCTGCGACGGCGGGAAAGAAATACAGAAATCCCGAAGGTAAGCGGTTGTTGAGATTGTCCAAAC
>NC_051419.1:19774515-19774585 GCF_015228065.2 Penaeus monodon | reverse complement strand
GGCTCGAGGTTTGAAAGTTGAGGTGTTTTGAATGTTGTTTTGATTATTATGTTGCTGTTCTTTTGGGTTG
>NC_051419.1:19774129-19774403 GCF_015228065.2 Penaeus monodon | reverse complement strand
AACTGAAACATTGGCGTCAATTAGGGTGGGGGGGGGGGGGGCACGAGAGCGAGCTGACCCCCAAGACTGTTTGTCCCTCATGATCTCCCCCCCCCCCCCCACCTCACAATTTGTTAACTTTACTAGTATGCGCCAATACAGGTCTAGTGCAGCTTTAAAAATGTTCCAGCTGGGTGTCTTTCTAAATCTGGTCTTTCGCCGCCTACCCCCCTTCCGGGCCCCCCCCCCCCATGAAAAAAAATGAAAATGGGAGATAGAAAGAGAGAGGGAAGTA
>NC_051419.1:19773885-19774015 GCF_015228065.2 Penaeus monodon | reverse complement strand
CAAGTGAGAAAAAAGAATGGGTACGAGAGGGAAAAGAGGGGAAGGAGAAAGTGAGAAAAAGCGAGGATGAACAAAAATGAGAGTGGGAAACGAGGAAACGGAAGGAAAGAAGATGAGTGAAAGATCGAAA
>NC_051419.1:19773563-19773825 GCF_015228065.2 Penaeus monodon | reverse complement strand
GATCGACAGCCAGACAGACAGGAAAAGGAGGAAAAGCGATATGATAAAATTGACGAGAGAGTAGTAAATATGAGAAAGAAGAGCGATACACAGGTGAAGACTGACATGAAATTCCTTCTCTTCCCTTTCACAGAATCACGACGGAGACTGCCGAGGTTCGCCCCGTCTGCCCGCGCTTCGGCAAAAACCCGCCCGATGTGAGTTTCGATTCGAAGATTGCGTTTGCAGGACCTAGGTTACGATTCTAAGTCGGCTTACGGCA
>NC_051419.1:19769844-19772207 GCF_015228065.2 Penaeus monodon | reverse complement strand
TTGGGGTATGTGCAATACTTATGTAGATAGATTGATATTTTCACTTCATGAATATATTACCTAGCGTGTATAAAGTCTAGGGTTTAAACCACCCTGATTTATCTTACGTATATGTGGCAGTTAGGTCGTAGTAAATGAAAATGTTATAATTTCCTTGAACTATAAAATACGAAATAGTGTGATGATGTTTATGCAAATGTTTTTCGTATTAAATCATTATCATCTTACTAATATTTAAGTATGTATGTATTATGCATTGAAAATAGTACCATTATGATCACCCGAGGCTTAAGCAAATATTACGTCTAAAAAGGGCATCAGTTTGTTGCCCAATTTATAAATAAGCCTCAACTATTGAAAATTGCTTTAGTATATTGCCCAAGGATGAGCAGGTCGTTGATTTTACAAACAGCATCGGCACATTCCTAGGCCCTTAGCAATTTCTTCCTGTTGAAATCGCCATTGAGATCTTAACTCCGGTCCCTCCCCTCCAGGTGTGCCCTCACGACGGCGCCTGCCCACACCACTCCAAGTGCTGCTACGATGTCTGCCTGGGCCACCACACCTGCAAGCTGGCTGTCTTCCCCTCATACACCGTGATCCCCACGATCACCCCCCCGACCGCAAAGCCTCCATTCAACATTGCAATCTACGCGAGAAATAAGGCGAATCGAGGAGGAAAAGCTTAGGCGCGCTTTGTTGTGTTTGTGTATGTGTTTGCAAATGATTTTATTGATAGAAATACAGAAAAACCCTATATTTATTGTTTATTTTCCTTGTGATATTTATAGTGCGTAAATAGTGTAGATTAAGTACAATGGGAGCTTGATAGTAGAAGCACCGATGGATAGGGAGGAAATGAGAGAGATAGGGAGGAATGGGAGATAAAGGGAGAAAGAGAATATAGGTGAATTGAGAATTGAGAGAGGCAATTAAGAAGCAGGGAATAGGCAAACGAAGGATAGACTTGGCACCAGTAGTCCAAATAAAGTTAAAACAGTGAGCAGAAATATCTTTGATTCCACAATCTCAACACACTCGATTATCGAGACAAAAACAGAAAATTCTAGGGAGGTAGGATGAATAGGTGGATGGGCTACTTAACGAGCACTTGAGGTTATCTGTGGTTATATAAGTTTCCTTTAGATGGTTCCATCGCCGTAGGTCTGTGTCAAATTGACAAAATAAAATAAAATAAAGTATTTACAGTCATGGCAATCTTTACATCAGGGCCGCCATTAAAAAGAAAGTATTCCTAGTACTATTTATGAATATAAACGGAAATGGTGTCTAGACTCATATTTCGATGGTCACGATTAGAAGAAAATATTTTAAATAGCGTAAATATAGCTTAATTATTTCAAAATTACAATTATTAGATTTTAAGACAGTTGCAGTGTATGTGGATGGGGACGGAGAGAACACTTACAAACTGCCCATTGAATAAGCACTGGAGCTGACTGAAAATCTGGGAAAAATCATACGTTAAAACACGACAGTGAATACAGCAGGTCCTAGACGAAAGGAATGCGGGTTAACCCAAGCGCGTTAAGCCACTGCCTCACACAGACGCTAATCTGCTGTGGCATGTACAGATAATGCAGTTCACTGGAAAAGCTCACCCAAGGTAGACATCAGCCAGTTTGGGTAGAAGCTGCAGGACAAATTTCATCTCTTTTGCGGTTAGAACTCCTGTCCACTCTGAGCTCCTTCATTTGCTCAGTTGTGGGTGTCGAGGAGCAGGCGTGGCCGGCATTAAAGCCAATTGTGTTCGCCACAAGCAACAGTTATCCTGCACGAAGTACTGGAGACATTGGAGGTTGAGAACGGTGTCCAGTTATTTTTGATCAAGGACAGTGATTGTTGGAACTCTCGTAGAAGATCTCAACAGAGTAAGATGATCAAATCATTTAATATTTCATGCCTAGACACAATGAGTCAGCAATAGCAAACTCGACTTCTTTATAATATCCTTAAGCATCAAAGGATAGCTCCAGATACCATTTTTTTTTATCACGAAAGAAAGAGAATGCTATGTAAATATTTATTTAGATGATGATGGACCTAATCTGTATGTTGCAAATAGCACTAAAGAGTTTTATAACGGCAACCAAGCTAAAATATTATCTGACCCATGAGAATAGGACCCAAAAAAATGTAATGAATAGGTCCATATACTTATAAAAGAACACAAGAATGCATTGGCTCTTAAAACAATACACAGGAACACAACTAGACCACGACCCTGATATAACGATTTCTCATGTTTGGTAATTGCTTTTTGGTAACTTCTTTAACACACCTTAACTGAGAAATGGAATGAACCAAAAACTGACTCATATGTTCTCAACTGAGACATTCTC
>NC_051419.1:19762156-19762232 GCF_015228065.2 Penaeus monodon | reverse complement strand
GGAGAGAAAAGGTTAGTAACCGAAGAGAGACGGTGATAGGGAGGATAAGAAGAGAGAAAACGTGGTGAATGGGTGG
>NC_051419.1:19761931-19762124 GCF_015228065.2 Penaeus monodon | reverse complement strand
GAGGAAGAGTGGAAGAAACAAAAGAGAGGAGGAAGAATAGGGGAGAGAGGAAGCAAGGAGGAATATTTTGGGTCAGCAAAGAACGAAGGAGACAAAGAGGAGAGGTGAAAGAAACAGAAAGGAAGAGAAACTTGTGAAGGAAAAAAAAGAGAAGTAAACCGGAAAATGAAATAAAAAGATAATGGGAGGTAAA
>NC_051419.1:19761292-19761506 GCF_015228065.2 Penaeus monodon | reverse complement strand
GGGAAGACAGTGTAAAGAGCAAAGAGAAAGTGATGTGACGTCAAACGAAGACTCAAAGCAAGAAACAAACAGGCAACATAAAACTCTTTGGCATTTTTCCAAGAAAAGATGAAGATCTGGCGCACGATGAGCAAGTTTTTTTTATGCATGAAAGGTTTCGGTGAATTAACAGAATGTTTAGAAATTAGAATTCCTAAAACGGATGAATATACAC
>NC_051419.1:19760895-19761204 GCF_015228065.2 Penaeus monodon | reverse complement strand
AACAAATTCCCGATCTGACTCAGGAGTTCGTAGGAAAAGGACTGAGGATTCCACGCGCAATATTATGAAAAAAAGACTGGAATTTCCTCATGTGGCAACGCGACAGACTGCGCGCACATATATAAGCAGCTGAGCCATTCACTGGACGGCAGTCTTCCCAAAGTATCTCAAACAGAAAATTTCTCGATTTTTTTCTAACAGCATGGTGAGTTCTGTAATTTGTTCATTGCTTATTTGTAGAAATAGGAGCTATACACATCTCTTTTGTTTATATTCGAGTAAGCTTCATTTAGCACAAGCTTGTTTTGA
>NC_051419.1:19759978-19760301 GCF_015228065.2 Penaeus monodon | reverse complement strand
CAAAACAAGCTTTTTGCTAAATGAAGCTTACTCGAATAAAAAACAAAAGAGATGTGTATAGCCCCTATTTCTCCCAAATAAGCAATGAACAATTACAAAAACTCACCATGCTGTTAGAAAAAAAATCGAGAAATTTTCTGTTTGAGATACTTTGGGAAGACTGCCGTCCAGTGAATGGCTCAGCTGCTTATATTGTGGCGCAGTCTGTCGCGTTGCCACATGAGGAAATTCCAGTCTTTTTTCATAATATTGCGCGTGGAATCTCAGTCCTTTTCCTACGAACTCCTGAGTCAGATCGGGAATTTGTTTTTCATCTTACGATG
>NC_051419.1:19759679-19759907 GCF_015228065.2 Penaeus monodon | reverse complement strand
CGTGTATATTCATCCGTTTAGGAATTCAAATTTTCTAAACTTTCTGTTAATTCACCAAAAACCTTCATGCATAAAAAAAACTTGCTCATCGTGCGCCAGATCTTCATCTTTTCTTGGAAAAATGCCAAAAGAGTTTTATGTTGCCTGTTTTTTTCTTGCTTTGAGTCTTCGTTTGACGTCACATCACTTCTCTTGCTCTTTACACTGTCTTCCCGCACATGTGTAAGG
>NC_051419.1:19759063-19759472 GCF_015228065.2 Penaeus monodon | reverse complement strand
TGATTACATACACACACCCCACACACCCCATAAATACCGAGGAAGAGAAATGAGGCATTTCTTCTCCGTGTTTCCCTCCTCTCTCCCCTCTCTTTCTCATTCTTTCCTTCCACTCCATTGTTCTATCCCTCCATTCATTTTTTCCTTCCTATCCCCTTCACTCTTTTCCTTCTCCTTTGCCACTCTATTCTTCTTCCTTTCTTTCCTTTCTCTCTCTTTTTACCTCCCATTATTTTTTTATTTCATTTTCCGGTTTACTCTCTTTTTTTTTCCTTCACAATTTTCTCTTCCTTTCTTTTTCTTTCACCTCTCCTTTTTGTTCCTTCGTTCTTTGCTGCCCCAAAAATATTCCTCCTTGCTTCCTCTCTCCCTTTCTTCCTCCTCTCTTTTGTTTCTTCCACTCTTCCTC
>NC_051419.1:19758965-19759031 GCF_015228065.2 Penaeus monodon | reverse complement strand
CCACCCATTCCCCACGTTTTCTCTCTTCTTATCCTCCCTATCACCGTCTCTCTTCGGTTACTAACC
>NC_051419.1:19750306-19750492 GCF_015228065.2 Penaeus monodon | reverse complement strand
AATTTTATTGATGTTAAAAAATTTGTCCGACAATTTCACTTTACTATCAAACATAATTCACATTTTTATATGATTTAGTTTAAATGACATTTCAGTGATCTCTTGAGGGGCAGGTTAGTAGCCGAGCTGTCACCAGATGTCAGCAGCTACTGGTTCCTTTTTATCATTAGTTTTTAAATTCGTTGC
>NC_051419.1:19747758-19747948 GCF_015228065.2 Penaeus monodon | reverse complement strand
CAGTGAAGCAGTGACGTAATTTGCAAGAAAAAAAAAACCCCTTTTGGGGGGTCCCCCCCTTTATTGGCTTCTTCTTGCATACCTTGGACGTGAAATAGTTGCGTTTGCTTGCATTTTTTCTATTACTCTTTTGCTACTCATTTCCTTGTCTTTCTCTTCTTCTCCCTTTTTTCTGGGGGGGGGTTGCTGC
>NC_051419.1:19747348-19747657 GCF_015228065.2 Penaeus monodon | reverse complement strand
TCTCCCTCGCTTCACTACACGTTCCTGTAGCATATCGCACAAATGATTCCAGGAAACTTTGCTCACCCTGCGCAGAGAAGGTCCGAACCTTGTGTAGTTCAATATTCGAGGCCGATATTTTCTCTCGCGCGCTTCGTTTGGAACTGGGAAATTTCACTGGGGAAACCTGTACCATTTTATATCGGTTTTCATGGAAGCTATAACCGGTGTTCATTTTCGAAATCTAGACCGGTTCACGATATCAGACATACACGCGTGATATGGTCAGTGAACATATATGAATGTGTGTTGTTGTGTTGTGCTAGCGCA
>NC_051419.1:19746778-19747205 GCF_015228065.2 Penaeus monodon | reverse complement strand
TTCCATGAGTTATCTGTGTGTATAAATGTGCATAGTCTTTATAAATAAACAGCTAGAACCAGCCAGGAAGGCATACGACAGATTAGACAAGATAGAAAGACAGTTAAGTAGAGAGATTTAATTACACGTGTACGCATCCGATCTACATAGGACCTGCTTCCATAAACAACATTGTTTACAGATAAAAATAGTCACAGAGATAAGAAGAATCCTACGTATTTCCGCTTCGCCAAGGTGACCAGAAGCTAAGATAAATTTCCCCAGGTGATGCCAACGCTTGCGGTCACGTGAATGGAGGTTGCTTGCTTGTGCCTGCGTAGGATTTTGTTAATGTTTTTTTTTTCTCCTTGTATTTTCTATTTCTTTCGGAATTCCCCCTTTTATCATTTATTTCTTTGTGCGAATGAAGTTTGACGGATAATTCCTA
>NC_051419.1:19746451-19746645 GCF_015228065.2 Penaeus monodon | reverse complement strand
TTCTTTATCTCCACAAATAACTAATAATTCCCACAATTTAATGGTTTTCTAAGCAGATGGAGAAGCTGAGGTAAAAGAATGAATAAAAGAGAGACTACAAATAAAAACAAGAGAAATAATCCTTCCCTTCCTAGCGTGTTTCCAAGCGCCTTCCGAGGAAACTCCCCGGGGTTTGCCACGGCGAGGGCAAGTTT
>NC_051419.1:19745142-19745718 GCF_015228065.2 Penaeus monodon | reverse complement strand
TCCCATCAGTATATGAGGGCGACGGCAATGGCCAAGCACTTAGTTTGCTTGGCGCCTCAACATAGAGAACATCAACGCTAAAAGTAATAATATTTTTATTTCATTGTTAATCCTTCGTTTCATAATTTGAAAAAAAAAATTTCATGCATCACATAATCTTCCATACGGGTTAACACATTGTTAAGTATTTTATAAATTTGATTATAAATAATCATTTGTTATTATTCGCTCCTGCATAGCCCCTATTTCTTCTGGGTCTGTTAGACTAGGTTATAGAAATGAATAACTAACTATACATATGTAAATAGATAGATAGGAATGTATAGAATTTAAAGACACAACAAGATAGGGTCTTCAAAGTGTAAACAATTATACTCAAGATCCCTTCCCTCTACCGATATGCGCGTGATCGTTCCCTACACTCTGATGTGGCGTCGGGGCGGCGTCAGCTTGCCGTTTACTTACTACTGCAAGACACCCGACGATGAGGCTTTACTGCTGCGAACGGCGGGAAAGAATACAGAAAATCCCGAAAGGTAAGCGATTGTTTAGATTGTCCAACTTCTTTTTCTAAAC
>NC_051419.1:19744985-19745054 GCF_015228065.2 Penaeus monodon | reverse complement strand
GCTCCGCGGTGTGGAAAGTTGATGAGTGTTTGAACTGTTTTTGTTCTTATGTGCTTCTTGGTTTTGGTG
>NC_051419.1:19744587-19744871 GCF_015228065.2 Penaeus monodon | reverse complement strand
AAAAACTGAAAACAATTTTGGGGGCGTGCAAATTAGGTGGGGGTGGGGGGGACGCGAGAGGCAGCTGACCCCCAGAAGACCCTGTTTTTTGTCCCCTCATGATCTCCTCCCCCCCCCCCCCTCACAATTTGTAACCTTTACTAGTTATGCGCCAATACAGGTCTAGTTGCGCTTTACAATTTCTAGATTGGGTCGTCTTCTAAATTCTGTTCTTTTCACCGGGGCAAAACATCCTACCCCCCTCGCCCCCCCCCCCATGAAAAAACTGAAAATGGGAGATAGAA
>NC_051419.1:19744190-19744425 GCF_015228065.2 Penaeus monodon | reverse complement strand
CGATAAAATTGAGAGAGAGAGTAAAGATGAGAAAGGAGAGCCGATACAACAGGTGAAGCTGACATGAATTCCTTCTTCTTTCCCTTTCCACAGATCACGACGGCGACTGCCCTGAGGTTCTCCCCGTCTGCCCGCGCTTCGTCGGCAAAACCCGCCCCGATGTGAGTTTCGATTCAGATTGCGTTGCAGGTCCTAGGTTACGATAGAAGTCCGGGCTTACGTGCAATATAAGGAT
>NC_051419.1:19741815-19742735 GCF_015228065.2 Penaeus monodon | reverse complement strand
GAAATCAGCTTAAGATAAAAATTCGGGGTATGTGCAATACTGTAATGTATATAGATTGATATTTTTCACTTCATGAATATATTACCTGCCGTGTATAAAGTCCTAGGTTTAAACCACCCTGATTTTATCTTAACGTATATGTTCAGTTAGTTCGTAGTAAATTAAAATGTTTATTAATTTCCTTGAACTATAAAAGTACGAATGTGTGATGATGTTTATGCAAATGTTTTTTCGGGTAAAAATTAAATCGATTATCATCTACTAATATTTAGTATGTATGTATTATGCATTGAAAATAGTAACCATTATGATCACCCGAGTCTTAAGCAAATATTACGTATAAAAAGCATCAGTGTTATTTGCCCAATTTTCTCAATAGCCTCACTATTGAAGATTGCTTTAGTATATTGCCCCAGGATGAAGCCGGTCGTTGATTTTACAACAGCATCGCACATTCCTAGGCCTTAAGCAATTTCGTCCTGGTGAATCGCCATTGAGATCTTAACTCGGTTCCCTCCCCTCCAGGTGTGCCCTCACGACGCGCCTGCCCACGCACTCCAATGCTGCTACGATGTCTGCCTGGGCCCCCACACCTGGCAAGCTGCTGTCTTCCCCTCATACCCCGTGAATCCCACGATCACCCCCCCGACCCGCAAGCCCTCCTTCAACATGCAATCTACGCGAGAAATAAAGGCGAATCGAGGAGGAAAAGCTTAGGCGCGCTTTGTTGTTGGTTTTGTGTATGGTGTTTGCAAATGAATTTTTATTTGATAGAAACAGAAAAACCCTAATATTTATTGTTTTTATTTTCCTTGTGTATTTATACTTGCGTAAATATGTTAGATTAAGTACCTGGGAGCTTGATAGGTAGACACCAAGATAGAGGAAATGATGATAGGAGGATGAGAGAGATAAGGCAC
>NC_051419.1:19740183-19741776 GCF_015228065.2 Penaeus monodon | reverse complement strand
GAGGCAATTAGAAGCAGGGAAATAGCAAAACGAAGGATAGACTTGGCACCGAAGTCCAAATAAAAGTTAAAACAGTGAGCCAGAAATATCTTTGATTCCACAATCTCAACACACTCGATATCGAGACAAAAACAGAAATTCTAGGGAGGTTAGGGGAATGATAGTGGGTGGCCTACTTAACGGCCTTGGTGGTTATCTGTGGTTTATAGTTTCCTTTAATGGTTCCCATCGCCGTAGGTCCTGTTTTCAAAATTGACAAAATAAAAATAAAATAAAGTATTTTCAGTCTGGCAATCTTTTCTTTTTACATCAGGTCCGCCATTATAAAAGAAAGTTATTCCTAGTACTATTATGAATAAAACGGAAAATGGTGTCTAGACTCATATTTCGATGGTCCGATTCGAAGAAAAAATATTTTAAATAGCGTAAATTAATAAGGCTTATTATTTCAAATTACAATTATTAGATTTAAGACAGTTGCAGTGTATGTGGATGGGACATGAAGAGAACACTTACAACTGGCCATTGATCAGCCTGGAGCTGACTGAAATCTGGGAAAAATCATACGTTAAACACGATAGTGAATACAGCAGGTCCTAGACGAAAAGGGAATGCGGGTTAAGTCCCAATCGCGTTAAGCCACTGCCTCACACAACGCTACTCTACTGTGGGGCATTACGATACTGCAGTTCACTGGAAAATCATCACCCAAGGTAGACACAGCCCCGTTTGGTAGAAGCTTGCAGGACAAAATTTCATCTCTTTTGCGTTTAGAACTCCTGTCACTCTGAGCTCCTTCATTTGCTCAGTTGTGGGTGTCCGAGGAGTCAGGCGTGGCCGGCATTAAAGCCAATTGTGTTCGCCACAGCAACAGTTATCCTCACGAAGTAACTGGGACATTGGAGGTTTTGAGAAACGGGTCCCATTTATTTTTGATCAAGGAACAGTGATTGTTGGAACTCGCTGTGAATAGACTCAACAAGAGTAAGCTGGATCAAAATCCAGTTAATATTTCATGCCTAGACACCATGAGTCATCATACAAACTCGACTTCTTTATATTATCCTTTAAGCCTCCAAGGATAGCTCCAGATACATTTTTTTATCACGAAAAGAAAATAAGGAATGCTATGGTAAATATTTATTTATATGATATGGCCTAATCTGTATGTTGCAAATACAGCCTACAGAGTTTTATACGGCACCCAAGCTAAAATATTATCTGAACCCATGCGTAATCAGGAACCCACAAAAAAATTGTAATGAATATGTCCATAATACTTATAAGAACACAAGAATGCAGTGGCTCTTAAAACAATACACAGGCACACAATAGACCACGACCTGATCATAACGATTTCTCATGTTTTGGTATTGCTTTTTGGTAACTTTTTTTAACACCTTAACTGAGAATGGAAATGACCAAAAACTGACTCATATGGTTCTATACTGAGACATTTCTTCAGTATTAAACATCACCTGTATGTACAGTGTGGTAAATTGCACAGGGCCGAGGTTGAGAGCACCCGCGACCTTCGCCTGCCTGACACATATTGGAAATATAAAAAATATAACATGATACTGATAGTAATCT
>NC_051419.1:19739684-19739808 GCF_015228065.2 Penaeus monodon | reverse complement strand
ACACGCTCCTAAAACTATTCTTAGCCGTTTTATTAATGATTTGCGTCGTGTCATAATCCCAAAGTTAATGCTAGGGCAATAAAATAAACATAATATGTTTATGACTCTATGAAGGTAGTAATTG
>NC_051419.1:19738951-19739457 GCF_015228065.2 Penaeus monodon | reverse complement strand
ACGTCTGTATGGTCATTACTGATGTGTGATTATCTCATATGTCTTTGAATCGGCAGATCTGTCTGTGATGAAAATGTCTTAGACAGCCATTTGTCTAAACACTCGGCAGTTTAGGAAAAAGTGTTGAAGTGTACCATGTGAAAAAGGTCTATCTTTAAAGACTATTAATACCATTTTATACCAAATTTGAAGGTAATTCTGCATCGAATATGCTAGAATAAAAATGAAGCCCCATCTAATTTATTTCCAGGCACCAATGTAGTCGTTTCTTAATTTTTACTGATATTCTCTATTTACATACGTAAGGTCTGTCTTGAATTTGTTCATATGCAATTTTCCTCTGGTGAAGGTTATTCCACTTTGAATAATAAGAAAAGCTTCGAGGCCTCTTTCTGACAAATTAACATTAATTGAGCCGTTTCTACATGTTTTATTTGTTTTAATTCTAAAAATACAATAGCGTCGTCCATCTTTTACAACCTGATAGTGCCAATAAAGTAGGGATA
>NC_051419.1:19738708-19738814 GCF_015228065.2 Penaeus monodon | reverse complement strand
ATCTGTATTAACATTAAGATATAAAGCAACAGAGAAAATCATCATAAAATCGTTTACGTTTACGTCTTAGACCATTCCATGATATCGCCCTTGGATCTGGGGGGGG
>NC_051419.1:19731145-19731224 GCF_015228065.2 Penaeus monodon | reverse complement strand
TGTCCGGGGTTTTTGGGCGAAAAATCTTAGGTTTTTCTGAGTTTGTTCACCCCTTTTTTTTCTTTTTGACCCTTTTAAA
>NC_051419.1:19730705-19730863 GCF_015228065.2 Penaeus monodon | reverse complement strand
GTCGTCCCCAACATTCATAGAGACGAAAAAAAAATGTTTTTAAAAAGTTTATTACTTAACAATATCCCTTTTTACTATGGGTAATTTTAATCTTTACCTTTTTTTAAAATAGAACTTATGTTTCCTAGAATTCATAAACCGTTTTCTAAGAAAAAGTA
>NC_051419.1:19724807-19725277 GCF_015228065.2 Penaeus monodon | reverse complement strand
GTTAGTAACCGAAGAGAGACGTTGATAGGGGGGATAAGAAAGAGAAAACGTGGTGAATGGGTGGAAAAGAAAAAAAAGAAAAAATAAGGAAAATAAGAGGAAGAGTGGAAAAAACAAAAGAGAGGAGGAGAATAGGGGAGAGAGGAAGCAAGGAGGAATATTTGGGTCAGCAAAGAACGAAGGAGAAAAAGAGAGAGGTGAAAGAAACAAAAAAAGGAGAGAACTTGTGAAGGAAAAAAAAAGAGAAGTAAACCGGAAAATAAAATAAAAAAATAATGGGAGGTAAAGAGAGAGAAAGGAAAGAAAAGGAAGAAGAATAAATGGCAAAGGGGAAGGAAAGAGTGAAGGGATAGGAAAGAAAGAAATGAATGGAGGGATATAACAATGGAGTGGAAGAAAAATGAGAAAAGAGGAAAGAGAGAGGGAGAACACGGAGAAGAAATGTTCTCATTTCTCTTCCTCGGTATTTA
>NC_051419.1:19723980-19724645 GCF_015228065.2 Penaeus monodon | reverse complement strand
TTAATGTCATTAACACATTGTGCTGGAAACATTGGAAAGAGCAAGAGAAATGATGTGGACGTCCAAACGAAGACTACAAAGCAAGAACCCAACAGGCAAGATAAACTCTTTTTTCTTTGTTTGGCATTTTTTCAGAAAATGAAGAGATCTGGCGCACGAATGAGCAAGTTTTTTTTATGCATGAAGGTTTCGGTGAATTAACAGAATGTTTAGAAATTAGAATCCTAAAACGGGTAATATAACACGAAAGAAAGGCGGAATATGTAAAGTAGAAGAGGAAGGAAAAATAACAAGAGGAAAAGTGACAAAAAACATCGTAGAGATGAAAACAAATTCCCGATCTGACTCAGGAGTTCGTAGAAAAGGACTGAGATTCCCCGGCGCAATATTATTAAAAAAAGACTGGAATTTCCTATGTGGCAACCGACAGACTGCGCGCACATGATATAAGCAGCTGAGCCATTCACTAACGGCAGGTCTTCCCAAAGTATCTCAACAGAAAATTTCCGATTTTTTTTCTAACAGCATGGGTGAGTTTCTGTAATTTGTTCATTGCTTATTTGTAGAAAATAGGAGCTATACGCTCTCTTTTGTTTATATTCGATAGCTTCATTTAGCACAAGCTTGTTTTGAATATATAATATATTAGCATGATTATTATCATT
>NC_051419.1:19722363-19723409 GCF_015228065.2 Penaeus monodon | reverse complement strand
AGTTTCAAAAATACTATATAAAAATCGATCAAGCACATAGATCTTTGTAAAATATGTTTGGAAATACAAAAGCTAGACCAGTGAACTCCTCCCACAAATGACCATCCACACAGCAAACAGCCTTGCCTCCACCGAGATTTCCCTGCGTTCAAACCGCCTTCCTTCCGCCAGACTCGAAAGCTCGTGCTCCTCGCGCGGGCGCTGCTGTCGTCGCTCTGCGCCCGAGGCCGCGTTCGTTCGCGCTGGCCCGCCGGAACATCCCAGTGCCCCCGTACCCCGACCCTCTTTCACGTGACGCAGACACCCGTCCCCATCCAGGCCGCCCCACTGGAGTGTGTCACCGGGACGCCCATTAATCCAGATTCGTTGTTTCGGGAATTTGGGCGATTTCGGGATTTCAAGTATGCGGGATGAAACATCCGTGCTTCGGGGCCGCTTAAGACGATCGAACTTTTTTTTTTTCTTATAGTGATTTAATTATTCTTTTCATGATTGTCATTTATATTGTTATTATTTTTTCTTTGTCTGATACTGTTGAATCAGTATTTTTTGTTGTTTTTATTATTCTCATATATTGTTATTTTTATCTTCCATTGTCAATTTTATTGTCAATCCTATTATTTCAGGTAAGAAGAGATCATGTTTAATATTATGAATCATATTATTCGCAGTACTCTAAATTCCCTATTCATGCTTGCTTATAATTGTTCTTTATTCTACTTCGCCCAAAGTACGAATACAAATAAATCCTGTACTAATATTTAATTAATTGTTTTGTTGTCCATCCTATTAGATTTATTATTTTACGGTATGAGTTACTTTTAAATATACGTCATGAGAAGAGAGAGGCGACAAGACAGAGGAGAGGAGGAAAAATAGGGGAGAAGGGATAGAGTGGGTGGACATAAAGGAAGATAGACATAGATTGGTGGGAGAGAGAGAGAGAGAACGAGAGAGATAGGGATGGGTGAGAAGTGAAAAGGGAAGGCGACAGATGGATAGACATAAGCTAGTAGAGCGGATGAGACAGAAAAAATATAAGGGAC
>NC_051419.1:19721920-19722302 GCF_015228065.2 Penaeus monodon | reverse complement strand
ACATAGAGGAGAGAGAGAAAGAAGGGGGAAAGTGAAGACAGAAGGGGAAGAGAGAGAAAGGGGAATTTTACAAACAAAATGATATTAATCACGGTGAGAAGACTTCGGCAAACGAACAAACAATTTCGTTAAAAGAATATTTTTACTTTCAAAAATCAGTAATATTTCACATGTCTAATATATTTTACGCAAAATAAGCCCGCTGTAACAACAGAAATAAAGTCGACAAAACACAGGAGACAGATTTGCCCTGTCATGTGAATTGGAACGTCAATTCATGCGTTCCCTAAAACTATTTAATTTTCTCTCAACTTGATTGAACAAGTTTAGAACATTCTTTTTTTTTTATTCACTGCATTTTCTTATTTACTGCATTTGTGTG
>NC_051419.1:19720845-19721022 GCF_015228065.2 Penaeus monodon | reverse complement strand
GTGCTTTATTACCGTAACACAATTAATTCAAAACTTGGTGAATGAAAATGGAAGAAATACAAAAACAAACTTTCGTATATATTTATCGCCCAATTACATCCGTGTAATGTACACATGCCAGGATGAACCAAGAACTGTTAACCGAATGACAGAATGTGTTTTTTGTTGGTGTGTTTT
>NC_051419.1:19720564-19720666 GCF_015228065.2 Penaeus monodon | reverse complement strand
TAAAATTTTAATATTCTAGAAGATGAGATTCACTGAACGTGGCCATTGGAGATTAATTTTATATGGGTCGGGGCAACAGACTGTAAAGGTTGGAAAACCCTG
>NC_051419.1:19719590-19720533 GCF_015228065.2 Penaeus monodon | reverse complement strand
ACTCCAATGTACGCGTATCTGTGTTGTATCTCCTTGCATGTGTGTGCTTGCACGTAGGTGTAACCTGTGTTTCGTTAAAGCGTGTGTAATGTTTCTGTATGGTATGTAGTTGTGCGTGTGAGAGGAAAGAGTTTGTCTATGTTAATATCTTGATACATGCATTCGATTTTTATATCTCTCCCAATCATACTCTGTAATGAACCTCCAGGGATCGCTAATCTTTTCCCAATTATTAAATGTAGTCCGTTATAATCTGCTTTCCAAAAGCGTGATTGTTTGATACCTTTTTGGGAAGGGCAATGAAAGTCACCGACACTTCATGAAAAGGCTGATATTCATACATAGTGAATTTAGACCCACACAGCGATAGTGTGTTTGTGGTCCAATTTATATAGCACGATTGTACTGAAGAACTTGGAACAATCCTGTAAGTGAGAATTTATTTTGTGTACAATTTTTTTGTTATTACATTATGATAAAACAGCAAAACGATGTTATGGGATACACTAGATAAACGAAGTGAACATAGTATGTACCCTTAGGTTTTTTGATGTGTACGATACACTCTCTTACCATAAAACCAGCAAAACAGAAATCATAACTATCAACACAAACCTAATACCTTCAACACCGAGGAAGCCAAGGAGGAAAATATAAAAGGAAAACACAGCAGCGCCTTCAAGTTTTTTTTCCTTCTGCGACGCCAAGAGGCTCCGATTCATGTTCATTTTCCAGTCTACCCAGAGAGAGTACATACCTGTGTGGATGAAAGAAGAAAAATAGTAAAATGTGAGAAGTAGAGTAATACTGGTATAATTCGGGGTCTTCTACAGCCCATCCTCTTTTTTTTTTCTTTGGTGATACATATTAACAATAACAAGTGATGATGCAAATTTCAACTGCTGATCATGATTTTTAGTGGGTAATAATAGCTAAGCAAGGG
>NC_051419.1:19717774-19719401 GCF_015228065.2 Penaeus monodon | reverse complement strand
CACCACAAACAAAAGCGAACAAGGATGGTGAGTTATGCCCATAACAAGAGAAAGCAGGAAACCTTTCAACAATGACAAAGCAGAACACATAAAAGCCACTGATTTCCAGACTCTGAGCAAACGACGCCCGCTGGTGAGAGCTAGACCGGTGGGTGTCAGCATAACAATCATCATAAATCCAGACACCGGAGGGCACGACGCAGACGCAGAAAGAATATAAAAAGTGAGGCGATTAGAGGAAACAGTTGTTCCGTCCTATTGTGTCGAGAAAGGGGTCCTTTGACCTTGAAAATAGAAGCCAGTGACAAAAGAATATGTTCAAAATATCACACCAGTTTTCATCTTTATGAATCAATTAAACTTCAATGAAGACCTATTCTCGTAAATTTTATCTAAGTTGTGATTACTCGAAACACAAGTGACAACACACTGGGAAAAAAAACATACAGGTTAAGAAATTAAAAAAACAAACAAGGAAAATGGATAGTCCGCAGGCCTAAACTAGAAGAAAACCCAGGAGTTCGTATATAATTGAAAATGGACCCCACATTCACAGCGACGTCAGACCACGAAACGTGTTTCTCTTTCTTCCCGCCCACAGGGAGAGGAAGCACCGGGGCCGCGCCTCGGGCAGGATTAGCTCATACTTTGTGTGAAGTGAAAGGGGACGGAGCGCTTTATAACAGAAATAAGTTTTAGGGACGCTCATATTTCCATCCAAGAATAACCCTAACAGAAATTAACGCACAAGAGGCAGTGCAACCATTATTCACATCTACATGAGATATTACAGATAAGAAATTTAAATCATTAATTTGAGATAATACAAAAAAATTTAGAAATGGAAGAGGAGTGCCTCCAATATTGGAAATCGATATTGTATAGGCAATATAAGTGGAAATAACAGATACAAGAGAATTAACATTGTTATATACAGGCACCTGCTCAACAAAGCTTTATATCCAGGCTTAAATATCGAATACCATTAGTAATGATAGTACAAAAGCACAAGGACTCCGAGGGAACGTGATAGAATGTATCTTTTATTTCTTTTTTTTTCACGGACACGAAGAAAGGAAACTGAACGACGAGCACTACTACCGAATATGAGCGAGCACAATTCCTCTAGAATTTCAAAATGATTTTCCCTTGGATAGATATAATAGTGTGGAAAATTTTCTTTCCCTTATAAAGTCTTTTGCATGTATATGATGAACTGCAACAACTATACAAAAGGGAAAGAATTAAGAAAAAATAAAGGAACATTAAGGCATAAATTTAAGAATTATAGTAACCAACTGATTATGACAGGGAGAACAGAGTGAAGTTATGAAAGAGAATGCCAACACCAACACTCATTACAAAAAATAATGGAATTTTAAACCCATTTGAAAAGAGCTAATTATTATCCAAACCCAACGCTTCCTCAAATGCAATGAGGAAGGGACGTTGTGCCTAAACTGGAAACATTAATTACAAATCCTAATACCTCTTAGAACCCTTAAATGATGAAAGTGAAAAATCTTATCAAAGTAATTTCAAACAAAAGGGATTGTCAGATGAACGATAAAGTACAGTCCAGGACACTGTACTCAGGAATTATGAGGATAAGAAAAAGTCCTGCACC
>NC_051419.1:19716349-19717490 GCF_015228065.2 Penaeus monodon | reverse complement strand
ACGCTTGGCTTCCGTAAACTTTGCCTATTCCTGGTCCTGAGCCACATAGGGATTTACTAAATGACCGGCGTGAAAATATCAATCATAATAATGATTCCGAAATTTCGTGAGTTTTCGGTAAGGTTTGTGACGCAGTATTGCAACACAAAATGAATTAACTTCAGTAGGAGGATGGGTAATACAATTTCTTAACAACAAAATGTACTAGTTAACAAAAAATTTTTCTGATAATCACATACGAGAGTGTCAAAAGGGTAGGTCATGGCTTCTGTTGCTCATAATAAACCTTAATTCACTAATCAAGGTATTATCATTTCACTGTAACATCATTGCAGATTATACACTTATCAATTTTGACGTTTGACGACAAACTTAATTGAACAAGCATTGCGATGGTCGGTGATCGGTGCTGACTCCTGCCACCGTGTTCTGAAAAGCGAAAGGTGAAGACATTCCAACCAGGGTGAGCAAAAAAAAAACATCTAGATCTAGATGTCACTTGCCATTAGATAATTTGAGAAGATACGATAACCACGTTGGTAGATCGAACTTAATGTGATTTAATCAAACTGAAAATCCGAGACCATGCCTACTCGTTGAAAGATCAGAGATTAAAAAGAACATAACTTTATGAGTACTGCAGAGGAGTTTCGGTTATCATAATGGACGGGAAGCCTCACGGGAAAATGTGCGATAGCGAGGATGTTTTATACAAAAAATCCAGAACAGAAGCTACTATAATGTAAGTATCCTAGTGATTCCTAGACTTATATCAGGACAAAAGTATTGGAATCCCAAATCTCAAAAAAATGTAATTATTTGCCCTAAGGTCAAAAACAAATGGAAGGTATTCATCTGGGAAAGGGGATATTTCGTATTTCGCATAAAACTATACAGTAATGGAAATTTAGGAGGGAAGAACTTAGCAGTCATGATGCAGTACGATCTCAAAAATTTCCTGCCGTGAAAAGTCTTTTTGTTAATGCCAGACATATTTAACATGACCAGTATAATATCAAGACATATTACTCAGTTCGAGTTCCAAAGCAACTGACTTTTAAACTATCCATAATAGGATAAGCCGCGCTAGAATTTCCACCACAAAGTACAACACACACCACACACATAACACGTGCTGTAA
>NC_051419.1:19715737-19716257 GCF_015228065.2 Penaeus monodon | reverse complement strand
GTGGTAGTTGTGTAGTGGTGTTAGTGCAAGTCGGGCATATATTTGCAAGCATGTACTGTGAAATATTCCTGTTTGTATTTTTTCAACAACGAAGATATATCTTTGTTACCCCCTAAGCATCATCTTTTTTCTTTGGTGCTTAACTTTTGTTGAGGATATATCTATCGATATATATTTTATTATTTTCTTCATCTTTTTGTAATTGTAAAGTGGTTTTAGCAATTAATGTATAATAATAAAATCCTGCGAAACTGCAATATCTCTTCACAAACAGATTAGAAAAGCAGAGTTACTATCAACTCCCGACCCTGAAATTATACACAAAGTTTCCTCCCGAATCAAAGGGTTTGGAGGACCTTCCGTGGGAATGGAAAAATTGTTGGTCGGGCGGCTGCGCGGGTGAGGTATTTAGGCCTTTGGGTTTACTTTTTGGATATTAGATCCTGTAAACCTTTTATATGTGTGTGAGCAGGTGGTTCTGGCTCCACGTTGCTGTTATTGAGTTATTGACATTTGACTG
>NC_051419.1:19715235-19715693 GCF_015228065.2 Penaeus monodon | reverse complement strand
GTCTGTGTCATTTATTTATATTGCGTCAGAGGAATCAGGGTTTGTGTTTACAAGTATTTATCAAAATTACGTAACAAATTTGCTGTTTTCTGTTTGATGTAAAGCTACGACAAGCGGCAAGTCTATATACTGGTATTGACACCTTAACTTATGGGTAATCTTTGAACTATTAATCCATCGAGAATTTAATGTCATAGTTTGTAAATTTTTTCAGATACCTTCACATAACTGATTCGCAAAAAAATTGGTAGCAATTGATTCCTACTACTAGCGCAATATATCCAGATATGCCATGGAAACCTCCTCATATCCACGTCTTGGCCCCAATAGCTGGCGATGGCATGAATGTACAGGGAAATCAAGGGTAGAATTTTATTAATATACAGAGAATTGGTCGATTTTATGGGGGGGATGGGTTCCATGATATAATTTTTTGATATATTTTGGACGTAAAGACC
>NC_051419.1:19714710-19714883 GCF_015228065.2 Penaeus monodon | reverse complement strand
TACATTATATATCGCTGCCACCCACAACCCCTGCCCTGAAGACAAATATCCATCACTTGTATATATGGCAGGAAAGAGCATGAGAGAATCACTCTCAACGCTAAGCGGCATCTATCATCGGTACCTTATAATTCTGTAATTTCCTATGTTATATATTGCCTATTGCCCCACAA
>NC_051419.1:19713800-19714620 GCF_015228065.2 Penaeus monodon | reverse complement strand
TTGTCTTCATTATGTTATCATATTATATAAATTTTCAGTACTACTAGTGGGTGGGAGAATCCACGTGATACAAAAATTGTCGCAATCGGGTTGTACAAAGTATTGTGAAAAATATTCAAATAGGTAGGGTATCTGATTTATAAAACTCACACTTAGATAGGGGAAAATCCTAAGGATACTGTCTAAAATGAGGACATACTGCACTCGGTGATAACTTAACAAAGAATAACATCATATGAAAAAATGGGTTTGTTACAATGCTGAGCAGAATTAATTCAGCCCGCCTGTGAACAACTGCAATTAAAAAATTGCCTTTGGACAATTCACAAGCTCCCTGCATTTTGTTTTTTAAAGACACCATACTTTTTTAGTTCATTTCTCTTTCATAATATGGGAAATCTATTTTTGTGATTGTGTTTTATTCTACCGGTCTGGTGCCCCTTTTTTTCCTGTCCTTCCCTGCCCAACACTTTTTTTTGTTTTATCTCTCCTTTTCTTTTTCTCCTCACTCCTCCCCTGATTGCCTTTCTTCCGTGGCCTCCTTCCACTCTTTCTTTACTCCTCCCTTTCTTCTTTAGAGATCTTCTAAGAATCGTCAGACTTTTTTTCTATACTTCTCCTCAACATACTTTACCCTTTCTGTGGCATTGGAATAACACCCACTGTATTTTCAGGCTTCAGATTCTGCCAATCAAGTCCGTAGCTAAGAGCACTAGAGTCTCAGTTGCAAGCTTGTGCCCTCAAGCGAGAGACTTGGCGGCCGTCGCGCTTGTGAGGAAGCAGAAAAGAAAGTGGCCCAGGTACTTCTATTTTGCTTAAT
>NC_051419.1:19713126-19713614 GCF_015228065.2 Penaeus monodon | reverse complement strand
CAATCTTTTTCAGGAAATGATAAAAAATATGCCAAAATGGTGGAATGTTTTGGACAGTGAAGAAGAGACTCGCTTCTGGTCTGTCGCATTTCAAAATGCAGAAATGTTGGTATGGCAAAAAGGCTGTAAATAGAAAGGTAGGTGTTGGCAATTTTTTATAAATGTTGATTTTTATGTAGTTTCATTGACATATGATCTTCTTTAGATCCACTTATTTTATGTTGTTAACTTACTATTTTGTTACTCTTCGCCCCTCATCCACATCCTTCACGTCCCTCACTTCTCTCATTCTTCTTCATCCTTTCCTTTTCCTTCATTCTCTCTATTTTTTTCGTCTTTTACCCATTTTAAGAAGTACTTGACCCCTTTCTCCTCACTCACTTATAGATCCTTGCAGAGCAATAGCAGAGAAATCTGCCAGGAAGCAGAAGCAGAAGGCAGACAAAAGTGCTGGAATGATTGTCGAAATGATGAGGACAAAATGTTGA
>NC_051419.1:19711488-19713102 GCF_015228065.2 Penaeus monodon | reverse complement strand
TTATCTTCAGGTCAGCGCCTCTATTTCTGCCTTCTGGTAACCTTTCCTTCGCTAACTGGCACTAGGTTTATAAATTTCTTGAGACCTACTATAATTTTCAATGGACAGACCTAAATAAATAGAAAAACTGACCAAAATCCTGATAAACAACTGGAGGGTAAGAAGATTGTTAAAATGGCTTAATTGTCACGAACCGTCCAATAAATATGTACCTTGCTTACTCCAAAGTTGGACTTCAGACTCGGCTTTCCATTTAGATTTTTAGCAAGTTGGAAAATGGATTGGGCATAGAATATTTTATATTGTGATTTTTGAGAAATATTTTCTTACGGTGAGCCAGTTTGTATTTTTTTTCATAGGGTGCTTTTTTTTTAGTCAGGCTTTTCATTTTCACTCAAATTGTGCACATTTACGGTTCCTCGATGGTGGCTGGATTCGAGGTGGTGACCCTGGAATTGGTTGTTTTAATCTTTTTTTATGTGATATGAATAAATGATTGCTGTTTCCACAAGCATGTGAATATACTATTTTAAGGTTGTCAGAATGGAAAGTATAAAAAATTATTTTTGATCTTTGTTATGGAATTGAATGAAGTTTATTTGATAGAGAAAAGAGACAAAATATTGGAATAGGCATGTATTGAATGGTAGTTCTCATTGACTTTCAAATTTACGGTTGTATAGTGGGCTTTTTACATATAAAGTGTATGAATCACACTTAATCTATCTCGAAGTTGTGGGACATAGTTTCTATTATCAAATGTAAGTGTTTAGTGTTTCATTTCATACCTAATTTTTTTGTGTGATTGTTTGGGTTATTTCTCTCAGGAAACGTTAAAAAGCAAATGGAAAACCAGAACACTGAGAAAGTTCCTCCCTCACACGCAAACACACTGAAAGTCTTTGCATTCGCGAGAAGGTAAGATATGGGAGGACAGAAACAGAGCAAGGTAATGTATGCTAATTTTTACTTAATTTTTACCATTATCAGTGGCTGCAGTTGCCAGTACCAATAGTCATGCCTCCCTCCTCTTCATGTTCCATCACCATCACTTTTAGTATAGGATATTGTCTGCACTAGTTTATTTGGAATGTATTAATATTGGCTAATAACCAATTAATATTTGGTTATTGATTTGTGTCCCCTGGGGTGGTGGGTTACCGGGGGACTGCTTTATGAATATCGGTATTATAATGTATCCCTGTCATAATGAAATTCGGGCAAGATGCAGTAGTTTCCTTTTTGAGATTCTGTGGGCATGAGTAAGAGTAAGTTTCTTCCATGTGAAATGCTCCCTTTGACGCTTATTGAGTGAATATTAAAGAAAAACAGGCTTGACGTTTACATGATTATTGGCAGACCTTTGAAGCTATCTTTAACAACATTGAACTTCTTAGTATTTGACCTAATGTTATTCGGTGTGGTTTGTGTGTGGGGGGGATATTAATGAAAAAATTTTTTTGTTCTAAAGGTGATCTGTGTTAGTTTAGACTGTATCTTCTTAGTGTGTTATACATGTTTATCCAAACCTTACCATCTTTAAGTAGTCATCTTTATTCGCTAGTTTGGCTTCGTTGCCTCCATCTTTGGTATTTTCGACGTCTGACGTGGGTT
>NC_051419.1:19709575-19710396 GCF_015228065.2 Penaeus monodon | reverse complement strand
ATGATAAGGTATGCTTCATCCTTTATGCAGACTTGGGACTGTCCTAGAGTAACAATAACGCATTTACAAAAGATTTGGCGACTGTACACTTCCAAGTCTTTGTCCATATTTTATAACCTCTCAAAGAGAATAAAACAGCAATGGTAGGCTTACGATGGGCTTGTGTTTTCTGAGCCCCTGGGGTGGAAGAACTACAATAGAAAGGTCAAAATCTCTTCTATCAGTTCTTATTTGCTCATGACAGAGATAATTGAATGTTCCTTTCCTCCGTAGCACCCACTTATGACTAGACCTTGTTTTACTTTTTTGGGGGTTGACTTTGGCTTTCATTATTGGTTTTTGAGGAAGACATAATGAAGCTGCTTAAAAAGTATTGAACTGAAGGAAGCTTGACACCACAATAGGGTGTATTGTCCAGTTTATGCGAAGTTAACTGCTGGCATTTCCCAAAGGATGGATCATGGAATGCCTCTCCCAAAAAGACATCTCCAAGGGCAAATTGCAGTAATGTGTTATCATGAGGCAGCAGAGCTCAATTTTACCGCCTCTGCTCATTAAATAAAATCTTCGTAAGATAGACGTGTGTGCCCTTCTTTACATTTGTTTGGAGAAGTTAGTGTATTTACTGTTGACTGCCCCCATCAAACAGATAATTGCACTAGTCCACCTGGTGGTAATGAAACAATTGAAAATCATTCAACATCCTTTAGTTCCGTAGTTTGGTGTCTAGATTCCAATTATTTTTCCCAATGTTTCAGGTATTGATTTTTCCTCAATTCCACATAGACCAGCATAACCCAAATTGTTAAAGTGAATCTGAG
>NC_051419.1:19707645-19709553 GCF_015228065.2 Penaeus monodon | reverse complement strand
GGCATATGGCAGGTAAGAATAAAAGATGAGTTAGAATACCTTGCTTTACTTTCCTGACCATAACTTGCATTGATTGTCAAAAATATGGAAATTCCCCACAAGGACAGCATAGGAGTATAACAATCGACTGAACTCCTGAAGGTAAGTGGGAGCAGGAACAGAGAATGAAACTCCTTCAGCAAAACCAAAGGGAACTTGCCCTTGTGAAGGATCTTGCGAAAGTGCAGGTGGAAGAGTTACGGTAATAGCGGGGAAAGAAGGGAAGGCCCCCCAAAAAGAAAAAAAATTATTATAGGGGTCCTCATTCCTCTGTTTGGAGGAATTTTTTGTTTTTTATGGTGTTAATGTTGCTGTTAAAGAGACATTACCATTAACCGACCTTTATACTATATTTTCATAGTTTTCAGTAAGAAAGAAGCAGGTTTTATTCTTTAATCCCAAATGGGTACAACCATTAGTTTTGCATGCTTGTGAGGACACATTAAAACTGTACCAGTGTTTATACATATGGTGGATTATAATATTGATTTTTTTTAAGTCATAAATTTCCAAAAATAAATACAATCTCTGTAATTTGACTAGATAACCAAGTTTAGTGCACTAATTGTCTTATCTGTATGCTGTGAGGTTTAACATACACCAAGATTTTCAAAGTTTTTTTCTGTCAACCCAAAATTAACTCCCATAGCAAGAACAAGACAATACGAGAACTGCGGCTGGAGCTGGGGGTGTTGGAGAGAAGCAGCCCAAGAAGCAAAGTATGCAGAGGAGAAGGCGACGAGGGAGAAGGAGGCCAAAGGAGTTCGATGGAAGATGGATACCATCTGAGGGTAAGGAACGAACGCATCCTGTGTGTTGGATTTTGGTCTCCACAACCCTTTTGTTGAATCAACAAGCATTTGACATCCATTGTTCCTGGGGTAACCGGTTACTGGGAATAGGCTAACTGACTCTCTGTTTGTTTTGTTTTTTCTTTCCAATTATTGAAATAGTGTGAATTTGTATGTTGTTGAAATTACATAATCCTTTGAAATGTGCATAACGATCGTAAAAAGAGATATATTTATTTTTCCCTTAACTCTAAGAGTTCTGTAATGAAAGAGCTGTGGTTTCTTTTAACTTATTTTTTTTGCCTTTGTGTTTACCATTGTTCAATTAGGTCTAGAGAACATATTTACGGAATATTTTTCACTAATGTAGTGAGTTTTAAAATCTTACCTGAGTTCGGCTTTTTCAATAACCAATGTCAGAAAGTGAAATCAACTAACCTATTCTGTTTTGTGTCCCATTAATATGAGCCATCTTTTCTGTCTGTAATTTATATTTAGATATGAAAGTGTAGGCTAAAGTGCACTGTTGTGGAAGAACTTCCATTCCATTGATTTTGCTAAAAGCATTTTGTTGGATACTGCAGTTCCATACTCCATTGCATCCTGGTAGCACGGCGTGCATAATTTTTCAAGTATCGTTATAACCCTTAAGTTGGGAAACCCTGCTCTAAACTTAACAGCCCACACCGCATTAACTGCCATACTCAACAGTTTCTTTGTAGTGCTTCAGCTTGCTACCATAACCGTCTGTGACTTCAGTTTTTTTCATTTTCTGCCGTTTTTGGCTGTTTTAAGTTGATAATTTAATGGTTTAATGATCATGAGAATGGTGCCGTGGGTGTTAGCCCTTGTAGTGCCATCGTTTCTGCACCGCACGTATGTTCAATTACTCCCTTGTGTTTGTGTATTCTTCTATCGAGTCTCGTGTCTTACTTTATAATTTACTAAAAAAAGAAAAGATATGAAGAAAGAAAAAAGGCTGCTTTGCTAGTTTAATAAAGAGGGGTAAAGATTTCCTTGCTTGACTAGAAAATGCTTGAATGTGGATTTCATATGAAAATGTCTTTTTCGTCCAACA
>NC_051419.1:19706025-19707011 GCF_015228065.2 Penaeus monodon | reverse complement strand
ACGTTCAAACTTTATGTCTTCGTGCCGAATCTCGAAGTATCTTCTGCAGAATGTATCGTCTGGATCATGAGCGGTTTCTCGTCGAAGTACGTGTTAAGAATATCTGTATCTTTTACCGGGTGAGGTGTGTGTCGTCGTTTTCGTCGAAGCGATTCGTCTCCGAGTTTATGGCGATCTCTACGAGTTCTTTAGGGGTTACTGGAGCTGTCTCTCCGGCGGTTAGATCCGTCGCCGATTTAAAAGCGGTCACATAACTTTTGATGTGAGACGCCAGAGTTTCCGGCGTCATAACGTTTTCGTACCATGCCATGTTCAACGCCAAATCCAAAATCATGCCTAGAACACCTCCTATTATAAGGAGAATTCCAACCCCGTCTAAAATTCCCGCCACTAGCGCGACAAGTTCGGCGAATATCTCTAATGCGGTAACGATCGACCCTCGAACCAAGAAATCGACCGCCAATCGTTGAGCAGTAGAAAGGACCATTCTGGAGAAAACTGTCGTCAGAGCATCTTCGGCCATTAGTGCTCCTCTCGATGCCAGAGTCTCTATTGTGCGAGCCGATAGTCTCTCGACGATAGTTCTGCAAGCGTTGGCCATATAGGATAAACTCTTATGTATGATGTTATCGACAATGAGCACAATAAAGAAATTGTTGTCGTACGAAAAATCGCTGTTGTATCTTGCCCAATCGGGAGATATTAGATCGTGAAAGTCGCTCCACAAATGAAATGCGATATTTGTTAGTTTTTTTCTTATCGTCGGCATGAACGGATATACGTCTAACAGCGACGGAATAAGAGTTGACGCGTTACTCGAATTACTAATCGACTTGACCAACTGAACAACGTATGGCGGTCTTTCTTTCTTTTCTTCTTCTTCGATGTTGGACGATTCTCTGCCTGCAGGATTATCGTTATTAATCCTATAGCGATCGTCGATAAACATTGCTAAATCATCATCGTTTCTAAAGATGGGATGGGGT
>NC_051419.1:19705474-19705948 GCF_015228065.2 Penaeus monodon | reverse complement strand
CGGAAACATGGTATTTTTCAGTTTAAAATACAAAGTAATAATATGAAGAGCGTCAGACAGTTTTAGACATCTGTCGTTTCTACATACACGCAAGACCTTGGAGAGTATTAACCGTCTTGCCTCAGAATCGTTAATCTTATGTACTTTACACGTGATGGCAAAATCCATTAGGGTCTCTATTAAGTTTTCTGCTTTTTTCTCTAGGAGTTCCATATTTTCGGATTTAATGCCTCTGTCCGTATTTTCTCTCCGTTTTATAAAGGATGTCACATCTTTCATTAAGACCGCTTTGGAAGACGGATAGTTCGTGTGTGTCGTGTTCTTTGCGATCGTTTTTTCGTCTGAAAGAATTGACGATGTTATGCATTGACAACAAAAGCTAACGCTCTCTGCTTATCGTCATCGTGTATTTTTAAGGCCGCTGGTTTGCCAGTGGGCTCCATTATTTTTTCAACGTTGGATGCTTGAATCCGA
>NC_051419.1:19703683-19704042 GCF_015228065.2 Penaeus monodon | reverse complement strand
AACCATTACTGTTATTACAATTTTCTTGGCCTTATATGGATAGATAGGTAGATGGGTAGACATGTGATATATTGATATGTCAGTATGCTCGTATGCATGTATGAAGACGTTATACTTTCAAAATACCTGTGGTCAGCAACAGCATTGACGGTTCACCTTCGCGCTATTGCCAATGTTTATGCGGCAACTAGACGCACTTTGGGAGCATATAAAAAGCCCGTTTCCTGCCTGCAAAAACAGTTCAGCCTATAGCCTTCTTCTAGACATAACATTCCGATTCTACGCGATGGTTTGGGTTTTGCTCTCGAAGATAAATTATCTTTACTCATTACTTTTTTTCGATTTGTCTATTATAAAAT
>NC_051419.1:19702534-19703547 GCF_015228065.2 Penaeus monodon | reverse complement strand
CTGAATTCTCTAAGTCTTTATTAAGGAATCCGTACCTGGATAACTTCAGTCTTTTTCATTTACCTTCGAAGTACGGGCACAGATATCTCGTTCTGGTATTTGTCTGTCTCATCTTTGTGTTTAGGTGATCCTAATTAAATTTTTGATTACAGTTGCGCCTTCGCTTTGTTGTCCTTCTCGCTGCCTGCTTCGTGGTAGCCATGGCGAGCCAGAAGTGCAGCCGTTACTGCCAGACTCCTGGGCAGACTGACGTTTGCTGTGGTGAGTGCCCAGTGACCTTTGACTTTTGTGTTGCATAGGTGGGCAAGTTTATATTTATATAAGAAAGGCATGTATATTATGTTTACATTAAGTAGTGAGACAATAGGTTCCATTATTTTTATATGTATTGAGAGAGACACAGACATAGATAAGTAGATGTCAAATAGATAGTGACTATCAAGCATATGGACATGAAATACACATAGAGGCACATCGTGCTGAGCCCCCAACAAATAATATTATCTGTAATACCCCCCCCCCCCCAAATTTTCCCTTCTCATTCCCCCCAAAATCTTTCCAACTAAATCGATTCTCCAACAGATCCCCCACCTCCCCCTCGCTGCCCCTACCCCCCTCCGTGCATCGACTTCTTCGCGGCAACTTCCCCGTAAGTTTTTCCGGCCTTCTTCGCCCCCTGTCCGCTCGGCTCGGAACTTCGCTCGCTCCAGTTTGCCGCCAGCGGGATGAATGGGAGGATAAACCGTGTTTTGTTTTGTTTTGTTTTACTTCATTAACTGATTTTCAGCATTACCTTTGTTTTTTACTTGTAAATCACTTGCTATTTTAAGGTGACAAACTAATGATTTATTGCTATGACGGAAAGTAATGCATGATTAAGAAACTCAGCATTCATAAATAACCATCATTTCATAATGGTAAGTTTCATTTCAAAAGTAGAAAAAAAATTACATACAGGCACGTAGTAAAATAGTAGCCCATGCCATGACATTTATTTGCTGTTTCTATTTATG
>NC_051419.1:19701660-19702499 GCF_015228065.2 Penaeus monodon | reverse complement strand
TTTATTGATCGGTTTTCAGCTATTACCTTTATGCCTTTGTCTTATAAATCATTTGCTATTTTAAGTGTTAACCTGATAATTCTAGAAGAATGATTAGCCTTTAAATTTTTATTGTCATGATGGAAGTAATGCATGATTAAAAGACTCATTTCAAAATTATTTGATTTCATAAGTAGAATAAAGTTTTATGCAGACACATAATATAATACCAGCCTAATGAGAGTCTGAGATTGGCGTCCTTGGATTAAATGAACTGAGGGAAATGTCATGGTATTTATTTACTGTTTCTATATATGACTATTTGGCCTTGTAGGTTTTGTTAGTTACATGTAATGAAAAATTATTACTGTGAAGAAAATTTCTTAAAACGTTATGCTTGGGATTAAATAATTTCCAACTCATTTCGAGAAATACGCCATTCTGATGAAAATCTCGACGTCAAACGCGCTTCTTTCCTTTCCTTTGCAGTTCTGCTACAACGACCACCAGTGTCCACCGGGCCAAAAATGTTGCAGAGACGCCTGTTCCCCAAAGGAAAGTTTGTTTGGCCGTCTGAGTTATGCCAGCGACTGCATGGCCGCATGCCCACAAACTTTGGATCGACTGTTGAGGAACTGTGTGCTTGGCCACTTTATATCTTTCCTGTTTTTGCTGTTCTTTTCTTTATCATTTTCCCTGTGGACGCCAAGAATGCCCTTTGACCAATAAATTTCGATTGGAATTTTGTTTATCGTTTTGTTCCCCTTGGAATGGCTTATGTGAATCAAATAATGTCATACATATACCAATTTATGGAACATTTTCCAGTGGAACATGTGTACTCAGCCAGTTTCTGACCG
>NC_051419.1:19698237-19699076 GCF_015228065.2 Penaeus monodon | reverse complement strand
TACCCGGTCAGAAACTGGCTGAGTACACATGTTCCACTGGAAAATGTTCCATAAATTGGTATATGTATGACATTATTTGATTCACATAAGCCATTCCAAGGGGAACAAAACGATAAACAAAATTCCAATCGAAATTTATTGGTCAAAGGGCATTCTTGGCGTCCACAGGGAAAATGATAAAGAAAAGAACAGCAAAAACAGGAAAGATATAAAGTGGCCAAGCACACAGTTCCTCAACAGTCGATCCAAAGTTTGTGTCATGCGGCCATGCAGTCGCTGGGCATAACTCAGACGGCCAAACAAACTTTCCTTTGGGAACAGGCGTCTCTGCAACATTTCTGGCCCGGTGGACACTGGTTTGGGCGTTGTAGCAGAACTGCAAAAAAAAGGAAAGAAGCGCGTTTGACGTCGGATTTTCTCAGAATGGCGTATTTCTCGAAATGAGTTGGAAATTATTTAATCCCAAACATAACGTTTTAAGAAATTTTTCTTCACAGTAATAATTTTTCATTACATGTAACTAACAAAACCTACAAGGCCAAATAGTCATATATAGAAACAGTAAATAAATACCATGACATTCCCTCAGTTCATTTAATCCAAGGACGCCAATCTCAGACTCTCATTAGGCTGGTATTATATTATGTGTCTGCATATAAACTTTATTCTACTTATGAAATCAAATAATTTTGAAATGATCTTTTAATCATGCATTACTTTCCTCATGACAATAAATTCAAAGGCTAATCATTCTTCTAGAATTATCAGGTTAACACTTAAAATAGCAAATGATTTATAAGACAAAGGCATAAAGGTAATGCTGAAAACCGATCAATAAA
>NC_051419.1:19697186-19698202 GCF_015228065.2 Penaeus monodon | reverse complement strand
CATAAATAGAAACAGCAAATAAATGTCATGGCATGGGCTACTATTATACTACGTGCCTGTATGTAATTTTTTTTCTACTTATGAAATGAAACTTACCATTATGAAATGATGGTTATTTATGAATGCTGAGTTTCTTAATCATGCATTACTTTCCGTCATAGCAATAAATCATTAGTTTGTCACCTTAAAATAGCAAGTGATTTACAAGTAAAAAACAAAGGTAATGCTGAAAATCAGTTAATGAAGTAAAACAAAACAAAACAAAACACGGTTTATCCTCCCATTCATCCAGCTGGCGGCAGCTGGAGCGAGCGAAGTTCCGAGCCGAGCGGACAGGGAGCGAAGAGAAGCCGGAAATACTTACGGGGAAGTTGCCGTCGAAGAAGTCGATGCACGGTGGGGGGTAGGGGCAGCGAGGGGGAGGTGGAGGATCTGTTGGAGAATCGATTTAGTTGGAAAAGATTTGGAGGGAATGAGAAGGAAAATGGGGGGGGGGGCGTATTACAGATAAATATTATTTGTTGGAGCTCAGCACGATGTGCCTCTATGTGTATATTCATGTCCATATGCTTGATATCCCCTTATCTATTTGACATCTACTTTCTATGTCTGTGTCTCTCTCCCAAAACATATAAAAAAAAATGGAACCTATTGTCTCACTACTTAAGTAAACATAATATACATGCCTTTCTTATATAAAAATAAACTTGCCCACCTATGGCAACACAAAAGTCAAAGGTCACTGGGCACTCACCACAGCAAACGTCAGTCTGCCCAGGGGTCTGGCATTTAACGGCTGCACTTCTGGCTCGCCATGGCTACAAAGAAGCAGGCAGCGAGAAGGACAAAAAAGCGAAGGCGCAACTGTAATGCAAATTCATATTAGGATCACCTAAACACAAAGATGAGACAGACAAATACCAGAACGAGATATCTGTGCCCGTACTTCGAAGGTAAATGAAAAAGACTGAAGTTATCCAGGTACGGATTCCTTAATAAAGACTTAGAGAATTCAG
>NC_051419.1:19696738-19697036 GCF_015228065.2 Penaeus monodon | reverse complement strand
ATCGAAAATAAGTAAAGAGTAAAGATAATGTTATCTTGAGAGCAACCAACCATCGCGTAGAATCGGGAAAGTTTTGTCCCAGAAGAGGCTATAGGCTGAACTGTTTTTGCAGGCAGGAACGGGCTTTTTATATGCTCCCCAAAATGCGTCTAGTTTGCCGCATAAACATTGGGAATAGCGCGAAGGTGAACCGTCAATGCTGTTGCTGACCACAGGTATTTTGAAAGTATAACGTCTTCATACATGCATACGAGCATACTGGGCATATCAATATATCTACATGTCTACCCCTCTACCT
>NC_051419.1:19694779-19695313 GCF_015228065.2 Penaeus monodon | reverse complement strand
AACTGTAATATGATCAAAAATGCCATGACGAGGATAGGAACAAGAAAACTCGGATTCAAGCATCCCAACGTTGAAAAAATAATGGAGCCCACTGGCAAACCAGCGGCCTTAAAAATACACGATGACGATAAGCAGAGAGCGTTAGCTTTTGTTGTCAATGCGTTAACATCGTCAATTCTTTCAGACGAAAAAACGATCGCAAAGAACACGACACACACGAACTATCCGTCTTCCAAAGCGGTCTTAATGAAAGATGTGACATCCTTTATAAAACGGAGAGAAAATACGGACAGAGGCATTAAATCCGAAAATATGGAACTCCTAGAGAAAAAAGCAGAAAACTTAATAGAGACCCTAATGGATTTTGCCATCACGTGTAAAGTACATAAGATTTAAAGATTCTGAGGCAAGACGGTTAATACTCTCCAAGGTCTTGCGTGTATGTTAGAAACGACAGATGTCTAAAACTGTCTGCGCTCTTCATATTATTACCTTGTATTCTAACTGAAAAAAACCATGTTTCCGAATAGTAGT
>NC_051419.1:19694477-19694714 GCF_015228065.2 Penaeus monodon | reverse complement strand
ACCCCATCCCATCTTTAGAAACGATGATGATTTAGCAATGTTTATCGACGATCGCTATAGGATTAATAACGATAATCCTGCAGGCAGAGAATCGTCCAACATCGAAGAAGAAGAAAAGAAAGAAAAACCGCCCTAGTTGTTCAGTTGTCAAGTCGATTTGTAATTCGAGTAACGCGTCACTCTATTCCGTCGCTGTTAGACGTATATCCGTTATGCCGACGATAAAAAAAAACAAAA
>NC_051419.1:19694265-19694377 GCF_015228065.2 Penaeus monodon | reverse complement strand
AAGTGACTTCTTTGTGCATTTTATCATAGTTATGTATTTCTGTTTTTCTTTTCAATTTTCCCCTGAAATTTTCCCCTGGTCCCTTTTCATGTCCCCCTGCTATCAGGCTAAG
>NC_051419.1:19693469-19694225 GCF_015228065.2 Penaeus monodon | reverse complement strand
GGTTGGGGGGTCTTGGAAAATTTTGATATTTTTGGATAGTAAGACTGGAGGAATCCAGGATACCAAAATTGTCATGTCAGTTAGGGAAAAGATTCTGAAAAATTACGCCCTGTTTTAAAACAGAGAAATTATTTAAAATAATTTCACATAACGTTTGCAGCGTTTTTGGATAAAGGTTCCTCTCGGCTTTACGTCCAAATATATAAAAATTATACAGGGAAACCCCTCCCCTCCCCATAAACTACCAATTCTCTTATATCAAAAATACTACCCCTTGTTTTCCCCTGCTCCCATTCATGCCCCCCATGTATTGGGGCCCAAAGACTGTGGTATGAGGGGGTTTCCATGGCATATTAAAATTATTTGGATAGTGAAGGGAATCCATTGTACCAAATTTTTTGCGATCAGTTTGTGAGGTATTCTAAAAAATTCCCAAAAAATTGTACATAACTTTTTGAGGTTTAAAATAGTTCAAAGTTACCCATAATTTAAAGGTGTCAATCATAATATATTCCCTCTTTCTAGCTTCTAATAAACAAAAAACAGAAAATTTTTTTACGTAATTTTGATAAATACTTCGTAAATAAAACCTCTGTATTCCTCGGCCCCGAAAAAAAAATAAAAAAAATGAAAAGAAAAAATCGAAACAATCAAAAATGAAAAAATCAAAGTGATGAAATCATAAAAGCAATAACTTCAATAACAGCAAAGGGACCCGAACCCTGCTTCACACACATCAAAAGTTTTACATAAAAT
>NC_051419.1:19693066-19693406 GCF_015228065.2 Penaeus monodon | reverse complement strand
CTTTTCCCTTTTCCCACGGAAGGTCCCCCAAACCCTTTAAATTTGGGGGAGGAAAAATTTTGTTTACTTTTTCAGGGTCGGGGATTTTAATGTAAATCTGCTTTTCTAATTCTGTTTGTGAAAAAGATATGCATTTTCGCAGATTTTTATTATTATCTTATTGCAAAACCCTTTAAAATTTAAAAAAAAGATGAAGAAAATAATAAAAAAATATATCGAATTATATCTCGAATAAAAAGTAACACCAAAAAAAAAATGATGCCTTAGGGGGTAAAAAAAAAGATATACTTCGTTGAAATACAACAGCATATTTCAATACATCTTGCAAATATATGCCCGC
>NC_051419.1:19691889-19692970 GCF_015228065.2 Penaeus monodon | reverse complement strand
GTGTATTGTGTGTTTGTGTTTTCTTTGTTGGTGTAAATTCTAGCCGGCTTACCTTTTATGGATCGTCTTAAGTCAGTTGTTTGGAACTAAACTTGTTTAAATATTTTCTTGATATTATACTGGTCAGGGTTTAAATATGTCTGGCCTTTTAACAAAAAGACTTTTCAGGGAGGGATTTTTGAGTCTTACTGAATCGGACTGCTAGTTTTTCCCCCTTTAAAATTTCCACATTATTTTTTTTATGCGAAAAACGAAAATATCTTTCCCAGTACTGAATACCTTCCATTTGTTTTGACATTGGGGGAAATTTTAATTTTTTGTGAATTTGGATTCCATACTTTGGTCCTGATATCAGTCTGGGAATCACTAGATACTTCCTTTTATATAGTGTTCTGGATTTTTGTTTATAACACCTCCTACCGCACATTTTCCCTTTGGCTTCCCGCCCTTATGTAACCAAAACCCCTCTGCCATTACTCAAAAAGTTATTGTCTTTTTAATCTCGATCTTTCAACTGAGTAGCATGGCCCTCGGATTTTTTTTATTAAAACACATAAATTTTGAATCTCCAAAATTGGTTATCGTAAAACTTCTCAATTATCAATGGCAAGGCATTAATTAGTGTTTGCTACCCTTGGGTTTAATGTCTTCCTTTCGTTTTTAGAACACGGGGCGGAGTCAGCACCCCCACCCCACCATCGCAATGTTTTTTTCAATTAAGTTTGTGTCAACGTCAAATTGATGTGTATAATCTGCAAATTTAAGTTTACAGTGAAATTTTTAATACCTTTATTGTGCTTAAGGTTTTTTTTTATGAGCAACAGAAGCCCATTACCTAACCCTTTTGACATCTGGTATTGTTTCAAGAGAAAATTTTTTTAACTAGTACTTTTGTTGTTAAGAATTGTATACCCATTCCCCTTAAGTTACTCATTTTTTGCAATACTGGGAAACCTTTACCGAAAACTCACAAAATTTGGGAAATATTATTATGATTCATATTTTCACCCCGGTCCTTTGTAAACCCCTTATGGGGGCTCGGGCCCAGGAATAGGCAAATTTTTACGGAACCCAAACTTTT
>NC_051419.1:19690040-19691658 GCF_015228065.2 Penaeus monodon | reverse complement strand
CTTTTTGTTGCGTCAAGGTGCAGGAATTTTTTTACTTCATAATTCCTAGTTACAGTGCCGACCTGTACTTTATCGTTCACGACACCCTTTTTTGTTAAAAATACTTTGTAAGATTTCATTTTCGCATTAATTTTTTTTTAAAGGTTATTTGGGATTTTTGTAATTAATGTTTCCTTTTTAGGACAGAGCCCTTCCTCATTTGCATTTTGAGGAGCTTTGGGGTTGGATAAAAAAATTAGCTTCTTTCAAAGGGTTAAATTCCATCATTTTTTTTAATGGTGTTGGTTTGGCATTCTCTTTAAAACTTCACCTTTTTTCCCCTGTCAAAAAATCTTTTGGTTATTATAGATTTTTAAATTTATGCCTTAATTCCTTTTTTTCAATTCTTTCCATTTTGTTATGTTGTGCAGCCTTCATTACAGCAAAAATTATAAGGGAAAAACATTTTCCTCCAATTTTAATCATAAGGGAAAATCTTTTTTAAAAATTTAAGGAATTTTTTGCTCGCTAATTGGAAAGGGGTTGCTCGTCGTTCATTTCCTTTCCTTCAGTGTCCGGAAAAAAAAAAATAAAGATACATTTTATCACTTTCCCTCGGGTTTCCCTTGGGGGTGTACATCTTACTAATGGTATTCAATTTTTTAAACCCCGGAAAAAGGCTTCTTTTTGCCCCGGTGTTGTTTTAAAACAATTTTTAAATTTCTTTGTACCCTGGTTTATTTCCATTACATTGCTATTACAAATTTTTTTCCAAAATTTGGAGGCATCCCTTTCCCTTTTAACTTTTTTTTTTTTTTATTATCCAAATTAATTGATTTAAATTTCTTTATCTGAATATCTCATGTAGATGTGAATAATTTTTGCATGCCTCTTGTTGCTTAATTTTTTTAGGGTTTTCTTGGATGTAAATCGAAGTCCTAAAACTTTTTTTCTTTGTTTTAAAGCGCTCCGTCCCCTTTATTTACAAATGTATGGCGTCCCGCCTTCGAGCTGCGGCGGTGCTTCCCCTTTCCCTGGGGCGGAGAAACACGTTTCGTGGTCTGATGTCGCTGTGAGTCCATTTTCAATTTATATCGAACTCCCGTGTTGGTTTTCTTCTTTGTTTTGGCCTGGAACTATCCATTTTCCTTTTTTTTTTTTAAATTTCTTAACCTTTTTGTTTTTTTCCCGTGTGTTGCACTTTTTGTGTTTCGGTTTTTAAACCAAACTTTGTAAATTTACGAGAAAAAGGTCTTCATTTAAGTTTAAGATTCATAAAAATGAAAACTGGTTTTGAATTTTGAAATATTTTGTCACTTGCTTCTCTATTTTCAAAGGGCAAGAATCCCTTTTTTCGACACAATATAAACAACCCGTTTCCCCTAATCGCCCCTTTTTTTATTCCTTTCTGCGTTTTGCGTTTCCCTCCGGGTGTCTTTTGTTTCTGATGTTGTTTATGCCTGACACCCACCCGGTCAGCCTCACCAGCGGGGCGTCGTTTGCTCCGCGTCTGGAACATTCGGGTGGGCTTTTATGTGTTTGCTTTGTCATTGTTGAAAGGTTTCCTGCTTTCCTCTTTGTATGTGGCCTAACTACACCCTTTGTTCGCGTTTGTTTTTGTGTGGGGGTTGTGTAATGT
>NC_051419.1:19689226-19689868 GCF_015228065.2 Penaeus monodon | reverse complement strand
TGGTGTGAGCCCTTGCTTAACTATTATTACCCACTAAAATCATGATCAGCCGTGAAATTTGCATTATCACTTTTTATTGCAAATATGTATCACCAAAAGAAAAAAGATGGATGGGCTGTAGAAGACCCCGAATTATCCATTATTACTCTACTTCCCCACATTTTCTATTTTTTCTTCTTCCATCCAAAAGTTACTTCATCTCTCGGGTAGACTCCCGAAAATTGGAACATGAACTCGGAGCCTCTTTGGCGCCCAGAAGGAAAACTTGAGGGCGCTGTGTTCTCCTTTTATTTTTTCTCCTCCTTGGGCTTTCCTCGGTTGAAGGTATTGGTTGTGTTGATAGTTATGATTTCTGTTTGATGGTTTATGGTAAGAGAGTGTATACGTACACAAAAACTAAGGTACATACTATGTTCACTGTTTATCTATGTGTATCGCTGTGTTGTGTCTAAATGCACTATTTGTAATGAATATCTATCTTTTCAATGAAGTGTCGGTTGGACTTCAATTTCTTCCCAAATAGGTATCCAAACAATCCAGCTTTTTGGAAGCAGATTATAACGGACTGGCATTAATAATTTTGGGAAACGATTTTAGCGATTTCCCCGCGAGGGGCTCATTTACAGAGTATAATTGGGAGAG
>NC_051419.1:19688947-19689062 GCF_015228065.2 Penaeus monodon | reverse complement strand
TTCGGGTACCTAACAACACACACACCAAACCACCCTGGTTCCAACCTTTTCATCTTTGCCCGACCATATAAATAAACTCCATGGCCCGTTCAGGAATCTCATCTTCTAAATAAAT
>NC_051419.1:19688625-19688839 GCF_015228065.2 Penaeus monodon | reverse complement strand
CATTTATTTGAGTCTAATTTCATGTTTCCATGGGCCCCCAAATTGGGAACCCCAGAAATAACCCACAAAAACATCTCTGTCCTTACGTGAACCGTTCTTGGTTCATCCTGGCATTTGTAATTTAAAGGATGTATGCGATAATATATCGATAAGTTGTTTTGTTTTATTTTCATTCACCATTGAATTACTTTACGGTATAAGACATATTTATTAC
>NC_051419.1:19688194-19688524 GCF_015228065.2 Penaeus monodon | reverse complement strand
GTATGTATACATACACACAATCCCAGTATAATAAGAAAATGCAGTTGAATAAAAAAAAAAGAATGTTCTAAACCTTGTTCAATAAAGTGAGAGAAAATATAATGTTTTAGACCGAATGAATTGGTCAATTACATGACATGGCAACTCTGTCTCTGTTGTTTGTCGACTTTATTCGTTGTTTACCGCTTGGGTTATTTGCGTAATATATTAGACTATTTGAAAATTACTGATTTTGAAAGTAAATTATTCTTTAACGAAATTGTTTGTTTGTTTGCGAGTCTTCTCACTGTGATTAAATCATTCTTGTTTGTTTAATTCCCCTTTTTTCCC
>NC_051419.1:19688006-19688098 GCF_015228065.2 Penaeus monodon | reverse complement strand
TTCCCTTTTCATTTTCTGTTTTCCGCTTTACTAGCTTTATTCTATCCCCTCTGTCGCCTTCCTCCCCCTTTTATTCCACCCGCCTCCCCTTT
>NC_051419.1:19687143-19687913 GCF_015228065.2 Penaeus monodon | reverse complement strand
GTTGTTCTCCTTCCATGAAGATATTTAAAAGCTCCCAAACCCTTAAAAAAATAAAATCTAATAGGAGGCAAAAAAAAATTAATTAAAATTATACTGTATTTATTTGTATTTGTACTTTTGGGCGAATTAAAATAAAAAACAAAGCAAGCATGATAGGGAAATTTTGAGTACGGACTAATAATCATAATATAAAGATCCTTCTTACCTAAATAAAAGGGTTTACAATAAAAATTTCAATGAAAATAAAAAACAAAATTGAGATAAAAAAAAAAACAAAAAAATTGATTAAAAAGTATCCAACTAAAATAATAAAAACAATATAAATGACAAACATGAAAAAAATAATAAATCACGATAAGAAAAAAAAAAAAAGTTCGATCGTCTTACGGCCCGGGAAAGCACGGAATTTCCTCCGCCAATTTGAAATCCCCGAAATCGCCCAAATTCCCGAAATCAACGAAATCTGGATTTTAAAGGGGTCCCGGTGACACCTCCAATGGGCGGTGGATGGGTACGGGCGTTCCGTAAGAGTCGGGGCGGGGCACTGGGAGGGCGGCGGCAGCGCGAACGAACGCCGGCCTCGGTGCGCAGAGCGACACCCCAGCAGCGCCCCGGAGGACACGGCATTCGAGTCTGGCGGAAGGAAAGGCGGTTAGGGTATCTCTGTGAGGTCATGGCTGTTTGCGTTGGATGGTTCGATTGTGGGGGGGTTCACTGGTCTAGCTTTGTATTTTCAAACATATTTTAAAATATCTATGTTTTTGATCGTT
>NC_051419.1:19685995-19686787 GCF_015228065.2 Penaeus monodon | reverse complement strand
ACAATTTTTATATTATATTATTATATATAATATAATATATATAATATAAAATTAATTTTATTTATTTTTGAATGTTGGTAATGAGAAATTTTTTTATGAAAATTTTGTATGTTTATGTTTTTTTTGTGGTTTTTTATATTATATATAATAATTTTATATATATATATTATATATAATGAAAATATCGCTAATATTATTATTCAAAACAATTTGTGAAAAATGAAGCTTCCGATATAAAAAAAGAAAAGTGTATAGCCCCCTTTTCTCAATAAGAAATAAACAAATACGAACCCCACCATGCTTTTAGAAAAAAATCGAGAAATTTTTGTTTGAATACTTTGGGAAGACTGCCGCCCAGTGAATCCCCTCAGCGCTTATTATGTGCGCGCAGTCTGTCGCTTTCCCACATGAGGAAAATTTCCCAGTCTTTTTTTCTAATATTGCGCGGGAAATCCTCAGTCCTTTTTTACGAACCCCAGTCAGTGGGGAATTTTTTTTTCATCTTACGATGTTTTTTTTCATTTCCTCTTGTTTTTTTCCTTTCCTTTCCATTTTACTTTTTCGTTTTTCCTTTCGTGTATTCCCCGTTTTAGGATTTAATTTAAAAACATTCTGTAATTCACCGAAACCTTTCAGCAAAAAAAAAACTTGCTCATCTGCGCCAGATCTTCTCTTTTTTTGGAAAATGCCAAAGAGTTTTATTTGCCTGTTTGTTTCTTGCTTTGAGTCTTGTTTGACGTCAATCACTTTTCTGCTTTTTACCTGTCTTCCCGCAAAATGGAAATGAATTTT
>NC_051419.1:19685861-19685930 GCF_015228065.2 Penaeus monodon | reverse complement strand
AAAAACTTTAATTACAAAATTTTAATATATTTTAAAATTTTTTAAAAATCCATAAAATTAATATTTTAT
>NC_051419.1:19685748-19685823 GCF_015228065.2 Penaeus monodon | reverse complement strand
TATTAATATTTTGTGTGGTTTTTTCTTTGATTACAACACACCACACACACCAAATCCCGAGGAAAAAAATGAGAA
>NC_051419.1:19685409-19685476 GCF_015228065.2 Penaeus monodon | reverse complement strand
GCCCAAAATTTCCCCCTTTTCCTCTCTCCCTATTTTTCCTCCCTCTTTTGTTTCTTCCCCTCTCCTC
>NC_051419.1:19685272-19685377 GCF_015228065.2 Penaeus monodon | reverse complement strand
CCACCCATTACCACGTTTTTCTCTTCTTATCCTCCCATCACCCTCTCTCTTTGGGTTCTAACCTTTTCCTCCTCCCTTCCCTTTCCTTTTTTTATTCCAAATTTC
>NC_051419.1:19679468-19679568 GCF_015228065.2 Penaeus monodon | reverse complement strand
AAAAAAAAAAAAAATCGTTTTGGGGGGATGCGGGATATTTGAAATACATTTACCAACTGAAAAAAACCCTTTTTTCCCATAATTTTCTAAAGATACCTAA
>NC_051419.1:19678542-19678878 GCF_015228065.2 Penaeus monodon | reverse complement strand
AGAAATTCTCCCAACGGGGGACCATGGCTGTTCCCCTGCAAGAACAGTCCTTCCCAGGAATAGGCGGCTCCCGGTTCAACTCAAACGATTGCTTGACAGGGGTTTGAAGTCGAATCTCTCCCCTTCGCAAACCCCCGCGAAGGGTTTACCGGATGGAGTTTTGGCAATGACCCTGTGTTTTTCTTTTTCCATCAAAAACCCCTTTTCCCGGGCCCCTCCGGTGTTCAATGGCGCGAAGAGGGGATTTTGGGAAAAGGGCCACCACCCCCGATCGTTCCGTCAAAAACCCGAAGGAAGTAGTTTTTGGGGGTTTTAGAAAAAAACAATTCTTGCAAC
>NC_051419.1:19678299-19678370 GCF_015228065.2 Penaeus monodon | reverse complement strand
GCCTGAAAAGTCGGTGAAATGAACCCCAGCCCCCCTTGCGTGCTGCACCCTTTCGTGGAATGGCAGATCTT
>NC_051419.1:19678018-19678089 GCF_015228065.2 Penaeus monodon | reverse complement strand
ATGTATGCAACTACCAGGTTTACTTGCTCTGTATACCAAAAAAAATTTCTTCACATTGGGCTCACCGGGTG
>NC_051419.1:19677701-19677786 GCF_015228065.2 Penaeus monodon | reverse complement strand
TTAAATAAAATGATCAAGCTGTGTTTTTAAAAAAAACTGTCAATTTAAAATTCCTCAAATAAAAAAAATAAAAGCAAAAATTTAA
>NC_051419.1:19675229-19675407 GCF_015228065.2 Penaeus monodon | reverse complement strand
GGTTTCCCCCCCAAATTTTTTTTTCTTTTTTTTAACCCCCCCCAACCTTTTAGTTTTTTTTGGGGGGTGCCTTTTTAAAATTTTTTTGTGAAAAATTTTTTCAACAAAACAAACAAAAAATTTTTTTTGTGGTGGTTTTTAATCGCCATATCCCCCTCCATTGGCTTCCCAAACCCCC
>NC_051419.1:19673627-19674215 GCF_015228065.2 Penaeus monodon | reverse complement strand
AAAAAAAATTTTTTTTAAAAAAGGATTTAAATTTTTGGGGCCCCTTTTGGGGGAAAAATTTTTTAAAAAAAAATTTTCCCCCCGGGGGGGGGGGGGTTTTTTTTTTTTTAATTTTTAAAATTTTTAAAAAAATGTTGGGGGAAAAAAGGGGGGTTAAAATTTTTTCCCGGGGGCCCCCCTTTTTTTTTTTTAAAAATTTTTTTTCCCCCCCCTTTCCCCCCAAAAAAAAAAAAAAGGGGGGGGTTTTTTTTTCCCCCCGGGTTTTAAAAAAACCCAAAAACCCCCGGGGGGGTTTTTTTTTTGGGGGTTTTAAAACCCAAACCCCCCCCCAAATTTTTGGGGGGGGGGCCCCCCCCGGTTTTTTTGGGGGGGCCCCAAATTGGAAAAGGGGGGGAAAAACAAAAAGGGGCCAAAAAGGGCCCGGGGGGGGGTTTTGGGGGTTTCCCCCCGGGGGCCCCCCCAAAAAAAAAGGCCCCGGAAAAAAATTTCCAAAAAATTTTTTAAAATTTTTCCTTTTGGTCCCTTTTTTTTGGGGCCCCTTTTGGGGCCCGGAAAAAAAAGGGGTTAACCCCGGAAAAAAACCAAAAA
>NC_051419.1:19673360-19673555 GCF_015228065.2 Penaeus monodon | reverse complement strand
TTCCAATTGGTTAAAAAATTTTTTTTTAAAATTTTTTTTTTAAAAAATTTTTAAAAAAAAGTTTTTAAAAATTTTTTTTTTTGGAAAAAAATTTGGGGGGTTTTTTTTTTTGGGAAAAAAAAAAATTGGCCCCAAAAAATTTTTTTAATTTTAAAAACCCGGGTTTCCTTTTTTTTCCCCCCCGGGGGGTTTTTT
>NC_051419.1:19673120-19673337 GCF_015228065.2 Penaeus monodon | reverse complement strand
CCCCCTTTAAAAACAAAGGTTTTAAAAAAAAAAAATTTTTTTTTTAAAAAAAATTGGGTTTTTAAATTTTTTGGTTTTTAAAAAAAAAAATTTTTTTAAATTTTTTAAAAAAAATTTTTTTCCCCCCCCTTTTCCCCCCCCCTTTTTTAAATTTCCAATTTTTCCAAAGGGTTTTAAATTTTTAAAAAAAGGGGGCCCCCAAAAAAATTTTTTTTTT
>NC_051419.1:19672961-19673101 GCF_015228065.2 Penaeus monodon | reverse complement strand
TTCCCCCCCCCCTTTTTGGGTTTTTCCCCGGGGGGGTTTTTGGGGAAAAAAACCCCGGGGGGGCCCAAAAAAGGGGGAAAAAAAAAAAACCCCCCTTTTTTTAAAAAAACTGGTTAAACCCCAAATTTTTTAAAAAAAAA
>NC_051419.1:19672840-19672914 GCF_015228065.2 Penaeus monodon | reverse complement strand
TTTTGGGCCCCCCCAAAAAGGCCCCGGAAAAAAAAAAAGGGTTTTTTTAATTCCCAATTTTTGGGGGCCGTTTT
>NC_051419.1:19672369-19672820 GCF_015228065.2 Penaeus monodon | reverse complement strand
TTTTTAAAAAATTAAAAAAAATTTTCCCCCCCCGACCCCAAACCCCCTTTTTTTTGGGGCTTAAACCGGTGGGGCCCCCAAAAACCGGGGGAAAAACCCCCGGGGCCCCCCAAGGGGGGGGAAAAAGGGGGGGGGGAAAAATTCCCTTTTTAAAAACCCCCTTCTTAAGGAAAAGGGGAAAAAAACCCCCCCAAAAATTTTTCCCCATTTAAAAAATTTTTTTTTTTAAATTTTAAAAAAAAAAGGGGGGGTTTTAAAAAACCCCCCCCCCCCCTTTTTTTTATTTTTAAAAAATTTTAAAAAAAATTTTTTTTAAAATTTAAAAATTAAAGGGGGAAAAAAAAATTTAAAAAACCTTAAAAATTTTTTTTTTTGGCCTTTAAAGGGAAAAAATTTTTTTTTTAAAAAAAAATTTTTAAAAAAGGGAAAAAAAAAATTTTTAAAGGGGGGG
>NC_051419.1:19672027-19672217 GCF_015228065.2 Penaeus monodon | reverse complement strand
AAAAAAAAAAAAAAGGGAAAAAAAAAAAAAGGGGAAAAAAAGGGGAAAAAAAAGGAAAAGGGAAAAAAAAAAAGAAAAACCCGGGGGCCGGGTTAAGGGGGGGGGGGAAAGGGGGAAAAAAAAAATTTTTTTTTTTAAAAATGGGAAAAAAAAAAAACGTTAAAATTTTTTTTAAATTTAAAAATTTTTT
>NC_051419.1:19671710-19671798 GCF_015228065.2 Penaeus monodon | reverse complement strand
CCCCCCCCCAAAAAAGGTTTAAAGGATCCCCCTTTATTTTAGAATTTTGGTTAAATTTTTGGAATTGTGGGAAAAAAATATTTCTGCC
>NC_051419.1:19671233-19671659 GCF_015228065.2 Penaeus monodon | reverse complement strand
AATTGCCCCCAATCCAAATTAATTTTCTTTTTATTTCTTTTTTTTACCCCTTTTAATTTTCCCCCCTTGGGGCCAAAAGTCCCATTTATTAAATTCTTTTTTGACATAAAAATTTAAAGGAAAATAAAAAAATATATTTTTTTTTTTTAAAAAAAAAATTTTTAAAAAAACAAAACCCCCTTTGGGTTTTCCCCCGACCCCCATTTTCCCCGGAGATTGCAATTTTGGGGGGGTTGCCGGGGGGGGGGGAAAACTGGGGGGTTTTTTTTGGGGAAAAAAAAGCCAAATTGCGGTTTGGCCCGGGGCATTTTCACACTTATTGGGGTGGATCTAGGGGAATGGGGGAAGGGGGGAGAAATTCAAATTTTGGGTTTTTTCCCAAAAAAAAAAACAACCAAAAAATTTTTTGGGGGCTGGTTTTTGTTT
>NC_051419.1:19670685-19671192 GCF_015228065.2 Penaeus monodon | reverse complement strand
GTTTTTATTTTGGGAAAAAATTTTTTCCCTTTTTTAAAATTTTGTTTTCCTGGTAAAATTTTTTTTTTAAAAAAATTAAAACCCTTTTTTTGGGTAAATGTTTATCGAAAAAAAATTTTCTAAAATATAATATTTCTTTTTTTTAAAGGGGGAATTTTAAAATTTTATTTTTTCAAAACCCCGACATTCTAGGGGGGTTTTAAAATAACTTTTTTATATTAAAAAACTAAAAAATTCCCTTTTTTCTGAAAAAACCCCTTTTTTTTTTTAATGTTTTTTGGGACTTTTAAAAAAAAAAATTTAAAGGGGGGGGACAAAACAAATTCTAAAAAAAAAAACCCCCCCACCAAATTTTAAAATTTTAATGGTGGTTTTTTGGGGGGGTTTTTTGTTTGTTGGGGTTTGGGGTTTTGTTGGGGGGGGTTTTTGGGTTTTTTAAATTTTTTTAAATTTATTAAATTTTTTTAACCAAAATCCATTTTGTTTTTGGGTTTTTGGGGGTGGTTT
>NC_051419.1:19670387-19670644 GCF_015228065.2 Penaeus monodon | reverse complement strand
TTAAAAATTAACCCAAAAAAACCAAAAAAAACCCCCCCCAAACCCCAAAAAAAACCCCCCCCCCAAAATTTTGGGGTTTTTTTTATAATATATGATATTTAAAAAAACCCCCCAAAAAAACCCCCCAAATGTATTTTTTTATTTTTTTTGTTAATTGACACAACCCACCCCAAAAAACCACAAAAACCCCATAAAAAAAATAAAAAAAATTTTTTAAATTTTAAATTCCCCCAAACCCCCCCCCCAAATTGTTTGGT
>NC_051419.1:19670220-19670350 GCF_015228065.2 Penaeus monodon | reverse complement strand
AAATTTGGGGGGGGCCCCTTTTTGGCATTCAATGGGGAAAAATTTTATTCCCCCCGGCGGTTTTTTCCTTCAAAACTTCACCTCTTCCTTCCACCATGGGGGCAACCAGCCCAGTCATCTCCCCAACCCC
>NC_051419.1:19670102-19670195 GCF_015228065.2 Penaeus monodon | reverse complement strand
GGTTCCGTGGAAAAAATAAAATCAAAACCATCCCAAAACACAAAGGAAAAAACCCCTTTTGGGTTTTCCCGGGGTCAAAATTTTAAAGTTTTT
>NC_051419.1:19668971-19669248 GCF_015228065.2 Penaeus monodon | reverse complement strand
ACTAAACTTTTACAGTAACATATTCCTATATTGCCGTAACCCGGGATTCTACGTCCCTGGGTCTGCCCGCAATCTTCAAATCGAAACCCCAACCCGGGGGGGTTTTTTTGCCGAACGGGGGCCCAGACGGGGCAAAACCTCGGGGCCCATCGCCGTCGTGTTTCTGTGGGGGGGAAAGGGAAAAGGGAATTTTCATGTAAAGTTCACCTGTGTATGGGCTTTTTCCTTTTCCCATCTTTACTTCTCTCTCAATTTTTTTCGTTTTCCCCCTTTTCCG
>NC_051419.1:19668188-19668586 GCF_015228065.2 Penaeus monodon | reverse complement strand
TTTTAGGCGGGCGAAAAAAACAGTTTTAAAAAAGACGCCCCAATCTAGGAACTTTTTTAAAAGTTTTCCCAACTAAAACCCTTGTTTTTGGCCCCTCCCCAAAAAGTAAATTTACAAATTGTGAGGGGGGGGGGGGAGATCATGAGGGACAAACAGGGTCTTGGGGGTCAGCTTCCCCTCGCCCCCCCCCCCACCCTAATTGACGCCAAAGTTTTAGTTTTTTCTCTTATTTCCTCTCCGCCCCTCACTTTTTCCTCTCGCTCATCTTTACCCCTCTCCCACTTTTTCTTGGCTTTCTCATATTTTTCTCTTTCCCCACATTCTCTCTCCAAACCCCCGAAGCACAAAAATTTAAACAACAATTTAAACACTCTCAACTTTCCCAAACCCCGAAACCC
>NC_051419.1:19667620-19668103 GCF_015228065.2 Penaeus monodon | reverse complement strand
TTTTGGAAAATCTAAAAAACCCCGTTCCTCGGGATTTCTGTATTTTTTCCCCGCCGTCGCAGCTAAGCCCATCGTGGGGGGTCTTGCAGTAGAGGGAAAAGCGACGCCCCCGCCGCCCCCTCACGTTAGGCGATCACCGATCTGTAGAGGGAAGGGATTTTGAGTTAATTTTTTACACTTTTGTTACCCTATTTGTCTTTTCCTTTTAAATTTAAATATACTTTCTTATCTACTATTTACATTGTATGTTAGTTTTCATTCAAAAACATGTATACAAAACCAGAAGAAATGGGGTATGCAGGAGTAAAAAAATGATTTTTTATAATCAATTTAAAATACTTAACAATGTGTTTAACCCTATGGAACTAAATTATAAAGAAGGATAACAAGAAAAAAAAATATTTTACTTTTAGCGTTATGTTTCTATGTTTGAGGCCGAAAATTTCTTGGCCCCTTGGCGCCCCCATTTTATGATGGGGCCTT
>NC_051419.1:19667138-19667207 GCF_015228065.2 Penaeus monodon | reverse complement strand
AACTCCTCGCCGGGGAAACCCCCGGGATTTTCCTCGGAAGCCTGGAAAAACCGCTCAGGCAAGGAAGGA
>NC_051419.1:19667027-19667091 GCF_015228065.2 Penaeus monodon | reverse complement strand
CCCTTCAGCTTCTCCTCGCTTAGAAACCTTAATTTTGGATATTAGTTTTTGTGAGATAAAGAAA
>NC_051419.1:19666919-19666983 GCF_015228065.2 Penaeus monodon | reverse complement strand
AAACCCCAAACACAAAAACCACAAAAAACACACACACTTTACGCACGCCAAAACCACCACATAC
>NC_051419.1:19666447-19666888 GCF_015228065.2 Penaeus monodon | reverse complement strand
GGGAAATTATCCGTAAAAACTTTTTTCGAAACAAAGAAAAAAAATGAAAAAAAGGGGGAATTTCCAAAAAGAAATAAAAAAACAAGGAAAAAAAAAAAAAAACATTAAACAAAATCCTACGCGCACAAGAAAGAAAACCTCCATTGTCACTTGACCGCAAGCTTTTGGAAATCACCTGGGGAAATTTATCTTAGGTTTCTGGTCACCTTGGCCGAAGCGGAAATAGTAGGATTTTTTCTTATCTCTGACTATTTTTATCTGTAAACAATGTTGTTTATGGAAGCAGGTCCTATGTAAAATCGGATGCGTTTCACGGTAATTAAATTCTCTCCTTAAAATGTCTGTTATCTGGCTATTTTGTCTGTTGGGGCCCGCCGTCGTCTAGCGTTTATTTTTAAAAATTTTGGGACATTTATTCCCCACAGATACTCAGGAAACAAA
>NC_051419.1:19665991-19666303 GCF_015228065.2 Penaeus monodon | reverse complement strand
GCGCTAGCACAAAACAAAAAAACACTTCATATAGTGCACTGACTATCACGCGTGTAGTCTGAAAATCGTTTAACCGGTCTTTGATTTTGAAAATGAATTCCCGGTTACTAGCTTCCATGAAAAACCCATAAAAAAATGGAAGGTTTTCCCCAAATGAAAAAATTTTTTTCCCCTTCCAAAAAGAAGCGCCGCCCAGGAGAAAAAAATCGGCCTCGGGAAAATTGAAAATAACAAGGTTTTGGACCCCCCTGCGGCAGACAAAATTTTCCGGAATCATTTTTTGCTGATCAGTTTCAGGAAAACGTGTTGTGA
>NC_051419.1:19665584-19665735 GCF_015228065.2 Penaeus monodon | reverse complement strand
TATTTCCCCGTTTCCCAATATGCAAGAAGAGGCCAAAAAGGGAGGTTTTTGCCAAATTTTCGGCACTGCTTTACTGCTTCGAGAAAAAAAGGTTTTGTAACTTCCCAGTCAACTTCTTTTATCAAAGTCTTTGGGTTTTTTTCTCTTTAAA
>NC_051419.1:19665356-19665420 GCF_015228065.2 Penaeus monodon | reverse complement strand
TCATGTTTTTTTAATTGGGGGTTTTAAAATTTTATACACTTTTATATACCATTTTTTTAAAATA
>NC_051419.1:19665052-19665144 GCF_015228065.2 Penaeus monodon | reverse complement strand
TTTATAATATTATTGTATGGGATATATTCATAATATGGGATAATTTTTCATATCTATTTTGTATATAAAGTTAATATTTTAAAATAAAATAA
>NC_051419.1:19662846-19663204 GCF_015228065.2 Penaeus monodon | reverse complement strand
CTGAAAAAACAAACATTACATTGACAAAATTTAAAAGATGTAATTTATTTAAATATAGAATACTAGTAAACGATAAAACAATGATAATAGAAAAGATGGTAATGATGATGGTGATTTAAAAAAGTGATAAAAAAAGGGTTAAAAAAGATTAAAAAATTATGATGCAAAAAGAATTTAAAACTAATGATAAAAAGGAACCCGTAGCTGTGACATCTGGTGACAGCTCGGCTTACAACCGCCCCCCAAGATCACTGAAATGTCATTTAAATAAATCATATAAAGATGTGAATTATGTTTTATATTTAAAATGAAAATTTCGGACAATTTATATACATCAAAAAATTTTTATATAATTAAT
>NC_051419.1:19659962-19660350 GCF_015228065.2 Penaeus monodon | reverse complement strand
AATTTACTTATGATATCCGGAAACGGGAAAATTAATCAAAAATAGTCTATAAGCATAATACGAAAGTATCTTAGATATGCCCGGGCGTGAACCCAATCCCGAAGCAATGTAAAACCTTTAACTTGAAATTGTTCGACCAAAAAAAACCTTTGGAAAACTAAATCACTCTCGGGAGGTATATAAAGGGCCCTCCACCACTCTCATGACCAGTCGTCCAGGTTCCAACCAGTAGCTACAAAATTTTTTGGCAGATAACCCTGTTTAATGGGGGTGGGGAAAATGTTTTGCAAGTAAAAAAATTTGTTTTTATAGTTGAAAAAAAATAAGTATTTTTTTTTCTATTTTATATTTCCTAATCCCCGTATTTGCATAAACCCTTTTTAAACTA
>NC_051419.1:19659251-19659509 GCF_015228065.2 Penaeus monodon | reverse complement strand
AAATAATATTAAAATTATATACACATTTTCTCTCTCCCCACTTACTCCCTTCTTTCCCAAAGCAAACGCCCCCAGCCTCCTCTCCTGGGCCGCCGCCCCTCATGGGGCGGCAAAGACGTCCTTACAACGGAGAAGCCCTGGAGGACTATGCGAGATCGAGGGCCTAATAACCCCGTACGAATGCTGCGACGTGGGTTTTCCCCGGGCTTTGGGTTTTTGTTGGAGACTGCCATTGGGGGTTAAGTGTAAAAAAATTTT
>NC_051419.1:19658820-19659078 GCF_015228065.2 Penaeus monodon | reverse complement strand
CTGTCTTATTGTTTTTATCATGCTATCAACCCTCTATTTTTAGTAAAAAGTAGCATTATATTAATTTGATCTTTTTCATTATCATATCTTACAAATTATCTTCATCTTTGGTGCGGTTTCATCGACACCATTAGACATTATCATCAACCCTCCGTTTCATAACTTTCTAAATCTATTTTTTGTTTTGTTGCAATTACCTTTAACCCATGACGTCACAGGAAACCCGGGGTGTCCCCCCCGTCAGGGCCCACTGCATTA
>NC_051419.1:19658445-19658547 GCF_015228065.2 Penaeus monodon | reverse complement strand
AGAAAAGGGGGGGGAAACAGATAGATGAACATCAAGCAAAAAGGAGAATAACGGAAGATCCCAAAACGATATATAAACATTAGCACTTATGTAATTGATTTT
>NC_051419.1:19657893-19658252 GCF_015228065.2 Penaeus monodon | reverse complement strand
GATTACTACACAAAATTAAAGCATAAAAACCTCGAAAGGTCCTAACCCTGTCTTCCTTCCATATTTCCCCAAACCTATGACACCCATCGAGAGGCACGAGAAGTGCGCGAGGACGCCCCGGGGGCCCGGGAAGGTGTGCAAGCCCCCGACCTGGGGCCGCACGGGGGGGTAACCCCCGCCGCCGCTGTATGCGGGAGGCGGGAGGAGGATGCCTTTTGGGGGCCCCCTGTTCGGCCCCCTTGGGGTTCGCGACTTGCGGCTGAGCCTCGTGTTTTTTGATTGTGTAGCTACATGTTATTTATTGCCTTTCCCGTTGTTTATATAGATGAACTCTCATCGCTGTTTAAAATAATACGTAA
>NC_051419.1:19656584-19657831 GCF_015228065.2 Penaeus monodon | reverse complement strand
GCGTACACTGACTTAATTTAAAAAAAGTTTATAATTAACCCTTCTGCTTACCATTCCTGTGAATTTGAAAATCACTCGTACAGGCCCCGAAAACAACGCCCATGCAGAAGTATCTTTTAATCTTAGAACTTTTATTTTAGAGGGAAAAAAGCCTCAGATAGGGCGTTCTTTTCGCCCCCGCCTCTGTCTAATCATCAGGGTTTTTTTTGTCGACGTTAATTTTCTAAAATTAACTTTTTTTAAAACCTCAAAAAAAATTTTCTCCTCACTGACTTGTAAATATGTAAAATTCCTAACGATAGGCATTTCCCCCCCAAAAAAAAAGGTTTTTTTTTAAAAAATGGCAAGATCCAATTTTTTTTGGGGTATTAAATACTATTCAAATTTTCTTTTTCTAAAATACTTTTATATCAAATTCTACAAAATATACCTGCGGACCTATTTTATCAAAAAAAATTTAAATACAAAACCGAAAAAAAAAAGAGAAGAAAAATGATTCTGCACAAAACGAATCCCCTTAAAAAAACGGCTCCCAAAAACCGCTATTTTAAACCCGGGGGGAACAGCTTGTTATCACAAAGGGGGGCCTAGGCAGGAGGCACGGGAGGAACCCCTGAAGCCGTGGTTTTTAAATCCCTTAAAACCATAAATGCCCCCCCACCTGTCCTTAGATATGCCCCGTCCCAAAAATAAAAAGAATTTTTAATTGCCCCAACCTTGTAAAAAAAAACTTTTTCGCTGTAGAAAGGGGGGAAGAGGTTTTGTCCCTTCCGGGGGTTGGGGGGGCGGGGATTTGGGCGGGTGGGGGGCGGGGGATGGAGGGGGTTTTGGGGTGGGTTTGGGGGGGCGGGGTTTTGGGCGGGGGTGGGGGGGCGGAGATTTGGGGGGGGGCTGGGGGGCGGGGTTTTGGGTGGGGAATGGGGTTTTTGTGGGGGGGGGGGGCCTTAAATAACGAAGCGAAAAGAGGAGGAAGGTAAAATTGGGATGCCCAAATTTTTAAAAAATTGCTTTCCTTTCCTTTAAGTATGAAGATCCGAAAATTAATAACATAGAAATTAAAAAATGAAAAAGATAATAATAATAGTAATGTTTCCCCATTAAAAATAATACGGGAGATAACGGTGTTGATGAAAAAATGATAAAACAAAAAAAAAGATTAATAATGATAAAAACAATAACAATAAAAATAATAAGGGGAAAGATGGGAAAAATAATGATAATGATAAAAACGTAATGAGGGTAAATTT
>NC_051419.1:19656455-19656529 GCF_015228065.2 Penaeus monodon | reverse complement strand
CAACACACCCCCCACACACCGTGTGTTTTGTTTTGGGGTTGGGGTGTGGGTAAAAAAGAAATGGACAACCGGGG
>NC_051419.1:19655754-19655925 GCF_015228065.2 Penaeus monodon | reverse complement strand
GGAGGCGGCCAAAGTACCACCAATAGTAAGGAAAGAAAATGCCCAACCTTTGGGTATGCCCACTTTGCCGTTTCTCTCGGGCCCCCCCACAGTTTTTTCCCATCGTAATTTATGCTTGGCTAGTCTATTAACGTCGAGATTAAGATGATATCATTGGCTTAACTCACAGAG
>NC_051419.1:19655615-19655719 GCF_015228065.2 Penaeus monodon | reverse complement strand
TATGCTGTTAGAAGGTGCTTTAGAAATGTCTTTCCATACAAAGGGCTGGGGAGGTTCCAATGCTGTGGTCTTGGGAGTCGTCTTATCTGACCAATGGGAGCCTA
>NC_051419.1:19653172-19653445 GCF_015228065.2 Penaeus monodon | reverse complement strand
TCATTTCCGGTTTCCAACATCACGGCCTTGCTAAACGCGCACTGGCAGCTCCCGCGCACTCGGACCGCTTATAAAAAGCCGGATCTTCACTACGGTAGCAACACCGCCGTTGGTTTCTGCGCAGACAAGCACTCATCCTCTTCTGTCGCAATGGTTGGTTACCTAGATATTGCGTTTTTCTGCTTACTTCTCAGACTCCTCACCTACTCTGTTTATAGGAATGGCCGTCGATCTGGACATTCGAAGAGATATTGATATTGATACTGATAACGC
>NC_051419.1:19652541-19653000 GCF_015228065.2 Penaeus monodon | reverse complement strand
ACGGAAATAGGGGAAGTGACTACAAGACTTTGATCTGTTTGTAGCCAATTACGATTTTTTTTACAGTTGCACCTTCGCCTTGTCGTACTGTTGGCTGTGTGCCTCGCTCTGGGCGCTTCTGAGAGACTTAGCTGCAAGTATTACTGCCCTGGCCCCTACCCAGGCCTGCACGCATGCTGTGGTGAGTGGAATTTCATCGTAATAAATAAAAAAATAGTCGTTATCTCATATACTTAAGTTTTGTTATACTTTGCTGTGATTGTTGCCTCATATTTCCTGATTGGTTAAGCGAATCATTTTATCCCATTCACCATACCTTTTACGTCCACTTTTATTATTTCTTTGATTAACAAGACCGAGCCCGAGACCTGGGAGCTGCCCGTTTGCCTCCGAGGTGCACAGACTTCTTTGACGGAAACGTTCTGTGAGTAACATTTGCTGATCGTTTGGCTGCATATT
>NC_051419.1:19651708-19651961 GCF_015228065.2 Penaeus monodon | reverse complement strand
AAGCACGACTTGAAAAAGCTATGCCCTCCACTCAGCCTAATCTCTTGCAGACTTGCTACATCGACAGCGACTGTCCCCGGAACGAGAAATGTTGCGAGGACGCTTGCAATGCCGGGAAGATCTGTATTTCGGTGTATGGTCTGGACACTAGTTTTGTTGCAGTATTGTTGCAATGGACTGTTTGTAGCAATAAAGTGTATTGAAGTTTATAACTTCCTTTCATTAGAAACTAATTTGTACACGAACCTGTCTG
>NC_051419.1:19650794-19651313 GCF_015228065.2 Penaeus monodon | reverse complement strand
GTGATAACCCAGTGACCATGAGCTTGCGACCAGAACTGGGTCGTGATTCGTACTTTGAAGATCCGTGATCTTTACTGGTGCTGAAGCTTAGCTTGTTAAAGCCGGTTTTTGTTTGTGTAATCCGTAGATACACTGTAGTGATGTTTGTGTGTATATGTACGGAAGGAACGATCTTTAGTTCATCAAAATTACATATTTCTGAAGAGGAAACGAAATTAGTGAACCTGAAAAAATTCATTCGCATTCGTTTTTCATAACTTTTTCCATTAGTTGCTTCTTTTAACTGTATTCTAACATTTCGTGTGTCGGTGTTGATCACTACAATTTACAATGGATGAAAGCAAGACATAAGCAGGAAATGTAATTTAGTATATGCATCTTGAATAGAATCACTATTTAATAACCATTCTAGTTATGACCAAATATTCATAAATGATATCGGAAAATGAATATCATGCCATTTCATAATCTTGATTAACCAAGTAATATATATGTATGTATATTACATACATAACTATG
>NC_051419.1:19647550-19647705 GCF_015228065.2 Penaeus monodon | reverse complement strand
GGACTGCCAGGACAGGAAGAGTACAAGAGAGGTGAGAATCTAGTGGTAGAGATAGAGATCAGAGCATACTTGATTTCTGGTGTCTGTATGGAAGTGACGAAGGCCGTGGTTACACAACCTGAAGGTCAAGCAACGAGCCATGGCAGAAGTCAATC
>NC_051419.1:19647220-19647457 GCF_015228065.2 Penaeus monodon | reverse complement strand
GGTAAGGTTACTCTTTGGTCAAATGGTGTAAGCTAGGTTTAGATAATGCTTCTCTATTTCTGCACTCACTTGTGTTGTGTCTGCTTGGTTTGAACATGTGACTGTTATTGCAGGCAGGAAACGAGCTTTTTATATGCCCCAAAGTGCATCCATTTACCGCATAAACATTTGTAACAGCGCGAAGGTGAACCGTCAGTGATGTTGCTGACCGCAGGTATTTTGACAGTATAATGTCTT
>NC_051419.1:19646971-19647081 GCF_015228065.2 Penaeus monodon | reverse complement strand
TCTGTTAGCAAAATAAATAGGTAAGGGAACTAACTTGTGCTTCTGCAACTTCGTGAAGTGAGGTTGTCTTGCATTATTTTATTTCTGAAGGTCACATTGCTTGCAGGTGC
>NC_051419.1:19646713-19646799 GCF_015228065.2 Penaeus monodon | reverse complement strand
AAATTTTGGGACTAACCCCAAAATATACAATCCGCTTTGTGTGTGGGTGCGGGCGCTTTGTGTATCACCCGGGTCCAAATTTATCT
>NC_051419.1:19646293-19646367 GCF_015228065.2 Penaeus monodon | reverse complement strand
AAAAAATAAATAGTTATACTTTTTACTTAATTTATATTATTATAATAAAAATTTTTAATTTTATATAATTTATT
>NC_051419.1:19636550-19636793 GCF_015228065.2 Penaeus monodon | reverse complement strand
AAGACGTTATACTTTCAAAATACCTGTGGTCAGCAACAGCATTGACGGTTCACCTTCGCGCTATTGCCCATGTTTATGCGGCAACTAGACGCACTTTGGGAGCATATAAAAAGCCCGTTTCCTGCCTGCAATAACAGTTCAGCCTATAGCCTTCTTCTAGACATAACATTCCGATTCTACGCGATGGTTGGTTGCTCTCGAAGATAACATTATCTTTACTCATTACTTATTTTCGATTATGTC
>NC_051419.1:19635851-19636435 GCF_015228065.2 Penaeus monodon | reverse complement strand
GCTGAATTCTCTAAGTCTTTATTAAGGAATCCGTACCTGGATAACTTCAGTCTTTTTCATTTACCTTCGAAGTACGGGCACAGATATCTCGTTCTGGTATTTGTCTGTCTCATCTTTGTGTATAGGTGATCCTAATATGAATTTGCATTACAGTTGCGCCTTCGCTTTGTTGTCCTTCTCGCTGCCTGCTTCGTGGTAGCCATGGCGAGCCAGAAGTGCAGCCGTTACTGCCAGACTCCTGGGCAGACTGACGTTTGCTGTGGTGAGTGACCTGTGACCTTTGACTTTTGTGTTGCATAGGTGGGCAAGTTTATATTTATATAAGAAAGGCATGTATATTATGTTTACATTAAGTAGTGAGACAATAGGTTCCATTATTTTTATATGTATTGAGAGAGACACAGACATAGATAAGTAGATGTCAAATAGATAAGTGACTATCAAGCATATGGACATGAATATACACATAGAGGCACATCGTGCTGAGCTCCAACAAATAATATTTATCTGTAATACGTCCCCCCCCCCCATTTTCCTGCTCATTCCCTCCAAATCTTTTCCAACTAAATCGATTCTCCAACAGA
>NC_051419.1:19635420-19635815 GCF_015228065.2 Penaeus monodon | reverse complement strand
GTGCATCGACTTCTTCGACGGCAACTTCCCCGTAAGTATTTCCGGCTTCTCTTCGCTCCCTGTCCGCTCGGCTCGGAACTTCGCTCGCACCAGCTGCCGCCAACTGGATGAATGGGAGGATAAACCGTGTTTTGTTTTGTTTTGTTTTACTTCATTAACTGATTTTCAGCATTACCTTTGTTTTTGACTTGTAAATCACTTGCTATTTTAAGGTGCCAAACTCATAATTTATTGCTATGACGGAAAGTAATGCATGATTAAGAAACTCAGCATTCATAAATAACCATCATTTCATAATGGTAAGTTTCATTTCTTAAGTAGAAAAAAATTTACATACAGGCACGTAGTATAATAGTAGCCAATGCCATGACATTTATTTGCTGTTTCTATTTATG
>NC_051419.1:19634504-19635396 GCF_015228065.2 Penaeus monodon | reverse complement strand
TATTGATCGGTTTTCAGCATTACCTTTATGCCTTTGTCTTATAAATCATTTGCTATTTTAAGTGTTAACCTGATAATTCTAGAAGAATGATTAGCCTTTAAATTTATTGTCATGATGGAAAGTAATGCATGATTAAAAGACTCATTTCAAAATTATTTGATTTCATAAGTAGAAAAAAGTTTACATGCAGGCACATAATATAATACCAGCCTAATGGGAGTCTGAGATTGGCGTCCTTGGATTAAATGAACTGAGGGAATGTCATGATATTTATTTACTGTTTCTATATATGACTATTTGGCCTAGTAGGTTTTGTTTAGTTACATGTAATGAAAAATGATTACTGTGAAGAAAATTTCTTAAAACGTTATGCTTGGGATTAAATAATTTCCAACTCATTTCGAGAAATACGCCATTCTGATGAAAATCTCGACGTCAAACGCGCTTCTTTCCTTTCCTTTGCAGTTCTGCTACAACGACCACCAGTGTCCACCGGGCCAGAAATGTTGCAGAGACGCCTGTTCCCAAAGGAAAGTTTGTTTGGCCGTCTGAGTTATGCCCAGCGACTGCATGGCCGCATGACACAAACTTTGGATCGACTGTTGAGGAACTGTGTGCTTGGCCACTTTATATCTTTCCTGTTTTTGCAGTTCTTTTCTTTATCATTTTCCCTGTGGACGCCACCAAGATCTTTCTTCTATTGGCTTCAAATCTCTTCTTTGAAATGCACAAGAATGCCCTTTGACCAATAAATTTCGATTGGAATTTTGTTTATCGTTTTGTTCCCCTTGGAATGGCTTACGTGAATCAAATAATGTCATACATATACCAATTTATGGAACATTTTCCAGTGGAACATGTGTACTCAGCCAGTTTCTGACCGGGTACGAAA
>NC_051419.1:19631784-19632737 GCF_015228065.2 Penaeus monodon | reverse complement strand
AATACTCCTATGCATGCATGAAGACGTTATACTATCAAAATGTCTGCGGTCCGAAGCAGCATTGACGGTTCACCTTCGCGTTGTTGCCAATGTCTATGCGGTAATTGGACACACTTTTGGGGGCATATGAAAAGCCCGTTTCCTGCCTGCAATAGCAGTCCAGCTTATAGCGTTCTTGTATACATAGCATTCCGATTCTACGCGATGGTTGGTTGCTCTCGAAGATGACATTATCTTTATCCATCACTTATTTTCGATTGTGTCAATCTATGTCTTTTAACTGAATTCTCTAGGTCCTTATTAAGGAATTTGTGCCTGGATAACTTCAGTCTTTTTCATTTGCCTTCGAAGTACGGGCATAGATATCTCGTTCTGGTATTTGTCTGTCTTCTATTTGTGTATAGGTGATCTTAACATTAATATGCATTACAGTTGCGCCTCCGCTTTGTTCTCCTCGCTGCCTGCTTCGTGGTAGCCATGGCGAGCCAGAAGTGCAGGCGTTACTGCCAGACTCCTGGGCAGACTGACGTATGCTGTGGTGAGTGACCTGTGACCTTTGACTTTTGTATTGCAGAGGTGGGCAAGTTTATATTTATATAAGAAAGGAATGTATATTATGTTTACTTTAAATAGTGAGACGAAAGGTTCCATTGTCTTTATAAGTAGTTAGATATAAATAGACACAGACATATGGATAAGTAGATCTGAAATAGATAAATGATCTTCAAGTATATGGACATGAATACACACATAGAGACACATCGTGCTGAGCACAACAAATAATATTCATCTGTAAAACGTTTTCCCACCATTTTCCTTCCATTCCCCCCAAACCTTTTCCAATCAAATCGATTCTCTAACAGATCCTCCACCTCCCCCTCGCTGCCCCTACCCCCCTCCGTGCATCGACTTCTTCGACGGCAACTTCCCCGTAAGTATTTCCGGTTCCTAAG
>NC_051419.1:19630702-19631522 GCF_015228065.2 Penaeus monodon | reverse complement strand
TATCTCCGGCTTCTCTTCGGTCCTTGTCCGCTCGGCTCGGAAACTTCGCTCGCTCCAGCTGCCGCCAGCTGGATGAATGGGAGGATAAACGTGTTTTATTTTGTTTTGTTTTACTTCATTAATTAACTTTCAACATTACCTTTATGTTTTTATCTTGTAAATCACTTGCTATTTTAAACTCATAATTCAAGAAAACTTATTAGCCTGCGAATTTATTGTCATGATGGAAAGTAATGCATGATTAAGAAACTCAACATTCATAAATAATCATCATTTCATAATGGTGAGTTTCGTTTCATAAGTAGAATAAACTTTACATACAGGCACGTAGTGTAATAGCAGCCCATATCATATTTATTTACTGATTCTATATATGAATATTTGGCCTAGTATGTTTTTTATGATTATGCAAATTCACGGTAGTTGATTCCTTACATTCAGTTAAAAACAACTACTGTGAAGAGAAGTTTCACAAAAAGTTATGAATGAGATTGAATAATTTCCAATTCATTTCGAGAAATACGTCAATCAGTTGAAAGGTTTCTCGACGTCAAAACGTGCATCTTTCCTGAAATTCCTCTTCCTCTCCTTCCACGTAGCTGTACGGAGTAAAGCGAGCCATCTCTCACGCACTCTCCCTCCTCCTTTGCAGTTCTGCTACAGCGACCACCAGTGTCCAGCGGGCCAGAAATGCTGCAGAGACGCCTGTTCCCAAAGGAAAGTTAGTTTGGCCGTCTGAGTCATGCCCCAGCGACTACATGGCCGCATGACACAAACTGGACCGACTATTGACGAACTACGTGCTTGGCCATTTCCTCTC
>NC_051419.1:19630462-19630668 GCF_015228065.2 Penaeus monodon | reverse complement strand
CACTATGGACGCCACCAAAATCTTTCTTCTGTTGGTATAACATCTCTCAAAAGAGTGCCCTTTGGCTAATAAATTTGGATTGGATTTTTTTTTTATTCTTTGGAATATCTTACGTGCATCAAACATTGTTATAAATAAACCCGGGTTGGGAACATGTGTACTAAGCCAGTTTCAGACCGGGTACAAAATCTAACTAATGTACCATG
>NC_051419.1:19628466-19628589 GCF_015228065.2 Penaeus monodon | reverse complement strand
GCCTGATGTATATTATGTATTAAAGGAAAAAAATAAATGGAGAAAAAAATATTTACAAAAAAATTTAAAGTGGGATTTAAATAAAACAATATTATATTTATTTTGTAATGTTTATATTTTTGC
>NC_051419.1:19626471-19626663 GCF_015228065.2 Penaeus monodon | reverse complement strand
AAGACTTTATATTACCAAAATACTTGTGGTCAGCAACAGCATTGACGGTTCACCTTCACGCTATTGCCAAAGTCTATCCGGCAACTAGACGCACTGTGGGAGCATATAAAAAACCCGTTTCCCCGCCTGCAATAACAGTTCAGCCTTTTAGCCTTCTTTTAGACATAACATAACGATGGTTGGTGCTCTCGA
>NC_051419.1:19624745-19626400 GCF_015228065.2 Penaeus monodon | reverse complement strand
TTTTTTTCTCTCTTTTTACTGCATTCTCTAGGTCTTTATTAACGAACTGTACCCTGAAAAAAAAAAAAAATATATTTATATATTTTTTTTAAGGGCTTTATTAACGAAAATTGGATAACTTCAAATATTTTCATTTACCTTCGAAGTACGAGAACAGATACTCGTTCTGTTATTTGTGTCTTTTCTTTCTGTATAGGTGTCTTAACATGAATTTGCATTACAGTTTGCCTTCGCTCTGTTGTCCTTCTCGCTGCCTCTTCGTAGTAGCCATGGCGAGCCAGAAGTGCAGCCGTTACTGCCAGACTCCTGGGCAGACGACGGGGCTGTTGGTGAGTGACCTGTGTCCTTTGACTTTTGTGTTGCATAGGTGGGCAAGTTTATATTCATATAAGAAAGACGTGTATATTATGTTTACTTTAAGTAGTGAGACGATGGGTTCCATATTTTTTATGTGTAGTGAGAGATAAATAGACATACAGATAAGTAAATCTCAAATAGATAAGTGATTCTCAAATATATGGACATGAATACATATAGAGGCACATCGTGCTGAGCACAACAAATAATCATCTGTAAAACGTTTCCCCCCATTACCCTTCTTCCCTCCAAATCTTTTCCAATAAAATCGATTCTCCAACAGATCCTCCACCTCCCCCTCGCTGCCCCTACCCCCCTCCGTGCATCGACTTCTTCGACGGCAACTTCCCCGTAAGTATTTCCGGCTTCTCTTCGCTCCCTGTCCGCTCGGCTCGGCGACTTTGCTCGCTCCAGCTGCCGCCAGCTGGATGAATGGGAGGATAAACAGTGATTTTTTTTACTTTATCAATTGGTTTTCAGCATTACCTTTATGCTTTTGTCTTATAAATCATTTGCTATTTTAAGAGTATTAACCTGATAATTCTAGAAGAATTATTAGCCTTCGAATTTATTGTCATGATAGAAAGTAATGCATGATTAAAAGACTTAACTTTCATAACCATAATTTCAAAATGGTTTGATTTTATAAGTAGAATAAACTTATTTATTTACTGTTTCTATATATATGACTGTTTGGCTTAGTAGGCTTTGTTGATTGTGCATATTCATGGTAGTTACATGCAATGAAAAATTATTAATGTGAAGGAAATTTCATAAGTTATGCTTGGGATTAAATAATTTCCAACTCATTTCGAGGAATACTCCATTCTGATGAAAATCTCGACGTCAAACGCGAATCTTTCCTTTCCTTTGCAGTTCTGCTACAACGACCACCAGTGTCCACCGGGCCAGAAATGTTGCAGAGACGCCTGTTCCCAAAGGAAAGTTTGTTTGGCCGTCTGAGTCATGCCCCAGCGACTGCATGGCCGCATGGCACAAACTTTGGATCAACTGTTGAAGAACTGTGCTTGGCTATTTTATATCTTTCTTGTTTTTGCTGTTCGTTCGTTTCTTTATCATTTTCCCTGTGGACGCCGCCAAGATCTTTCTTTTATTGGCTTCAAATATCTTCTTTTGAAATGCACAAAAATGCCCTTTGACCATAAATTCGATTGGAATTTTGTTTTTAAACGTTTTGTTCCCCTTGGAATGGCTTACGTGCATCAATAGTCATACATAAACCCACTTATGGAACATTTTTTTCCCAGTGGAACATGTGTACTCACCAGTTTACTGAC
>NC_051419.1:19623935-19624488 GCF_015228065.2 Penaeus monodon | reverse complement strand
AACTTATTAGCCTGCAAAATTTATTGTCATGATGAAAAGTAATGCATGATTAAGAGACTCAACATTCATAAATATAACCATCATTTCATAATGTTAAGTTTCATTTCCCAAGTAGAATAAGGTTTACATACAGACACGTAATATAGCAGCCCATGTCATGACATTCATTTACTGTTTCTATATGTGAATATTTAACCTAGTATGATTTTTTATGATAGGTGCTTTTATGGTAGTTGATTCCTTACATTCAGTTAAAAGCAACTACTGTAAGGAGAAGTTTTTACAAAAAGCTATGAATTGAGAATGAATAATTTCCAATTCATTTCGAGAAATACGCTTCAATTGAAAGGTTTCTCGACGTCAAACGCGTATCTTTCCTGAAATTCCTCGGTTTCTCGACGTCAAACGCGTATCTTTCCTGAAATTCCTCTTCCTCTCCTTCCACGTAGCTGTACGGAGTAAAGCGAGCCATCTCTCATGCACTCTCCCTCCTCCTTTGCAATTCTGCTACAGTGCCACACAGTGTCCAGCGAGCCAGAAATGCTGCAAAGAC
>NC_051419.1:19605972-19606115 GCF_015228065.2 Penaeus monodon | reverse complement strand
GGCTGCTGTTATTGTTAGTACAAGCAAATTTTTTATTACACCTGCAGAATTGCGACATAATGATAATATGTGATAAAATGATGTTTCGGATTGTTGTTATTGTATTTTACTTTTTATTATTAGTATAGTCACAAAAAATATAT
>NC_051419.1:19599309-19599492 GCF_015228065.2 Penaeus monodon | reverse complement strand
GAATGTCTCCTCCCCCCCAAAAAAATATATTATCACACATTCTTATGTTTTTCTGTTACTCTGTTTCTAATTTCGCGATTATAGGAAATTCGTAAACATGGAGCTTTTAAATTTCTTAATATATTTCTTTCTTCCTTGAATCTATTGTTCTTGACACTGCAGTGTTTGCCATTCGTCTATATA
>NC_051419.1:19598590-19599003 GCF_015228065.2 Penaeus monodon | reverse complement strand
TGTCTACTGCTTTCAAAGAAAATCGAAGTATTTGCATTTCATGTCTTTCTTTTAATGGCTTTGGCAAAAGAAAGACACCCACTACTAAATCAACCAAGAAAATGTTTTGTTTGGAGGAATGTGTAAATACATGTGTTTTTAGAATTTGTATATGCACTTCAATTATATTATTCCATTGTTTTTTTCCCCCACGTCTTTGCTTTCTGTGACTCTTGAAAACCATTTAATTTACTTTTTTCTTTTATAGCTTGAGCATATCTGCTGACTGATGCATTCAATATGAATAAACCCTAACTATCTGATAGTACCAGGAAAAAAAAAGCGATTTGGCAACATATAATTAAAACTGCAGACAACAAGGCTATCCCCGTAATTCAAACACCTTTGGTAAGAGGGGGAATCTAAAAATAGTA
>NC_051419.1:19597938-19598554 GCF_015228065.2 Penaeus monodon | reverse complement strand
AAAATCCATAACAATTGAAGGATGCAGACTGGAGATTTTATACTGCGCGTATTCCATTTTATCCTTGAAAACTTTATGAAATATGCCACCTTCCTTCCTAATCCAGTCATTTAGCATATGTCAACTCTCTTATGCAACCTTACCTACTTTTTTAAAATTTTTTTTTTCGTTCAAATGCTTGTTCATTAAAATCTGGTTGATCAATATTCTTTATGCCTATGTCCTTCCAACCTAGAAGACTTCAAAAATGAGCGAGATTGGTTCATGGAATATACATGACTGACTCAAGTGAACATCATGTAGTGAGACTGATTTGCACGTTGTCTATTTATCAGACATATAAAATATATATAATACTAAGCTAACTGATATTGCAACAGTTATCGTTACTTCATTCCCCTTTGGTAAACGTCGTTCCTTGGCTGTCACAAAGATCTCAGTTGAACTTGAAAGTTTTGTGTACTCATTTCGAAAGACTGGTTATGCAATTTGCCCTAATTCGAGTATACAGACACACGCGCGCGCACGCTCAAAACAATATTAACTAGAATACTTAAAATTCGTAGCACAGCATTTTTAAAATATGTAAATATAATGTATGGATTAATTCTAGATA
>NC_051419.1:19597463-19597846 GCF_015228065.2 Penaeus monodon | reverse complement strand
AATTCAGGGTCAGGGAAAGGCCTAACACTTTCTATAAAGTTTTCTGGAACAATTACATCTACAATGAGTTCTGGAATCACCTTCATCAGCAGTAAAGAGAAAGTGGTAAGCAGAAGAGTCAGAGTCAAAGACAAGAGCAACAGCGGCTGAAAAGAATAATATATTGTTTGTGGTTTTATAAATACCTGTAACTCCTAGACCGTATGGTTACGAATTCCCAACAACAGTCCGTTTAGGCTTTACTACAGTTTACTGCTTTGTTCAAATTAATGGAAATGGTAAGTACTATATGGACACTTTACTGACTGTGCATTTCCAATAAGAAATCTACAGAATATATTTCTTGCAGCTGTTAAACTAATAAGTACAAGAACAAAAGCTCC
>NC_051419.1:19596871-19596944 GCF_015228065.2 Penaeus monodon | reverse complement strand
TCTTTATCTTCAAGATTTATGTTTAAGTCTTAATTCATTTATTTTCTTTTATACATTTAATTTTATTCCCGGA
>NC_051419.1:19596437-19596542 GCF_015228065.2 Penaeus monodon | reverse complement strand
ATTATTTTCTAAGAATTTTGTAAAAGCAGAGGCTAGGAGGACGAGTGATGACAGCGATGCGGCTGCAGGTCGCCGGTCAGCAGTATTTTTTTCAAATTTTAGTCC
>NC_051419.1:19595775-19595876 GCF_015228065.2 Penaeus monodon | reverse complement strand
GCACTTCAGTAAGACAAAAGCTCTCTGAATGTTCATGGTTGAAAGAATGTAGCTGCATGCTTGGAAATTCTTTATGGTGATATAGGACTCCCTGTAGATTG
>NC_051419.1:19594662-19595641 GCF_015228065.2 Penaeus monodon | reverse complement strand
AATCTACAATTTGCACCAACAACCACTTCAAAACTAGTATTTTTCTCCTACGTCTCTCCTTGGCCTTCCAGAAACACCCATGGCATTTCGCGATATGATAAACCGGAAATAATACGAAATGCTCCGATGAAGTAACGCTGATTGACAATTCTGGCCCTACAGTTGCATTCATGCACTGTCTGGAACGGTCAAGTTAAGTTTTGTCTTCCTTCTCTACTGTTTCCTACATAAGGGATGCGGTTGAGTTTTTTCCCTGTGCCCTCTTTCACGGTTTTTTTCTTTGCTCCTTTATTGTTTTCCGATGTTTTCCAGTTTCAGGAATTAGATTTATTTTCTCCTCTTCCCTTCCCTATGTCCTTTCCCGGCTGGGATGAGCGGTTCTTCTCCCCTCTCCCCGGTCCAGCGGCAGAGGTGGGGATGAACGGAGGTGTTTTGCTTGCAATTCCTTCCTCCCCTCTAGCCCACTCTATATTACAGATGGGGTGGTCTGAGCAATGGGATTCGAGTTTGCTCTCCCTCTTCCCCGGCATTTTTTTCGCTCCCCTTAATTCGCCCGTGCTCAGTTCGAGGCGTATGAATCGCCAGGACCGAGGGGTACTTATTGCTGTGAGCCACCAGGGGCTTCAACCTTTCCACCGTCGACGACCTATTCTTCAGGTGACCGAGACATTTTGCGAACTGCTCGAGTCTGAGCTCCCGCGACTAGCATGGATATATACGTCCAGTAAAACTCCCCCCTCGCCCACCGAATGGCCAGCACAACTGAGCGAGAGGTGCCGGGCCAGGTCGCAAGGCCTCCCTAGCCAGGCTTCCGGGTCATCGGGCGTGTGCCAACCTCTCACTGGCGACCTTGACGTCAGGAATTATAGGACGAGGGACCACGACCACCTAAAATATCATAAAAAGTAAAAATATAAGAACGAATACAAGAAACTTAAAGACCTTAGACTAAGAAATCATACCTTAAAGCTATACTTAA
>NC_051419.1:19593385-19594436 GCF_015228065.2 Penaeus monodon | reverse complement strand
ACTTAAAACGAAACTTTTAAACTAAAAGAGCATACCAGTAAATAAAGAAACACGGCTAGCCGCTACTAGAAAAATGAAAGCATTATAGGAACAACATAAAATATCACACATACCAAAAATAAAATTAGTGTTAAAAAAATTATAAAGGCGGGATTCTTAGCCAGCTAACCAATGAAGTGTAGTCCAGCGATTCTCTTTTAGTTTCTGGGCAATCGGCAGAGTTCGTTGTGCGGGCGACGTCAGTCTCACTCGGAAGCCCACACACACTTTAATATTGCTTAGGGTCTGTATGGATAGCTACAATAAACTTCTTTCTGTGAAAGTGATTATACCTTACCCTCCCACGTCTACTACGACTGACGTTGGGAAGACGTACTGCTGAAAGCACAATCGTTGGACCTGGCTCCGTGTGTTGTCAGGTAGCCTGGTAGACGTAATTAGGGATACGTCTGGAAAGGTCGGCTCCAGCTTAAATAGGTGCAGCTGGTACGCGTGACAGTTGTGTCCTGTGGCCTCTAACCATCTCAGTCTAGAAGCCTTTCACTAATGCTGCAAGGGCACCATGTTGCAGAGTTGCCTCCAAGCCAAAGTGTTAACAAGCGTTGGTCTCATCTTCTGGTTCTTTCCACGGTAAAGACTCCTCCGTCAGAAGGTAACGGAAACCGCCGGGTGATCACGTTCCTCAGGCATCCTCAGACAAGTTTAGAGTTCCTGGTTCTTCGCCATGTTTCCTAGTAACTTCAGTGTAACGTGATCAAGCCTCCTCACCAGCTCATCGAAAAGCGTTTTCTCGTGGTACATCATTGCTCGCTCCAAGCCAGTGGCTTCTGCTGCTCCAGCTGTTCCTCCTGCAGTGGCTCCTGCTTATCATCTCTTCCCCACACCATATTGACATGTAACGTCCTAAACTGGAAAGACACTTTTAATAACACTGGCGCCTCACCTCCATACCTTTATCATGTAAGCACCACGTTGTAATGTTACGCACCTACATCACTGTAATGTTAATCATTGTTAATATAGGCACGGTCATTAATCTCTACTATGCACG
>NC_051419.1:19591709-19591817 GCF_015228065.2 Penaeus monodon | reverse complement strand
GACATTTGGAAGATGTATTGTTAAAATTATAAAGAGTGACTCATGTAATATTGACAAGTCTCAATGAAGGAGTACACATGACTAATGTCACCGTTTTTCATATCCTTT
>NC_051419.1:19585407-19585497 GCF_015228065.2 Penaeus monodon | reverse complement strand
AGGAAAATCGTGAATGAAGTATAGGGCTGATTACTTTTTGACCAAGTAAACAACGGAAAATGGCGTTTATTACATTTATCATAATGGTCA
>NC_051419.1:19585083-19585233 GCF_015228065.2 Penaeus monodon | reverse complement strand
ATTCATGACCGTAAACCCCACGAGCCTAAGACCATTAAGTAATGCTTACGAAATAAAAAAATATTGGGTTTTCTCGGGGTTTCCTTAAAAAATACCAAAATAACCGATACCAAAATAACCTTTTCATTATTTGCATTAAAATTAATCTTG
>NC_051419.1:19583553-19584020 GCF_015228065.2 Penaeus monodon | reverse complement strand
CTCGCCAACGTAAACATTAACACGTTCGGCCCAAAACACCAAATAGAGGAGGCTCATATGTCCTCTTGTCGGACGCCTGTACCATAACTTGAATAAAGCGGGTCATTCTTCAGGCTCAACATGCAAAACTTTCAAGATCTTTGGCTTTTACAGCTCACTTTGTGATCCTTCGTAGTGTGTCCAGGGAGAGTCAGCTGTGCCAAGCCTTTGTTTTGATTGTAGTAAACACGCATTGTAGTATGAAGTAAGTCAGTGATAATGGTACTCGGGTTCTTTGAAAGAATGTATTTTCCGTGATATTTAGTAGTTTATTTTCGGTTCATTTGCCTTTTTGCTTAGTTTACATTTATTTACAGCTGAGCTTGAGATTTTTGTCGAAATAGTAAATAAAGCTAAAATCGATAAGGGAAAGACAACGTCTTTGTTTAATTCTTGATATTTTCCATTTCCTATGAAGTCTATTTAAG
>NC_051419.1:19582129-19582237 GCF_015228065.2 Penaeus monodon | reverse complement strand
ATTTTCCCTAATACGAAAATTTTTAATTTAAATTTTTATTATTAAAATCCCCCCATATTTTTCAATTTTTTGTCATCATTTTTAAAAATCATTATCCCCCAAACCAAA
>NC_051419.1:19581663-19582012 GCF_015228065.2 Penaeus monodon | reverse complement strand
CCCCATTGGTTTTGTTGCCATTGTTAAAAACTATGTATTTTCCCCTTATATCCTTACAATATCTTTATCATTATTAAATACTAAAATCATTTTTATTTTTAATAGTAGCAGTGTATTAAAATTTTTTTATTATTTATCATCACTAATTCGATACTATTTTCCCTTATTGTTTTCCCCCATTCATTATTATCACTATTTTTATCTTTCACTATCATTTTCACATTATTTTCGAATTTATTTTCATTATCCCGTAATTTTTAGCATAATCATTATCTTTACCCTTCATATCATCATATCATTATACGTTATTTTCCCCCCACACATCGTCATGATTATCATTTACCCTTTT
>NC_051419.1:19576198-19576661 GCF_015228065.2 Penaeus monodon | reverse complement strand
TGTCATTCAATAAGCATCGTTTTTTAATTATACATTTCTGTTATGATATTATTTGTTTATTTTTCTTTGTTTTGGATTTAGTGGCTCACAAAAACATGGAAATATATACTACCAGAGTTATTTTAATATAAAAATTGTGACACTAAGTGTACTTGATATTTGGGGGACGAACATGCATATAGGGTATGGCCACAGTAAATGTTAATAAAAAATTTTTTTAAAATAGGAGTGAATGCTGCATACAAGGAAGCTCATAATTTAAACAGAGTAAAGTAAAGATTCAAGCAGTATTGTTTAATTTTGCAATGATGTAATTATATATTATTGATTCAGGATATCGAAATCAGGAATTTTAGTAAATTCAACTTGTGTTGGTGTTCAATTTCTTAGTATCCGGCGTTTGGCAGCAGACGGAAGCTTTTCCATTTCAAACGAGATTTAAACGCTTATTATTCAAATGTAA
>NC_051419.1:19575038-19575598 GCF_015228065.2 Penaeus monodon | reverse complement strand
TATATCATTGATACATGAAAAAAATATCCTTATACTAATAACCATCTTTGATTATTCTAACATCCCCTTTTAATTGAAGATTTGTATGTGATCTGAGATCTATCCTCTGATACACTTAAAAACTTCCATCTTCTTCTGGTTTACAGGTTTTGTAAATATATCAGCTGGATTTTGTTGTGTAGGAACATAAAATAATTTACCATTACCTTTCTCTACTTCATCTCTAATTAAATGGTAATGAATATCAATATGCTTTGATCTTTGTGATTTACTGGATTCTCGCAAGATTAATAGCACCTGGTTTTCAACTCCCAAGTCTACAGATTTTACCTTAAATCCTAATAGATCAGATATAATTTTTCTTAGGAACTTTGCTTCCTGAATGGCGTAAGTAAGGGCCATTACTCTGCTTCACAAATGAAAGTGCAACTGTTTGTTGCTTCTTACTTTTTCCATGATATAATGGTCCATCATTATGTAATTGGAAACAATATCCTGATATGCTTTTTCTGTCTTCTGATGATCCCCAGTCGAGTCACAAAATTCTTGAGTTGAACGGT
>NC_051419.1:19574283-19574520 GCF_015228065.2 Penaeus monodon | reverse complement strand
ATTTTGGTTGCACATTTAGAAAATATATGTGATTTGTAAAAATGTTCAATAAAATAAACAAACACGGTAAATTAGATTTTAGTTTGCACTTGCAAGCAATGTGAGAATAAGCTTCTAGAGAAAATTCTTAATTGAGTAATTAAAGTCCAAAATTCAGGAGTTTTAAGCCAAAAGTAAAAATGAAATAGAAAACAGTGGGGAATCACGGAAAGCAATAGAATGAGAGAAAGGACAAGT
>NC_051419.1:19572235-19573572 GCF_015228065.2 Penaeus monodon | reverse complement strand
GGTGCAAAATACAAATTTTATCTAATAAGTAGATAAGATCTAAAATCCATAAGCACGATAATATTTACATGTTCCAATATCACAAATCCATTTACATCTGTTTTTGGTTATCAAAAAACTACTAACAAAGGGTAGAATTTTTCCTCCGGACTCGTGAATCTGGCAATTGGGAGGCTCAAAAGGGGTGAAACGCTTGCTGTCAGGACAGTAACTTTTAAGAAATTTTCTTCACCGGAACATTTCAATTGCATGAACTACCATGAATATGCACAATCATACAAGAACTACTAGGCAAATAGTTCATATGATAGAGAGAAACAGTAAATAAATATCTAATGACAGTCCCTCAGGTCATTTAATCCAAGGACGCCAATCTCAGGAACTCCATTAGGTGGTATTATGGACTGCATGTAAACTTTTTTATCTATTATGAAATCCAAATAATTTGAAATGCGTCTTTTAATCATGCATACTTTCCATCATGACAATAATTTTAAAGGCTAATCCATTCTTCTAGAATATCATGTTAACAGTTTAATAAAATAGCAAATTGAATTTATAAGACAAAGGCCATAAAAGGTAATGGCTGAAAAACCAATTAATAAAAAAAAATCAGTTTATCCTCCCGGCAGCTGGTGCGAGCGAAGTTTCCGAGCCGAGCGGACAAGGAGCGAAGAGAAGCCGGAAATACTTACGGGGAAATTGCCGTCGAAGAAGTCGATGCACGGAGGGGGGTAGAAAAGAAAAAAAAGGGCAGCGAGGGGAGTGGAGGATCTGTGGAGAAACGATTTAATGGCAAAGTTTGAGGGGATGAAGGAAATTGGGGGACAACGTTTTCCAGATGATTATTTGTTTTGCTCAGCACGATTTGCCTCTATTATGTATTCATGTCCATATATTTAAGAATCACTTATCTATATTGAGATCTACTTATCTGAATGTCTGTGTGTCTATTACTCCACTACACATAAAATAATGGAAACCCATGTCCCACTACTTAAAGTAAACATAATATACACGCTTTCTTATATAGATATAAACTGCACACCTAATTACAACACGAAAGTCAAAGGGCACAAGTTCATCACCACAGCAAACGTCAGTCTGCCAGGAGTCTGGCAGTACACGGTTGCAATTCTGGCTAGCCGGCTACCACGAAGCAGGAGCGAGAAGGAACAACAAAGCGAAGGCACAACTGTAATGCAAATTTCAGGTAATATCACCTATACAAAGAGAAGGCACAAATAACAGAACGGGAATCGGTGCCCGGACTGCGAAGGTAAATGAAAATATTAAAGTGTAGCAGTACAGTTTCGTAAGAAAGACCTAGGAATTGC
>NC_051419.1:19571888-19572080 GCF_015228065.2 Penaeus monodon | reverse complement strand
ATTCGAGAGCAACCAACATCGAGTAGAATCGAATGTATGTCTACAGAAAGGCTATAGGCTGAAACTGTATTTGCAGGCAGGAAACGGGCTTTTTTATATGCTCCAAAGTGCGTCTAGTTGCGGATAGACTTTGGCAATCGGCGCGAAGGTGAACCGTCAATTGCTGTGCTGACACAAGTATTTTGATAGTAT
>NC_051419.1:19561782-19562389 GCF_015228065.2 Penaeus monodon | reverse complement strand
GACGCTGTTCCTTTAGGAACAGCGCGTCTCTTGCAGCATTTTCTGGCTCGTGGACACTGGTGGTACACTGTAGCAGCAATTGACAAAGGCGGAGGAGAGTGCGAGAGATGGCTCGCTTACTCCTTACAGCTACGGGAAGGAGAGAAGAGGAAATTTCAGAAAGATACGCGTTTGACGTCGAGAAACGAGGAATTTCAGGAAACATCCGCGTTGGACGTCGAGAAAACCTCTCAACTGAAGACGATTTTCTTCCCCCCTCCCCCCCCCGAAATGAATTGGAAAAATTATTCATTCTCATTCATAGATTTTTGTGAAACTTATCCTTACGTAGTTGCTTTAACTGAATGTAGGAATCAACTAACATAAAAGCACTATCATAAAAATATACTAAGTAAAATTGACATATAGAACAGTAAATGAATGTCCAATGACATGGGCTGCTATATTACGTGTCTGTATGTAAACCTTATTCTACTTGGGAAATGAAACTTAACATTATGAAATGATGGTGATGTATGATGTTGAGTATCTTATCATGGCAGATTTTCATCATGACAATAAATTTGCAGGGCTAATAAGTTTTCTTGGAATTATGAGTTTGAACACC
>NC_051419.1:19561299-19561565 GCF_015228065.2 Penaeus monodon | reverse complement strand
GTGTGCTGTCTAGACTTCGTACGCGGGTCGTAACTGGCGAGTACACATGTTCCACTGGGAAAATGTTCCATTAGTGGGTTTATGTATGACTATTTGATGCGTAAGCCATTCAAAGGGGACAAAACGTAAACAAAATTCCAACGAAATTTATTGGTCAAAGGGCATTTTGTGCATTCAAGAACGAGATATTTGAAGCCAATAAAAGAAAGATCTTGGCCCCCCGGCGTCCACAGGGAAAATGTAAAGAAACGACATACCGAACAGCC
>NC_051419.1:19559844-19561270 GCF_015228065.2 Penaeus monodon | reverse complement strand
GGGGGGGGGGAAAAGATATAAAATAGCCAAGCACAGTCTTCAAAAAGTTGATCAAAGTTTGTGCCATGCGGCAATGCCAGTCGCTGGGGCATGACTCAGACGGCCAAACAAACTTCTTTGGAAACAGGCGTCTCTGCAACATTTCTGCCCGGTGGGACATGCGTGGTCTTGTAGCAGACCGCAAGGCAAAGGAAAGGATTCGCGTTTGACGTCGAGATTTTCATCAGAATGGAGTATGCTGCGAAATGAGTTTGAGAAATTATTTAATCCCAAGGCATAACTTAATGAAATTTCCTTCACATTAATAATTTTTCATTGCATGTAAACTACCATGAATATGCACAATAACAAGCCTACTAAGCAAACCGTCATAATATATAGAAAACAGAATAAATAATAAGTTTATTCTACTTCTAAATCAACCATTTTGAAAATTATGGTATGAAAGTTAAAGTCTTTTAATCATGCATTACTTTTATTCAGACAATAATATTCGAGGCAAATATGCTTATAGAATTATTTCAGGTAATACTCTTAAAATAGCAATATGATTTATAAGACAAAAGCATAAAGAATGCTGAATACCAATTGATAAAGTAAAAAAAATCATGTTTTATCCTTCCATTCATCCAGACTGGCGGCAGCTGGAGCGAGCAAGTCGCCGAGCGAGCGGACAGGGAGCGAAAGAGAAGCCGGAAACTACTTACGGGGAAGTTGCCGTCGAAGAAGTTCGCGCACGGAGGGCGTAGGGGCAGCGAGGGGGAGGTGGAGGATTGTGGGAGAAGCGATTTATTGGAAAATGATTGGGAGGGAAGAAGGGTAATGGGGGGAAACGTTTTACAGATGAGTATGTTGTGCTCAGCACGATGTGCCTCTATAGTAGTCATGTCCATATATTTGGAGAATACTTATCTATTTGAGATTACTTATCTGTATGTCTATTTATCTCTCACTACACATAAAAAAATATGGAACCATCGTCTCACTACTAAAGTTAAACTAATATACACGTCTTCTTATTATGAATATAAACTTGCCACCTATGCCCCCCCCCCCCCCCAAGTCAAAGGGACACAGGTCACTCACACGCACACGTCAGTCTGCCCAGGAGTCGTTGGCCAGTAACGGCTGAACTTCTGGCTCGCCATGGCTTACTACGAAGGAGGCAGCGAGAAGGGCAACCAGAGCGAAGGACACTGTAATGCAAAGTCATGTTTAAGATCACCTATCCAGGAAAGAGAAGACACAAATAAACAGAAGAGATATCTGTTCTCGTACTTCGAAGGTAAATGAAAAATAGTGAAGTTATCCAAGTTCGTTAATAAAGACCTTAAAAAAAAATATCTAAATATATTTTTTTTTTTTTTTCAGGTACAGTTTCGTTAATAAAGACTGAGAGAATTGCTGTAAAAATGAGAGAAGAAAA
>NC_051419.1:19559484-19559770 GCF_015228065.2 Penaeus monodon | reverse complement strand
TCGAGAGCCCCAACACCATCGTTATGTTATGTCTACAAGAAGCATAGGCTGAACTGTTTATTGCAGTCAGGGAAAGGGCTTTTTATGCTCCCACAGTGCGTCTAGTTGCCGGATAGACTTTGGCAAGTATGCGTTGAAGGTGAACCGTCAATGCGTGCTGCCACAAGTTGTTTTGGTATATAAAGTCTCATACATGCATACGAGCATATATATAAATACCATAGACATACATCGAAGACACACACACGCCACTTAAATATCAATATATGCTAAGCGTGTGCTGCCA
>NC_051419.1:19557699-19558024 GCF_015228065.2 Penaeus monodon | reverse complement strand
TTTTTACAATTTTGGGGGGATGTTAAAATAAAAATTTTAAAAATTTTAAAATAAAAATTTTAATATTATATTTATATACAAAAAAATAATAGGGGAAATTGCATATATTTTTTCTAAATAAAAATTTTATAATAAAAATATATAATTTTATAAAAATTTTATATAATATTTTAAATAACAAAAAATTTAATGTTTTATATATCCAAAAATAAAAAAATTACATATAAAATTATATATAAGTTTTTTAAAATACCCACTTTAAAATTTTTTTTAAAATATTTTATTTTCCACTTTTTTTTCCTTTTACATACTACAACATACAGGC
>NC_051419.1:19555587-19555793 GCF_015228065.2 Penaeus monodon | reverse complement strand
GATACATGCGTACATTAGTTAGATTTGTACCGGTCTGAAAACTGGCTTAGTACACATGTCCCAACCGGGTTTATTTATAACAATGTTTGATGCACGTAAGATATTCCAAAGACATAAAAAAAAAATCCAATCAAAATTATTAGCCAAAGGGCACTCTTTGAGAGATGTTTATACCAACAGAAGAAAGATTTTGTGGGTCCATAGTG
>NC_051419.1:19554702-19555545 GCF_015228065.2 Penaeus monodon | reverse complement strand
GAGAGGAAATGGGCCAAGCACGTAGTTCGTTCAATAGTCGGTCAGTTTGTGTCATGCGGCATGTAGTCGCTGGGGCATGACTCAGACGGCCAAACTAACTTTCTTTGGGAAACAGGCGTCTCTGCAGGCATTTCTGGCCCGCTGGGACACTGGTGGTCGCTGTAGCAGAACTGCAAGGAGGAGGGAGGAGTGCGTGAGAGCTGGCTCGCTTTACTCGTCAGCTACGTGGAAGGAGAGGAAGAGGAATTTCAGGAAAGATGCACGTTTGGACGTTCGAGAAACCTTTCAACCTGATGACGTATTTCTTCGAAATGAATTGGAAAATTATTCAATCCACATAACTTTTTGTGAAACTTCTCTTCACGTAGTTGTTTTTAACTGAATGTAAGGAAGCAAACTACCGTTGAATTTGCCATAATCATAAAAAACATACTAGGCCGAATATAAGATATAGAATCAGTAAATAAATAGGATATGGGCTGTATTACACTACGGGCATGTAGTAAGTTTATTCTACTTATGAAACGGAAAACTCACCATTATGAAATGATGATATTATGAATGTGCGGTTCTATCATGCATTACTTTCCATCATGACAATAAATTCGTCTCCCAGGCTAATAAGTTTTCTTGAATTATGAAGTTTAAAATAGCAATGATTTACAAAGATAAAAAACATAAAGGGTAATGTTGAAAGTTAATTAAGACTTTGTAAAACCAAATACAAAATGAAACCACGTTTATCTCCATTCATCCAGCTGGCGGTAAGCTGGGAGCGAGCGAAGGTTTTCCGAGCCGAGAGGGATCATTAGGATATAGACAACGAAGAGAAGCCGCGAGATC
>NC_051419.1:19553463-19554440 GCF_015228065.2 Penaeus monodon | reverse complement strand
CTTAGAACCGGAAATACTTACGGGAAGTTTGCCGTCGGTAGAAGAAGAGTCGATGCACGGAGGGGGGTACGGGGCAGCGAGGGGGAGGTGGAGGATCTGTTCGAGAATCGTTTGATTGGATAAAGGTTTGGGGATGGAGGAAAAAGTGGGAAAACGTTTTTTTACAGAGAAATTATTTGTTGTGCTCAGCCACGAGTGTCTCTATGTGTGTATTCTGTCCATATACTTGAGCATCATTTACTATTTCAGATCTACCTTATTCCATATGGTCTGTGTCTATTTATTATCTAAAAACTACGTATAAAGACAAGGAACCTTCGTCTCACATTTAAAGTAACATCAATATACATTCCTTTCTTATATAAATATAAACTTGCCCCACCTCTGCAATACAAAAGTCAAAGGTCACAGGTCACTCAACACAGCATACGTCAGTCTGACAGGGGTCTGGCCAGAAACGCCTGCACTTCTGCTCGCCAGGCTACAACGAAGCAGGCAGCGAGGCGAACAAAGCGGAGGCGCCGCAACTGTAATGCATATTAAGTTAAGATCACCTATACACAAATAGAAGACAGACAAATACCAGAACGAGATATCTTGCCCGATCACTTCCCCAGAAGGCAAATGAAAAAGACTGAAGTTATCCAGGCACAAATTCCTTAAAATAAGGACTAGAGAATCAGTTAAAGACATAGATTGACACAATCGAAAATAAGTGAGGGATAAAGGATACTGTCATCTTCGAGAGCAACCAACCATCGCTTTTTTTTCTCACGTTAGAATCGGAATTTGATATGTATACAAGAATGTTATAAGCTGGACTGCTATTGCAGGCAGGAAACGGGCTTTTCATAGCCCCCAACAGTAGGTCCAATTACGCATAGACATTGGCCAACAACGCGAAGGTGAACCGTCAATGCTGCTTGCGGACCGCAGACCCATTTTGATAGTAGAACGTCTTCCTGCATGCATAGGAG
>NC_051419.1:19550535-19551436 GCF_015228065.2 Penaeus monodon | reverse complement strand
AAGATTTGTCGTAACCCGTCAGAAACTGGCGAGTAACATGTTCACTGAAAATGTTCCATAAATGGTATATGTATGGACAGTATTGATTCACGTAAGCCATTCCAAGGGGAACCAAAACGATAAAACAAAATTTCCAATTCGAAAATTTATTGGTCAAAGGGGCATTACTTGTGCATTCAAAGAAGAGATATTTGAAGCCCAATAGAAAGAAAGATCTTGGTGGGTCCACAGGGAAAATGATAAAGAAAAGAACTGCAAAAACAGGACAAGATATAAAGTTGGCCCCAAGCACACAGTCTCCTCAACAGTGACCAAAGTTTGTGTCATGCGCCATGCAAGTCGATGGTCCCATAACTCAACGGCCAAACAAACTTCCTTTGGAACATCGTCTCTGCAACATTTCGGACGGGTGGGACACTGCTGGTCGTGTAGCAGAAACTGCAAAGAAAGGAAAAAGAAGCGGTTTTGACGTCGAGATTTTCATCAGAAATGGGTATTTCTCGAAATGAGTTGGAATATTAACCACGCATAACGTTTTAAGAAATTTTTCTTCACAGTCATCATTTTCATTACATGTAACTAAACAAACCTACTAGGCCAACACTAGTCATATATGAGAAACAAGCAAAGAATCTCATGACATTCCCTCAGTTCATTTTAATCCAAGGACGCCAATCTCAGACTCTCATATAGGCTGGTATTATGTTATGTGGTCTGCATAATAAACTTTATTCTACTATGAAAATCAAATAATTTTGAAATGAGTCTTTTAATCATGCATACTTTCCATCATGACAATAAATTCAAGGCTCATCATTCTTCTAGAATTATCAGGTTAACACTTAAAATAGAAATGATTTATAAGACAAAGGCATAAAGGTAAGATGAAAACCGATCAATA
>NC_051419.1:19549492-19550512 GCF_015228065.2 Penaeus monodon | reverse complement strand
CATAAATAGAAACAGCAAATAAATGTCATGGCATGGGATACTATTATACTACTGCCTGTATGTAAATTTTTTCTACTAAGAAATGAAACTTACCATTATGAAAGATGGTTATTTATGAATGCTGAGTTTCTTAATCATGCTATTACTTTCGTTCATAGCAATAAATTATGAGTTTGGCACCTTAAAATAGCAAGTGATTTACAAGTCAAAAACAAGGTAATGCTGGTGAAATCAGTTAATGAAGTAAAATCAAAACCAAAACAAAACACGGTTTATCCCCCATTTCATCCAAGTTGGCGGAGCTGCGTGCGAGCGAAGTTCCGAGGCCGAGCGGACAGGGAGCGAAGGCGAAGAGAAGCAGGAAATAATTACGGGGAAGTTGCCGTCGAAGAAGTCGATGCACGGAGGGGGGTAGGGGCAGCGAGGGGGAGGTGGAGGATCTGTTGGAGAATCGATTTAGTTGGAAAAGATTTGGAGGGAATGAGAAGGAAAATGGGGGGGGGGGCGTATTACAGATAACTATTATTTGTTGGAGCTCAGCACGATGTGCTCTATGTGTATATTCATGTCCATATGCTGATAGTCAAGTATCTATTTTGACATCTACTTATCTATTCTGTGTCTCTCTCAATACATATAAAAATAATGGAACCTATGTCTCACTACTTAATGTAAACTATAATATACCATGCCTTTTTATATAAATATAAACTGCCCACATATGCAACACAAAAGTCAAAGGGACAGGTCACTCACCACAGCAAAACGTCAAGTCTGCCCCAGGGAGTCTCGGCAGTAACGGATGCCACTTCTGCTCGCCATGGCTACCACGAAGCGGGCAGGCGAGAGGACAACAAAGCGAAGGCGCAACGTAAGCAAATCAGATTAGGATCACCTGATACACAAAGATGAGACAGACAAATACCAGAACGAGATATCTGTGCCCGTACTTCGAAGGTAATGAAAAAAGACTGAATTTATCCAGGTACGGATTCCTTAATAAAGACTTAGAGAATTCAG
>NC_051419.1:19549013-19549394 GCF_015228065.2 Penaeus monodon | reverse complement strand
TATTATAATAATATTTTATTATTATAAAATAGACATAATCGAAAATAAGTAATGAGTAAAGATAATGTTATCTTCGAGAGCAACCAACCATCGCGTAGAATCGGAATGTTATGTCTAGAAGAAGGCTATAGGCTGAACTGTTTTTGCAGGCAGGAAACGGGCTTTTTATATGCCTCCCAAAAGTGCGTCTAGTTGCCGCATAAACATTGGCAATAGCGCGAAGGTGAACCGTCAATGCTGTGCTGACCACGGGTATTTTGAAAGTTAAACGTCTTCAAAACATGCATACGAGCAACTGACATATCAATATATCTACATGTCTACCCATCTACCTATCTATCCATATAAAGGGCCCAAAAAAATTTAAAAACAGTAATGGTT
>NC_051419.1:19546047-19546598 GCF_015228065.2 Penaeus monodon | reverse complement strand
GTGTTTTGTCGAACACCGTTTCCCAAGTAGACTAATAGAGGGAACAGGGGGTGAAGGGGAACTAAATGAAAAGGACCCTAAACGCGACAGTTCCATACGAGTCAAGGACAAGAGAACTTTTGCCGGGATTGTCTGGGGGGGAGGTCGTTTCCCTGGGAAACCGCAAGCAGCTGGGTGCTTTGGCAATGGGACGACATTTTTTTTTTAAACAGAAAAAATGGGTTTCTTTCCCTGGCGAATGGGAAGGTGGGGGGAACAAAGGGCCCTCTTAAGGTTTGTCCCTGTGGATTTGGTTCCTCCTGCACTTTGAGCAGGTAAAATTTCCAGGTGGGGAAAGGGTCGTTGGACTATGGGGCCCTCTAAGCAACCAAAATTTTTGCGATGGGCCTGGGTGTTAGCATGGTTGTTAAAGTAACAACCGGGTTACGTCTAGTTTACTTTTGACCAAACCTTAAACAAAACCCCTTCTTCAAGTGTCACTTAAAAACTTTATTGAAAAGTTAAAATTTTATTTTGTTTTTGTGTGGGGTTGAAAATTAAAAATTTTTTTA
>NC_051419.1:19544626-19546017 GCF_015228065.2 Penaeus monodon | reverse complement strand
CACCAGACAAAAACTCACACCCCCCCCAACAAAGGTTTAAGGGTACACCCTAAAAATTTTTGAAAAAGATTAAAAATATTTTATAAACCAATTATTGAAAAAAGGGGTGGGGGTGTCAATAAATTACAATTTTTATGATACTCAATTTTTATTCAAAAAGGTTTTTGGGTTAAAAAAAAAAAAAATTCTTTAACTATTTTCCCTTTTTAATGAATTATCGGTTTCATTCCAATATGAAATTAGCTTGGTGGGGCCCAAAATTTTGGGTTTCAATCATGAAGCGGGTTTTTTTCTTGGCTCAAAACCAACAGAAGCGTTTTTTTCTTGCCAAGGCCTAATTTCGTTTGACTTTGGGTCTCTGCTTGCTCTGTTGCTCGATGGGGGGTTTGGGACCCCCCCCGGGGAAGAGTTTCCCCGTACCCTGCTTGGGGGACTCATAGGGAATTTTTTGGACGCCAGGGCTAAGGGCCCAACACCTAAGGGGAAATTTTAAATGGGAAGAAATTTGATCCGAGTGGGGCCTTTCTATTGAGAAAGGGGTTGGAACCCCCCAACAATAATCCGTTTGGGGGAATGGTCCCACCAGTTGATCACCACTTTGGGGGATAGTAATAAAATTTAAATAAAATTCCCCTTTTACAGGTTCGCCGGACCGTCTCTCTCCCCCACACGAAAGGGGAGGCCAGACGGCGTCTTAAAAGGTCTGATGAAAAACTTAAGAGGACCGGAAAGCCCGCCCCCGGAAAACGCCAAGTCCAACGGGCACGAGTAAGCAAAAGCTTTTCCCATTTCAAGTTTTAGGAAAAATTTTCTTGGCCATACAGGGAACACACCTGACGCATAGTTAAAGGGCAAGAATCCTTTTAAAAAGGGTCAAGGCACAACCCAATTTTTCACGGAGACCCAAACGGTCCTCTGTTCCACTCCCCGTGAAGGTGCGTAAGTTCCCCAGGGGGTCAACCCTTTTTGTCCCCCCCCAAAGTTACAGCCCAGGTCACCTCATGTTACAACATGTTTTCCAAAGGACAACCCCCCTGGTCCCTTTCTCCTTCGAGAGGCCCTGCGAAATCTAACGGCACAAATAAATTTAAAATTAATTCCATTTCGGGGAAAAATCTTTACCCATTTGGGGGCTTGGCTCCCGGGGCCCAAGGTTTGGGCGGCGTAGATTCAGGTGGACCAAAGGGTTTTTGTAAGCCTGATCATGGTCCAATGGACATTTGGCAGTTGATAGTCCAAATCCCGTCCTATCTGGGTTCATCCGTTTACCCCCTGGCCACGGGGCCGAAAAAGCTACGCTCGCCCTCCGGTTTAAGGCCCCACGGGCCCTCAAGATATTTGAGTGGGATTTTTCTGGGGGGCCAGTGAGCCGTCCCCCTTTATTTCTTGGA
>NC_051419.1:19543276-19543402 GCF_015228065.2 Penaeus monodon | reverse complement strand
GCGTGGTTCGGTCCTGACCTTCCATGTTCACCCCGTTATAAACCCCGGTTCTGCTAGTTTCATTTAAGAGAAGAGCCGAGCACCGCAACAATTAAACTTTCATTTTTTTCTTCATTTCAAAAAAGT
>NC_051419.1:19543162-19543258 GCF_015228065.2 Penaeus monodon | reverse complement strand
TTTTAATTTCTCTAAAATATATCATTGTTTAAATATTTGTCATAGTATATCCTTTTTTTTTCCCCAATTTTTAAACATTAAATAGAAGGTACTCAT
>NC_051419.1:19542759-19542960 GCF_015228065.2 Penaeus monodon | reverse complement strand
TTAAAAACCAGCCCGTCCAGCAGTCACCTTTAACGGCACAAAAAGGGTTTAATATCGGGCCCCAGTGTTTTCACAACACACCCCCACACCCTTCGCGGTTGTTTTTTGGGTCAAACCAGCGGGTAGGGCTGTCCTATTAGTTAAACTGCCATCACTTTTCTTTTAAAAACTTTTCCTTGGGAAAGACCATGGCGTAGCAAT
>NC_051419.1:19541567-19542677 GCF_015228065.2 Penaeus monodon | reverse complement strand
ACAGGGACCTCAGAAATTATTCAGAAAAAATTAAGTCAGAACACACTTGAGTTCCCCCCAATTATTCCCTCCCGATATTTTTTGTGATGGTGCTGGTGGTGTTTTTGTGATAATGTTGAAAAGGGGTGGCTTGGGAAAAGGGGGCTCTTTCAATAATTATTTTTTTAAATATACTTTAAAAAATTTAATTATACTGCAAAAACTTTCAGCAACATACTGAGTTCACCCCGCCTACAAAGGTTTTGCGCTACATTTTGGGCTTTAAAAATGCCTTCTGCAAAATAATCCTTTAAACCGCAAAACAACAATGGTTAAAAAATAGACACAACAAATATACAATGAACCAAAGAAAATTTACCTTAACCATTGCCCAAAAGTAACAACTACCAAGGCCCTTTTAACGAGTGTTCAGGCCCTTAAAAGTCCCCTTTTGGTTGTTGACCTGCCAGCTCGTTGTTGATGAGTTTGCCAGGCCTTCTTCACTTTGGAACCAGAATCGTATCTCGACCACGAAACAAGTTTCTCCCTTCTTTACTTTTCCTGTCCGCATCCTTTCTTGGAATCCGTCCATGGCTTTTTTCGATGTAAATGGACCTATGCGCCCCAACCCTGGATGGAAAAGCCAAGCCTTTCCAGAATGGTGGACCACAAGGTTTAAAATGTGGTTGGCTTAAACCCAATATAATGGTTTAAAACCAGCTAAGAATATAAACCGCCTACGGGAATTACAAAACCCGGCCTTAATGAATTAGGAGTACCAAATGACTGGCTTAATGGGGAAAGGATCAACGGGTAGCATTTAAGGAAAATTGTCGGATCAAGGAACCTGAAAATAGTTAGCAAAAAGTGGTGAAAGGTTTTTAAAGCTGCCATAATTACCACAAATTGGCAAAGGGTAAATCTCCCCAAAAATCCCTAGGTGCACAAGGCCCAGGCAACAACGGTGTCGAGCTTGCAAAAAAAGCCCAGGCCAAAACGAGGTGCCAGATTCCCAGAACAAGCACGTCTTCAGAAAAGGGCCCAAAACCCAAACCGGGTTTTTATCTTTCTCTAAGAAAAAGGGGAAACATAAACCATTCTTGTTATCTAAAAAGCGGGAAACCTAAAAAA
>NC_051419.1:19540631-19541409 GCF_015228065.2 Penaeus monodon | reverse complement strand
AGAAACCGTAGGAATGTAAAAAAGACCCCTTGGTAAAAGGGCCCTAAAAGACACCTGCCGGCCCCAGACAATAGTAAGCACACTTGCAGGAGAAGGCTTATACGTTCCAGGGTTAGGAGACTTTGATCAAAAATTTCATATTAAGCTTGACCTGATAGGGACATTAAGCCGACCGGAAGTAATTTTAAAGGGACCACAAGCACACCCACAGATAATCCAAAATGTTATAACCCCACATGTCCGTACCCCCCTTTTTCACCCCCTGGTTGCTTTTTCCTTAACAACACCTCAGTATCCAAGTCTCATTCCTTAAAATGAGCCATCTTTGGACCTTGTAATGACCATTGTTGGGACGGTTGGGTTTGGGCAGCCTAAAACCCTGCCAACCAATTTAAAAGGCAGGTCTGGACAAAATTAAGGTCGGGTCTAAAACGGAATTTTAACCTAAAGGGTCTGTACCCCCTTTGAAAAACCCAAAACAAAAATTCTGTCCTGAGGCAAAAGAGACACTGCAGTCCCAAAAAAAAGGGAAAATATCTAATGTAATTACCCCCCCATTTATGTAATGATTTCCCAAACCAAGACTGAGGAAATCGACATTTAAATAAGCCAGGACTTTTGGTGAAGTCCACCTCATTGTCCCTCCCCCACTCCAGGATAACCCCCTTGGATCCAAATTGGACCAACAGACTATCTCAGGCCTAGACCCAAGAAGATTTAAAAACCCCTGTGCACACAAAGGGTTTTAAAAAATTCACTCTGGGAAATACGTGTGATC
>NC_051419.1:19539001-19539489 GCF_015228065.2 Penaeus monodon | reverse complement strand
TACTTGGTTAATCAAGATTATGAAATGGCATGATATTCATTTTCCGATATCATTTATGAATATTTGATCATTAACTAGAATGGTTATTAAATAGTGATTCTATTCAAGATGCATATACTAAATTACATTTCCTGCTTATGTCTTGCTTTCATCCATTGTAAATTGTACAGTGATCAACACCGACGCACGAAATGTTAGAATACAGTTAAAAAGAAGCAACTAATGGGAAAAGTTATGAAAAACGAATGCGAATGAATTTTTTTCAGGTTACTAATTTCTTTTTCTCTTCAGAAATATGTAATTTGATGAACTAAAGATCGTTCCTTCCGTACATATACACACAAACATCACTACAGTGTATCTACGGATTACACAAACAAAAACCGGCTTTAACAAGCTAAGCTTCAGCACCAGTAAAGATCACGGATCTTCAAAGTACGAATCTCGACCCAGTTCTGGTCGCAAGCTCATGGTCACTGGGTTATCAG
>NC_051419.1:19538343-19538601 GCF_015228065.2 Penaeus monodon | reverse complement strand
CTTGCCAGACAGGTTCGTGTACAAATTAGTTTCTAATGAAAGGAAGTTATAAACTTCAATACACTTTATTGCTATAAACAGTCCCATTGCAACCAATACTGCAACAAAACTAGTGTCCCGACCATACACCGAAATACAGATCTTCCCGCATTGCAAGCGTCCTCGCAACATTTCTCGTTCCGGGGACAGTCGCTGTCGATGTAGCAAGTCTGCAAGAGATTGGCTGAGTGGAGGGCATAGCTTTTTCAAGTCGTGCTT
>NC_051419.1:19537276-19537730 GCF_015228065.2 Penaeus monodon | reverse complement strand
AATATGCAGCCAAACGATCAGCAAATGTTACTCACAGGAACGTTTCCGTCAAAGAAGTCTGTGCACCTCGGAGGCGACGGGCAGCTCCCAGGTCTCGGGCTCGGGTCTTGTTAATCAAAGAAATAATAAAAAGTGGATGAAAAAAGTATGGAGAGTGGGATAAAATGATCCGCTTAACCAATCAGGAAATATGAGGCAACAATCACAGCAAAGTATAACAAAACTTAAGTATATGAGATAACGACTATTTTTTTATTTATTACGATGAAATTCCACTCACCACAGCATGCGTGCAGGCCTGGGTAGGGCCAGGCAGTAATACTTGCAGCTAAGTCTCTCAGAACGCCAGAGCGAGGCACACAGCCACAGTACGACAAGGCGAAGGTGCAACTGTAAAAAAATCGTAATTGGCTACAAACAGATCAAAGTCTTGTAGTCACTTCCCCTATTCCGT
>NC_051419.1:19536232-19536706 GCF_015228065.2 Penaeus monodon | reverse complement strand
CTTCCCTCCCTCCCTCTATAAAAACCGTTATCAAATCATCAAAGAACGACAAAATAATTTCAGCCCCATTTGCCTCCTCTTCCACAATCACCAAAGTAAGGAAAGCAATCACCTTCCACACACATATTCCCATAGAGCATAAAACATCACAACAGACACGATTCGAACCCGTTCCCAGCCGGCAACACTCGCCCCCTAACTCGGTTCCAGTCTGCCATAGCGTATTAAATCCCATAGATAAGTTCCTTAATCAAATGATCTCCCTGCATCAGGAACTTTGTCAAGGCCAGACCTGCCGGAGCCCCAATATAAAGTTGCTTGTCCGAACTGGCTCGTAAAAATTCAACGAGAGAAAATTAGCCCGGGCAACTTACTCTTGGGGAGGGGAGCGAGAGGGAAAATTGCCGGATAATGGAATTTGCACAAACATCTGACGCCGTAAAAAGGGGTAGGCCCATTACCCCGATGAAGAGA
>NC_051419.1:19535083-19535286 GCF_015228065.2 Penaeus monodon | reverse complement strand
GTCGGTTCCGTTTCCCACCTAATCTCTCTCTGACGTAATCTACTTATCCATCAGTTTACTATTTTCTCCTTCTTCCCATTCAGTCTGCCGGTCTCAGTCTCGCTCTCACTCTCGCCTATTGCCGTTTCTTCTTCTCCTCATTTCCATTTAGTGCCTTTCCCATTCCCACGAGAGTCATAAGGTACACCTAAACCTCTTCTACC
>NC_051419.1:19533548-19534763 GCF_015228065.2 Penaeus monodon | reverse complement strand
GGTTATTCCATATTTCCCCATTCTATTACAGTTTTTGTTTCTTGTCCTTCCCGCCCTGTTTCTCTAATTTATACCGCCTCTGCTTTTCTAATCTATACATCCTCTACTTGATTCTACCCCCGCTCCCCCACCCCTTTATTTCTACCTCTTGTAGTCTATATTGTTTCTTCTTTCTACTTCTATTGCTTTATATCTACCACTCTCATCTACTTTCTGCCACTCCCTTCTACCTCTTATTTCCTTCTCCACTTCTCTGATTCCTGTATCCTCCTCCTCTACTCTATCTACCACGCACAGCCCTCTCTACTTTCCGTTTTTACTGGCTGTTATATCTACCGTCTATTCTCATCTACCCCTTAATCTAATTTTATCACTTTATCTTCATCTACTCCTACATCTACTTCCCGTGCTTCCTATCTTCGTATTTTTTCCCATAATCTTGTTTCCATCTAGGTTACCCCTTGTACCCCCCTCCCCCCTACCTTATACTTCCCATGTCCCCCACCTATTACCCCCCTTCCCCCCTTAACCTCGCCTTATACCCTACCTTTTACCCCTCCCCCCCTAAACCCGCCTTATATTCTCTTTTTACCCCTTAACCTCGCCTTATACCTTCTTTTATCCCCCTTTCCCCTCTTAACCTCGCCTTATACCCCACCTTTTACCCCAGTCTTCCCTTAACCTCACCTTATACCCCCCATTTACCCCATCCCCCCTTAACGTCGCCTTATACCCCCATTTTACGCCCTTTCCCCCCTGAACCTCGCCTTATACACCACCTTTTTCCCCCACCGGGACCCCTACTTCCCTCGAATCCCAGAGCCTGCCCCCCTGCCACTTCAGCCCTCACCTCTCCTCTATCCCACTCTACCCCTACTTCCTCGACCCCGAGCCCCTACCACCCTTATTCTCTTCCCTCTCCCCTACCCCCCTCCCTTCACTGCTTCTACCCAACGCCATGCCACCCCTATCCCCCACCACCTCTTCCCTGCCTTTTCCCCTTCCTCTGCATCCTCCATCCCTTGCCACCCCTGTCTATTACCTCTCCCCTACCCTTTCTCCAACGCCTACTATCCCTATCACCTACCTATCCCTCTCCCCTACTCTATCTCTACTACCGCCAACCCCCAACTCCAAAGATATATACACCTATATATATACCTCTTACTTTCCTATCCCTTACAGTCTCTCATCCAGATATCCAGACCCACCGAC
>NC_051419.1:19533127-19533281 GCF_015228065.2 Penaeus monodon | reverse complement strand
TTGCCAGACGCTGTTTGGGGCCTCCGGTGACGAGGTTCGGTGCCGTGTGCAAAGGCGGGAAGACGTGGTCGCGGATTCTCTTTCGCTGTGGTTGTTGTGGTAGCGCTGAGTGTCTGGCTGTGGTTGCTGTGGTTAATTGGTTGTAATGGCTGTT
>NC_051419.1:19532981-19533084 GCF_015228065.2 Penaeus monodon | reverse complement strand
TAGTGGTCGTGGTAGTTTTCCGTGCGGTTGCTCTGGATGAGGCTGCTATTGTGGCTTCGGTTGTTTATGCTGTGGTTGCGGTTATTGTCCTTTGCCTGGTGGC
>NC_051419.1:19531689-19531840 GCF_015228065.2 Penaeus monodon | reverse complement strand
CACTGTCTCCTAGTGCCACCTCTCCCTTCTCCTAGACTAAAAATGATTGTGTTGCAAACGAGAAAGGGGAGTAATCTCGAGTTTAAAACTTTTCTCATACATCTTTTTGGATGTATGAATTTTTTGGATTTTGAGCCTGATATTAGTAACG
>NC_051419.1:19530460-19530665 GCF_015228065.2 Penaeus monodon | reverse complement strand
GATAGTTATATTTCTTACCACTAAAATAATACTTAAGTTAATATTTAAACCCTTTAAATGGCTGTCACTTATAATCATAATCATTGATTCCCCTGAGATAATTATCCTGCGCTGACATTAATTAACTGCTTATTAATTTAACATAATTGAAATCCTCTTGGAGTTGGATTTTTGACTTTGTAAAAGGATCTAATGATGACAGCGA
>NC_051419.1:19530188-19530339 GCF_015228065.2 Penaeus monodon | reverse complement strand
GCAGCATTCTAATCAGTGCTTTCAATTAATGACGTTAGGACATTAACAGTTTACTGATACAATTCTTATACTTAAGAAAATAGCTTTCCATTATCTTATAATGTCACGCAGGGATGAATTAATAGTTGAAGTGGTTTATTCGACAGAGGAG
>NC_051419.1:19529616-19529943 GCF_015228065.2 Penaeus monodon | reverse complement strand
CCCTCAGTCGTATCTAACTCCCGTGCCTCTCCCTCCCCCTTCCTTGCAGAGCCGTGCCAAAGCCACTTCTGCGAGCGGGGCCGCGTGTGCCGCCTGGACTGGCAAGGAGAGCCAACGTGTGAGTGCCAGCCCTTCTGCTCCCGGCACCGCAAGCTCGTGTGTGGCACCGACGGCCTCCTCTACCTCAACCACTGCGAGCTCCACCGCGCCGCCTGTGTCACTGGGAAGGCCATTCACATAGACAGGACAAGGAAGTGCTTCAGAAAAGGTGCGTGGTGGCGAGGGTGATGGCGGTGATGGAGGTGGTGGCGATGGTTGCCGCGGAGG
>NC_051419.1:19529425-19529576 GCF_015228065.2 Penaeus monodon | reverse complement strand
GAGGATAAGAACTCGCAGGTAGACAAGGCGAGATATGGACGATAACAACAGCAATGCTAGCGATGATGACAATAGCAGTAATAGTGATAGAAAACTGCATGCGTTATATAACTTCAACAAATATTATAACAGAAACAGTAGTCTTATGAGA
>NC_051419.1:19529062-19529295 GCF_015228065.2 Penaeus monodon | reverse complement strand
TATGTTGGTCCAATATCTAAATGGACGTAGGGGGCGTGTCCTTAGAAGAGCATGCATTTTAAGCCATGGAATGATACAGAAGGATGGCCAGTTCCTTCCGGTTCCGCCTTTAACCCCAGCAGGAAGTCAATCCTTCATCACAGCTGACTCGGCTGAGATGGGCTTCGCCGAGCACGAAACCGCGACATTATCATTGCAAAGCTAACGTTCTGCTACAGAGCTATGACCCCACT
>NC_051419.1:19528357-19528530 GCF_015228065.2 Penaeus monodon | reverse complement strand
GAGGCTATGATTAACTGTCAGCTTGCACTCGATATAAAAGTGACAATATTAAGACCAGAAGCAGTACTCATGGGTCATCTATGACTCGTTTCCCTCGATCTCTCCAAAGTCAACGTTCGACAGTCTAGGATGAGTTACATGAGTTAATTATGAACGAACACAATGACAATTAC
>NC_051419.1:19527473-19527705 GCF_015228065.2 Penaeus monodon | reverse complement strand
TATGTTGGTCCAATATCTAAATGGACGTAGGGGGCGTGTCCTTAGAAGAGCATGCATTTTAAGCCGTGGAATGATACAGAAGGATGGCCAGTTCCTTCCAGTTCCGCCTTTAACCCCAGCAGGAAGTCAGTCCTTCATCACAGCTGACTCGGCTGAGATGGGCTTCGCCGAGCACGAAACCGCGACATTATCATTGCAAAGCTAACGTTCTGCTACAGAGCTATGACCCCAC
>NC_051419.1:19526751-19526924 GCF_015228065.2 Penaeus monodon | reverse complement strand
GAGGCTATGAATAACTGTCAGCTTGCACTCGATATAAAAGTGACAATATTAAGACCAGAAGCAGTACTCATGGGTCATCTATGACTCGTTTCCCTCGATCTCTCCAAAGTCAACGTTCGACAGTCTAGGATGAGTTACATGAGTTAATTATGAACGAACACAATGACAATTAC
>NC_051419.1:19526192-19526496 GCF_015228065.2 Penaeus monodon | reverse complement strand
GTTTTGATAAAAGTGATACTACATACTAATGAAACCACTCTCGAACTACGTAAAAAATTCAAATCCGAAAACTACGCATAAGAAACACAGTGAAAGATACAAGTTACTTAAAGAGTCATCCACGAACCCAGTCACAAATAACTTTTGAAAGCAGACTTATTAGAGAGAAAATCATGTCGTATTTATATCTTCGACCAAACGTTTTCAAACACACATGCGGTCGTCTAACCGTATTGAACTGCTGCTATATAAGATTTTATGTTTTGTTTATTTCTTCTGGAGTTTTTGTCGTATTATTAAATCC
>NC_051419.1:19524796-19525728 GCF_015228065.2 Penaeus monodon | reverse complement strand
ATCTGCCTGCAGTGCTTTTCAACGCTGTTATCGTAAATGATAATTATGAAATGTATATATACTTATGCTAGATAGACCGGCAAGTGTTAGAGATTACCGGAAGAGGAGGGGAAGGCCAGGGGAGGTGGGGAAGGGGAGAGGAGAGGAGGGGAGATGGAGGAAGGAAGGAGAAGAGGGAAGTGGGGAAGAGAAGGGGAAGGGGGGTAGGTGGAGAAAGGAGAAGACGGAAGATGTAGGAGGGGAGGAAAAGAGGTAAAGGGGGAGAAAGGAAGGGGAGGGGGATTGAGAGAGAGTGGGGAGAGAGGTGCGAGAATTCGACATGCAGCTGTGGGATGAGAGTGAGGAACTTACTGGGTCGACTAACGTTGAAGGGGATTGGCGGGATATTACATAGCCCTGAGAAGTTTATTAGCTTCTCCGGGTGTGCAGACTGAACCTGCCAGGACTGTACGGGTCGACTTTAAATTAAATTCAGCGAAATTATGGGAGTGAGGTTTACTGACGGGTGAAAATTACCTTATTATTTGATTAAGTTGTCAATTTTTTAGTGATTTTATTATAGAAATAATTATCTACCCCACTTTCTCGCCGTCAAACAACAGCTTTTTGATCGTCTAACACTTATTTGCTATAAAATTGCCCAGAAGTAACATTTCCCTACTTCATAATCCCTTATTATTGTCAAATTATTACTAAATATTAGGAGGACACGGCCGAAATGACGATTTGCGGCCAAAATGCGTTTCCCTTTAATTGTGGCATGAAATGTATTTTTCACTTTCACAGCATGCGAACGCACACGGATGTTTTGAAAATTGCTTTTGGGGGCTGCTTGTCCGTGGAGTGGAATTCTGATTATCCTGATGATGAAAAATTCTAAAGTTAATTGGAAACTTATTAAGGACATACATTACGCACGCCGCGTGCGCGCG
>NC_051419.1:19524238-19524724 GCF_015228065.2 Penaeus monodon | reverse complement strand
TATAATGCATAACAGACCACATCAAATAACATACTATCATCAACTACAACTAACATCACACTATAATAACAACACAAAGACACTCCACAACGACCAACCATCATCCTCCCACACGTAACAACACAGCCCAACCGCCACACCGACTACACGCAAAAACGACATACATCACCACCACAATCAACGACAACACGGAACAGTCACACACACCCCAAGTCTCACACACACCATAGACAGCACCAACACACAAGTGCATTGCACATAAACACCCAGGACAACTCAGACAGCACACACCACATGACACACATCTGAAAAAACACAAAACAAACAACACAAAAAACACACAACACAAAAAAAAAACAATAACATAAATTAACAACAATACAAATAAACAACAAAAACATCATAACAAACACAACATCACCTACTACATCTACTATCTATCAACAAACACTGATAATGTGTAATACTTGTAAATTAACGTAATAC
>NC_051419.1:19523541-19523717 GCF_015228065.2 Penaeus monodon | reverse complement strand
CGACTTGAAAAATAAAACAGTACTCCCTTATTTTAGCAAATAGACCCATCTGTTGGTACAAATTCACTCATAAAAATAGTTGCAAATCGAAATTAAAAACTGCCTGCAAACAATGCATATTTGAGACCCGCTTCCCCTCGGCCGAGTAAGGGCCCCGATGCTCATCAACTGCATGT
>NC_051419.1:19522926-19523121 GCF_015228065.2 Penaeus monodon | reverse complement strand
CTTCATCTATACGATCATTATGCTATCTTGAAAAACACGTCGACAGAATTTCCCTTTTGTTATTGAATTTGCCATTATTCAAATCCCTTTATGTATTTCAGAGTGACAGTAATGTTATGAGAAAATAGAATTTCATATAAAGATTGATCGACCGTCAGTTATAATCTATTTCTTCTCTTCAATTTTTCTTATGTT
>NC_051419.1:19522222-19522334 GCF_015228065.2 Penaeus monodon | reverse complement strand
GCCTGCGTGTCCCTCGACGTAACTCTCGTTTCCCTGATGTGCGCTTCTGTTCACACAAAACCGTAAGATACAAAGGAGTTTCCTTCCTGTTTGATCCTTTGTCTTTAACGGC
>NC_051419.1:19521043-19521669 GCF_015228065.2 Penaeus monodon | reverse complement strand
ATGTCCAATTACTTGCTTATCTTCCCTTGGTAATCCTCGCCGTCATTGTTATTATAGAATAATCCCATTCAGTTCATCCCTTGTTCTTGTTTTGCTTCTCCTCGCCTTTCTCCTCTTTTTATCTTTGTTCTCTTTTACATCTCTCTATGCTTTAATTGCAATCCATAATTGACCCTTTCTGTCTTCCTGTTTCGTCTTTCATCCAGTCATTCTACTTACTTCGCCTGCCTCTTTTTATTCATTTTGTTTCATTCTTGTTTATTTTTTTTTTCTTTTCTTTTCTTTTCTTTGTCGTTCCATTCCATTCCGTTTTAAAACTGTTCTATCTTTGTTTGTTTTCCTTTTGTTTTATTTTGTTCCTCATCATTCCATGTATATTCTATTCAACAGTTATTCGTTTTTCTCATTTTTTCCCTTTATTAAAGTGTTCCATTTTGTTTTCCTTTTGCCCTACCATTCCGTTTTGTTTCGCCTTGTTACGTTTATTTGTTCGCGTTATTTTCTTTTCGTGCAATTTGGTGTGTTGTCGTTTGTTTCCCTCCTGTTCCTCGGGGTAGATTCGTCCCTCTCCTTCTTTTCCTCTCCCTTTCTCCTTTAATACTATCCTCCTTTTTTCCTCACAAAAA
>NC_051419.1:19520635-19520757 GCF_015228065.2 Penaeus monodon | reverse complement strand
TTAATCGAGTCCCTTGCTCCACCCTTTGTTTCGTTCCTTGTTCCTGAAACATCATTAAGAAGCAATAAAAGCCAAGATTAGTTAGCGAGGTGGAGGGAATCCCTGATAGGGTAAGGGTAAAA
>NC_051419.1:19519875-19520096 GCF_015228065.2 Penaeus monodon | reverse complement strand
GGTCCTGAAGAGTGATGATGGCACCCGGATGGCACCCTCTGGCACCCTTAAGCATGAGGGTCTGTGTATCTTGGCTCTCCGAGGAAAGACCTTCTATGGCGGGTTGTTTTGTTGGCGCTGTTGCCGCCTGCTGCGCGCCTGCCGTTGCTTCCCTTCCCGAATTTTCTGTTCCCTGTCTTTCGTTCTTGTCTCGTTACTGGTAGGAGCTGCTTTTAGTACGA
>NC_051419.1:19518896-19519133 GCF_015228065.2 Penaeus monodon | reverse complement strand
TTTTTATCTTTTTCTATTCACCCTTATTTTCATCTTCGTCGTTTTTGTTGATCTGCATTTTTCCTTCTTTTTTTCTCTTTCTCCATCATTTGCCATCTCCATCTTTGCCATCCTTTTTTTTCTAACATCTAATCATTTCTTTCCATCACCATCATTTCCCAGTATTAAAGTACAATTCATGACCAAATCATTATTTTCAATTAATCACACGCTCACTATTTCAAGATATTCGCAATG
>NC_051419.1:19518658-19518872 GCF_015228065.2 Penaeus monodon | reverse complement strand
ATCTATAACTACATCCTCCTTGTCTCATAATTCTCATTATCTCTCTTATTCCTAATTACCTTCTCTCTCCCTTTATTATCCGCCACTTCTCCCATTCCCTCGTCATTTCCCCCCTTTCCGATTCCGTCCGAAATTAGCCAATTGATAATCATTATTTTCCAATTCTCCCCCCTAAGTTTCAGTTCCAAAGAGACTAATCTTCTTAATTAGCCCA
>NC_051419.1:19518469-19518550 GCF_015228065.2 Penaeus monodon | reverse complement strand
AAACTTTTTCCTTGATGGTGTTGATTTCTTTCCTGGCTTTTAAACCCGTTTTGTCTTTTGGTGTTAAGTCTCCATTTTATG
>NC_051419.1:19517914-19518319 GCF_015228065.2 Penaeus monodon | reverse complement strand
TTCCGCATATTTTTCTCGTACTGCACCAGTAGGAGAAAATCAAGTCAATAAAACAAACAAAATAACAACAACAGCAAATTATATGTAAATAAAGAGAAAATATCAAAATATATAACCCCGCTCTGTCTCCTTTTCCTCAGGTCTCCAGCCCATCACCTGGGACAACAACGCGCCCACGTCAGCCACCCCTGCCCCTGACCTCTCCGACCCCGCCCTCAAGCAGCTGACCCCCATAGTCCGAGATGACCTCACACAGGTAAGGGGGGGGGGTCAAAGGTCAAGTATTTTGCTGGTTGAGAGGATTGCCAGAGAGATGGTATGGGCTGTTATGATATTGGAGAAAAGAGGGAGTATCAGCAAAGTAGCATTAAGAGACCAGCATTAACTAAGCATTGTAATCATAAC
>NC_051419.1:19517731-19517851 GCF_015228065.2 Penaeus monodon | reverse complement strand
TCATCACAAATCCGAAACGGGAATCAAAGTATAAATATCCAATAGACCCCCAGCTACCTGTCCTAGCCTGTGCTCGCTCTCGCAGGGCGGAGGAGCTGTCCTGACGACCCGCTCGCCCTT
>NC_051419.1:19517117-19517330 GCF_015228065.2 Penaeus monodon | reverse complement strand
GAAGGAAAACACATCAGTTATTAACCTAAGCCACACAGATTCCCCTCCCGCCCTCTCCGTACCCCCCCCCCCTCTCAAAGGCTCAAGAAAGTCCTGCTTCCTTGAGCTCCCTCCTCCACCCCACCTCCCCCTCCCTTGCGCTTTCTTCATCTTTATCTGTATAACCGTATAACTTCATAGCAGTTATTTCTGTCCACTGCGTGTGTATGCGTC
>NC_051419.1:19515697-19516461 GCF_015228065.2 Penaeus monodon | reverse complement strand
TTTATGTCTTTGTTTACATACTAATCCCCTTTGTTGCTCCTCTCGCTTCAATGACTCTCGTTCCATGACCTCGTTGCCAAATGTTGTCGAAAAGTTTCAGGCATCAATTTCTACCGATGGTCTATTTAAATAGTTCCAACTGCAGCCCTCATCCGCTTATATTTTTCCCACCATGTGTTTCCCTGTATTTCAAATGGTTATGGTTTTCTGAATGAATTTCATTTTTGCGTGCGTGTGAAGGACAAACAAAGGAAGGCGGGTCTGCGTCAACAGCGCCATTGAGAAACAGCTTATTACTAACCTCGAAACAGCAATATTGCAAGAGTTAATAAAGCCACGTAATGTAGGAGAGCGTAACGAAGGAACAATATAGCCAGCACAGACTCACTCCCCAGCACGAGACTGAATTTAGGACCTCTGTTACACTGGCGATAATGAGAGCTGTCCAGGCGGTAAACAGATGGGGGTTCTGGCAACACTGGTAATATCTGGAGACATTCCCCAGAGCTTGAGGGGGTTGAAGGAGGGGGCGCAAGGGGGGTTGGGGAAGGCGGGGATGGAGGTTCGGGGGTTTGAGGAGGTTGAGGAGGTCGAGATGGGGCATTAGGAAGGGTTAGGGAGGAGGGGAATGCGATTAGGAAGTTGGGTTGGGCGAGGGGAAGGTGTGGAAGATTGAGGGGGGGGGCACTAAAATGGGCGAGGAGATGGGGGAGGAAATAGGGGGTTAGGGAGATAGGGAAAAATTAGGGTGTTAAGAGGTAGGG
>NC_051419.1:19515254-19515651 GCF_015228065.2 Penaeus monodon | reverse complement strand
GGGGGGGTAGGTGAAGAAATGGGGTTTAGAGAAACGGAAAAAAAAGCAGCAGCAATAATCAGGGCGAAGAATGTGCTATACGACATTAAGTGTGCTATGTACTATAGTTTAGCGTGAATGAGGGGTGAAGAAATACAGATTGTATTTGTGTTATGGCAGAGAGGGTTATATACAGTGAAAACATTTATATTGAAAACAGGGATCATAATCCGTTGTGCAGTAAGTACCTCATAAGTTATAATATCACGTATAGGATGAAGGTATAAAGCACCGTCGTAATATTTGATTAGATTTGTAAAGTAAAATGTTTTTTAAGTGATAAACGTGTAGGATATTGAGCGTAGAAAGAATTAAATTCTGGTTTTACTGATAGAATATCATCATGATTGTAAGTTTC
>NC_051419.1:19514715-19514808 GCF_015228065.2 Penaeus monodon | reverse complement strand
ATTTGTTTGCATATTAAGTCCAGTTGCCACAGACTTCATTAACATACTTTTTTTCTTTTTTTTCTCTCTCTCTCCCATTTTTCCTTCGCGCGC
>NC_051419.1:19514554-19514685 GCF_015228065.2 Penaeus monodon | reverse complement strand
ACAGTCCCTCAGAGAAATAATTATTATGGTTTATGGTTATAAGTCCCAGATGGCTAATAGTGGTATACACGTTTGTGTCTGTGGGGTCTGTGTATGGGGGGGGGGTCTGTGTCTGTGGGGTCTGTGTGTGT
>NC_051419.1:19514270-19514517 GCF_015228065.2 Penaeus monodon | reverse complement strand
ACCCCTAATAAAAGAATAACAAAAATACGCGGTAAAAACAGAGAACCAGTTGTGTTTGACCCAAAAGTCTTTTTTTCCCCTAAGGTCCAGAAGAGGGCTTGCAACTTTTACTACATTGTTTTGCCAATGTTCGACACTTACTTTTAAAACTATGTCATTTTTTGTTGATTGTTATTGCACACCAAAAGCGTTTCTTGTACTTGTGTTTAATTTAAAGTTTACCTTAAAAATGGACAACATGAAAAGC
>NC_051419.1:19513474-19513742 GCF_015228065.2 Penaeus monodon | reverse complement strand
ACCGTTATTAAAATAGGTGACCGCTGTTAGTAGCAGTATTACCTTTAATACCATCACAGATAATACACCGATAACGATAATCACATTTCTTGTTCATTTTATTCGCTTTTAAGTTATCATTATAAGTTTTTAAACAGAAAGTTAAATAATTGCACATTGTTCTCTGATAGTAAGTCATAAATGCTCAGCCAATGATGCAAATCTATAGGTTTGTGTTGTGATTGCAATTTGCTTTTGTCTTCCTTGGTGTTTCGTTGATTGTTGGGGT
>NC_051419.1:19513191-19513312 GCF_015228065.2 Penaeus monodon | reverse complement strand
AGAGGTGGAGAGAGAGGGGGAGGAGAGAGAGGAGGGAGAGGATGAGAGAGAGAGGGAGAGAGAGGAGAGAGGGAGATGAGTAGAGGAGTGAGGAGAGGAGGGAAGGAGAGTAGAGGTATTG
>NC_051419.1:19512809-19512957 GCF_015228065.2 Penaeus monodon | reverse complement strand
TATGATTATGCAGGTAAGTGGAGGAGGAGAATGAGTGTGTGTGGAACAGGATATGTGTAAATTCATGTACGTGTGTGAGAAGAAAAAGGCAGAGAAGCCGAGGGAGGAGAATGGTGTGGCTATGGAATTTGCATGTATGTATGAAGAC
>NC_051419.1:19512318-19512702 GCF_015228065.2 Penaeus monodon | reverse complement strand
CATTGTTGGGACCGTACATGTTGACTTTTTTACGACTATAGACTAAAATATATTGTAAAGATTAATCAATTCATTCTTGATGCTTTATGCGAAACTAAAAAGAAAAAATACACATCAGTGTTTTTAATTAAATTAGAGAGAAAAAAAAACATGGAAAAAAAAAATTAAATTATTTGAATGATACAAAAAGGAAATAGTACTGCATATGACGCTATGTATGGTGTTCGTTTCTTTTCGCTTCAGTTATCAAAAAATGTAAATGAAACTTAACCTTGTCAATGAAGGCTGATGAAAAAGGGGCGGGGGACCAGAGCCAATCGAAGGACGGAAAACGCAATCCAGTGTTGACGCGATTAAAAGGAGAATGAGAGAGAGGGAGAACAA
>NC_051419.1:19511965-19512045 GCF_015228065.2 Penaeus monodon | reverse complement strand
TTGGAGAAAAAGGGGGTGAGAAGAAGGGAGCGGAGGAAATCAACCGCAAAACTCAGTAAGATATTTAGAAATTAGGATGT
>NC_051419.1:19511727-19511858 GCF_015228065.2 Penaeus monodon | reverse complement strand
CAGCGAGGATAAAGATCAACAGAAGCAACAAGAAAAAGTTTATGAAACACAAATAACCTTCGAATAATAACGAGAACACAGCCTCCCCGCCCCCCCCCCCAACATCCCCCGACCTCCTCCTTTTTTCCCTA
>NC_051419.1:19511197-19511689 GCF_015228065.2 Penaeus monodon | reverse complement strand
CCAACATTCTAGTTTCTTCCCCGACCTCCCTCCACCTCCTCCCACCCCATGCTCCCTCTCAACCGGCCTCGACCCCCCCCCCACCTCCCCACCAATGTCCCCTCCAACATCCCCCGACCTTCTGTTTTTCCCCCATCTCCCCACATTTCTTTGCCCCATATCGGGCCCGCACTCCCAATATATTCTCCCTCCCCACCTCCTCAATTCCCCCAACCCATTTTTCCCCTCCCATCTACCCCCCACAACTCCATCACTCCCATTCCCCCATCCCCCCACCTCCCCCAACACCTCCATCACCCCCATCTCCCTCCCCCTCCCCCACTCCCTCCCTTTCCTCTCCTCCCCCTCCACCCTCTCCCTCCCCGCGCAGTGCGGGCGCGCGGTGAGGCGTGCGACTCAAGCGCCGGGCGTCTAAGGAGTCCTCGCGGGAATAAGTCCGCTCGAGCTTTTGTGATTGTTGCGAATATCGGGGCAGAGGGCGGGGATTATTTG
>NC_051419.1:19510513-19510914 GCF_015228065.2 Penaeus monodon | reverse complement strand
AAGGAGAGTGGAGGGCCAGGGCTAGAAGCAAAAAAAGTTGATTTGTTTCAGCTTTTCTCTGACACAGTAGCTCCTCGCGGGACTCGTGCACAGAGGATTAAAAAGGGAAAAATGGGAAAAAAACGAGAAACTTTTTCCGCAAATATCCCCGAGGAAAAAGAGTTGCAAGTGAGATGCGGAAACCTTTTGAAATGAAGCTCTGCCGGGAATCTTTTGTAATTTTGATTTTGCTGTAGTGAATGGCGAAACGACGGTTGCTGCCTCGTCCGAAACGTGGCGTCGATTGTTAATCCGTTCTGACGTTTACTAAGAGTATATTAGGAGTTTTAGGATATATTCATATGTATATGCTTGTGTGAACGTCTAAAAGTTTATATTTTTTTAGATATATGTAGATCTAA
>NC_051419.1:19509918-19510386 GCF_015228065.2 Penaeus monodon | reverse complement strand
TAACAGACATACAACCAACCGCCACTTTATCTCAAATTTCTTCCCTTCCGTTTAGATTCCACGCGGGCTCTCGCCAAATCCCGAGACGCGCGAGAAACCGCGAGAAAAAGTGAGATCTTTGTTCCACATGGCGCGAATTTTGCCGCGCAGTATTGCCACCTCGCTTGGACGATAATGCCCTCTCTGGCCTGTGGGTTTGGGGCCATCTGGAGGTGATTAGGTCTGGTAATAGCAGGAGTTGAGGGTCTAATATGAGCCTACTTATGAGACAGGATTAGAGATGGGAAGATGGCGCTTGCTAAGACGCTGGAGAAGCTGTGATCTCGTTGGGGATTTCCTCCCGCGCTGGCTACGGTGTCTGACTAAGAAAGCTAATGGGATGAAATGCAGCCACATGATATTTTTTTCTACTCTGATGAAACTGTGTGTGAAACACAAAAACAATAAGAGGAAGGGGGATAAAAGATG
>NC_051419.1:19509273-19509681 GCF_015228065.2 Penaeus monodon | reverse complement strand
TCCTCTCTCTTAAAAGCAAGCAATTATATACATATATCAATATACACTTTTTTCTTTTCCAAACAACAGCTGCAACAACAATTAACTACGCTATATTACCGTGTGTTCTGCGCCATTTTCGTTGAAATCCGCCATTTACTTTGCCTTGGGATTTCTGGCAATAGAGATAATAACAGTCGCATGACATTTCCGATTTCGGATTAGTGCTGCATCTCATTACAGTTTTGTTTTATTTATTTATTTTCTAGAATTTTTAAAAGGTAAAACGGTGGGCTGTTGTTTTATTGTTTATGTTATTGTTCTTTGGTGTCTCTTGCTATTATCGGCAGCAATGAGAGAACTAGAAATGAATAGAAATAATAGTAGTGGCAATAGCAATTTTGGTTGTAGAAGAACAGAATGTGAAAG
>NC_051419.1:19508762-19509173 GCF_015228065.2 Penaeus monodon | reverse complement strand
GTGGGGGACGTAGTCACGTACACAGCTCCTCAAAAAATTATCAATATTAGCCACAGAACCTGCTCATCACCACACTCTCTGGCATGACTCTTACAAGTCTATGGATGTACCAAAGTTCATGACACTCATCAAAGACATCGATGCAGGCTACCAGTGTTTTGAAATTATCGATTATCCAAATTGGAGACTTTGAATTTGTCCGTTCAGAGGTTTGTTTACATCTTGACGCCCCGCCCCTTTCAGACGCGCAAGACATTTATCACAACTTTTTTCTCCTGCTTTGTTTGTTTCTACTTTTTCTGTTCCCAACTCTTTTACTTGATGATTGTTAAGGTTAGGTGGTCCCGAGAGGAGAACTCAGCCTCTTGTGGATCAACACAATCCGCCCTCCTAACCCTCTAACAATTATCT
>NC_051419.1:19507790-19508705 GCF_015228065.2 Penaeus monodon | reverse complement strand
ACACACCCACTATTACAGCTCACAAGATCTGGTCTAGTCATACTGTCTTGCTTATGCTCTTGTCTCTCTTGTTATTGTCTGCACACTAAAAGGCACTGCATTAAATATGCTATCTGTCGTCACATCCATCCAAAGGAGACTTGACGGACCAAATCTCCCAGGCTACAGACCAGTATTGTGGTGTTCTGCCTTGTGGCAAGAGAAGCAAGGCAGAAGCAGATAATTATAGAAAACCGATTTGTGCCACATCGGATGCCTCAACAATGAGCCTCTCCTCCGTTGTGAAAAGACAACTGCGAACATCGAAAGGCAATGAGGTCCCCGCCACCTTCCTCCAGGAAAGCGACGCTGCTGAACTGGTGATCAGGCGTCGCAGGTGACTGAAGAGGAAGACACGGAGCTGAACTCGCTTTCACAAGGGAGCTTGGTCGTTACCCAAGAAAACAACGAACAAGCACAACAACGCTCGGTTGCCTGCTCTGTTCTTCAACGTAAAATCGACCCAGACTGGAAAAACAAAGTCGAGGAAAGCGAAGAGCTGTTCATCTGGTGGACATCAGAAAAGGCCTGAAAATTAAAAGGCATGAATTTAGTGAATTCGTTCAGAAGCCAAAAGGAAGAGGTGGTAGAAGCATCTCCTTGTCAGTCGCAAGAGTGTGCTCAAGAACCTACAAGCATTTACCATCTCCAGACCTACCAGTACATCCTCGAAGCCTACAGCAGACAAGAGAAAACTGCTGCTTCAGGATTCCTCTCGACAGAGGCCATACTCCAGCCAAAACGCCCAGAGGAGAGGGCCTCACTTAAGAAGCCAGGACGATATATGCCACCAACCGAGAAACTCCACTCTCTCAGGAAGTGTGTTGAGTATGTAGCCGAATATGCCACTCCCAGGCAAAATGCATAAAACTAAAA
>NC_051419.1:19507107-19507195 GCF_015228065.2 Penaeus monodon | reverse complement strand
GAAATGGGCCATTCAACAGTGGGAGGGAAAGAATTAAAAGAGGGTAAAGATGAAATAAGATTATGGTGGAACACTGTTAAAGACAAGC
>NC_051419.1:19505366-19505620 GCF_015228065.2 Penaeus monodon | reverse complement strand
TAACCTAGCCAAACCAAAAAAAGGACCAAATCCCAAATCTCTGGGACCCAAATCCCAAAATCGAGGTCCGAGCGAGCGAGCGAGGGTCTGGGGACGGAGCGGCGGCGCCTCGAGGCCCAAATCCCGCAGGATGCTCCCTCTCGCCCTAAAATCGGGACTTTGGCCATAAATGGGACTTATCGCGCTGCAGACATCGAAGGCTTTGAACCTCCGTCCCTCTCTCGCGACCGCTCTCGGACGGCCTGGCGCGAGAG
>NC_051419.1:19504634-19505033 GCF_015228065.2 Penaeus monodon | reverse complement strand
TAGATACACCACTGCATCTCCAGCAATGCTTCGCTTTTGGCCCCTCGGAGTCCTCCGTCCCGACGGCTATGGAGCTGAATGCAATTGCAGGCTCGGCCGACCTTGCAACGGTCACTGAACTGTAGCATTGATGGTCCAGGGCCGTGCTGACCTTACGATGACCTTGTGCTTGTTATTGAGGAGAATAGTGCTTGCATCGTGACGCATTTGTGATTGGCGATTGTTGCAAAGGTCATAATGCGTGTGATTGTGTGTGTTGATTGGATTGTGATTCGAGTAAGGCGTAAAGTTTGGATTGTGAGTCGTTGTGATTGTATTTGATAACTGGAGAGAGAAATAAGTGTGAGTGATTATGGTCTGGTTTTGTCTGTGGATGATGATTTTGTTGTATTTTAGGAA
>NC_051419.1:19504264-19504544 GCF_015228065.2 Penaeus monodon | reverse complement strand
TTGTATGTACGTCAGTGTGTGTTTGTGTTTCTTTACGTATATTTATGTGTACGTATGTCTTGAACCAAACATAAACAAGAAAAATACATTACCACACGAAATCTTTCATCTTGTGGTCTCACATTCTTCCTCCCACACTTTCACGCCTGAATAAGCTGTCCACTTCCAATGAAAAAGACATTTCTTGCTTCCAAACTTAGACGGAGTGACAAGAGTCAACACAGAAGCAAATTCAATTTATGTGAACTCTTTCGCAAACGACAGGGTGTGGGGGTCTTTG
>NC_051419.1:19504085-19504157 GCF_015228065.2 Penaeus monodon | reverse complement strand
GTTGTTTTTGAGCTGGAATTATCTAGCTTAGTAACCGTCACCTAGTTTCCTTTTTAACCACTCTCATCTTAC
>NC_051419.1:19503338-19503637 GCF_015228065.2 Penaeus monodon | reverse complement strand
TTACACATACACAGGTGCTCTCGAGCGTGTGTAGCCATTTAACTCTTGATAGCCAAATGCACAGCACACCTAGATGGACGATTGGCAGAGACCATTAAAGCAATACGGGATCTCCAAGAGAGCGCGAAGGAGACGTCAGCAAGGTTGTTGACGCTACTTAGCAGATAAGGAGCAACCAGGGCGCTGCGAACGGCGTGATAACTGGAAGGGGCGGAGAGCTGGATTGGCTACGCTGTTTCATTTGGGAAGCGGGGTGTCTGTGGAGTTCGTTTAATGGAGGAAAATGTGTGAATGAGGTG
>NC_051419.1:19502959-19503285 GCF_015228065.2 Penaeus monodon | reverse complement strand
CTAGGAATAATGGTGATTAAATCTCGTGAGTTTTAAAGGAATGGTGATGATACATTAACCTTCGGGCGGCGAAACCAGCAAAGCCGCTACACTTGGCAACGCTGCAAGTTAGCGGTCTAACCCTACTAAAAAAATCTGCTACGAACACCATCGGTTACGTTGGAAGCCGAAGTTGAAAACAATGAAAGAAAGAAAAAGAGAAAGAAAAGAATACAATAAGGATGATACTAGTAAGAAGCTTAAATGTAAGAAAAGACAAATAAAAAAGGAATACAAAGAAATGGAGGAAAGAGCTGAAGATGAAGAAAATAAGATAAAAATAAGGC